>NW_006295491.1:2776021-2786940 GCF_000327345.1 Myotis davidii | reverse complement strand
TTCCTTATTTGAGGATTTTTTTCTGCTTCTCTATACTTGCCACCAGTTTTTCTCCTGTTACATTTTATGTTAAAACTAGAGGCCCCGATGCACGAAATTTGTGCAAGAGTTGGCCTTTCTTCCCCTGGCTGCTGGCACCTGCGACCTAGGCTTCCCTCCGGCCTCCGGCAGGCGCCTGGGACCTGGGCTTCCCTCGCAGCCCTGGCTTCATCTGGAAGGATAACTGGTCTAATTAGAAAATTACGCTTTTATTATTATAGATTTTGATCAGAGAAATTTCCCTGTAAAGCATCTTTAATGGCATAGAAAATTCAAATATACAGTAACTCTAAAAGGAATACATGCATTGTTTCCAAACAATATTTTTCAAATGAGAGCTTTATGCAGAATTATTAAATATTTTAAGTTCATACCTTGAAGAACGATGCTCTGGTTTATTTCGTTCGTTGTGATCTGTAAAGTAAGAAGATAGTTACATGCCAAAATGCTCTTTAGAAGCCCTGGAAAAGTTCTTAAATACCAGCTCCCATACCATTATATTTCATAAGAACTGCTCAGAGGTTGCTGTGTCTTCTTCTGTGTAAGGCTGTTCATCAGAATTAAGAGGGTTTGCCTGACAGGAGAGGTAGAAAGGACACAGAGAAAGACAAGCATATGCCGTTTTCATGGTTGTTTAAAACCGTCTACTTGGAAAATATATCATTAAGTGTATTATTTCATTTCAAAGATCTTTGCTGTTTTAAACACTTTGCAAAAAACCCAAACAAATTTAGCTAAAAGAAAGTAAGGAAATTGAAAAACCACAAATTACTCAGCTCCAAAAAATCATTCCATGAATCATGGTTGGCAAAAACTTCTAACGGGATGAGGAGGGGAAAAAATCAGCAGTCAGCTACAGCAACATCTGCAAATACACTAAGACCAGTACAACCTCATCCTTAACTCTCTATCACCCAGAGCAAGTTGGATTTCAATGTTTGAAAGATAATTAAGTCTAATGTGCTTTAGGGCAGTGGTTTTTAACCAGAGGCGATTTCACAGTCCATCCTCCGGAGAACATTTGGCAATGTCTGGAGACATTTTTTTTTTTTTATTGTCACAGCTATCACCTAGCGGGTACAGATTAGGGATGCTGCTAAACTTTCTATAATGCACCCTACAACAAAGAATCATCTCATCAAAATGTCAACTGTGCTAAGGTTGAGAAACCCTGCTTGAGGGTAAGAGACAAAAGCTGACTGCTTATAGTTTTCAAAAACTGCCTCTTTGGGATGCTGTAAAATGTTATCAATCATCTCTAAGACTATTATACATAAGACAAAGAACCACAAAACACACAGGTTGTCTTTTTCTACTCTGAATAACTTTTTTTTTTAATACATGCTCAAAAATAAATAAGATCAGTGTTAAGGGAAAACTAACAACAGAAAGTCAAGTGTAAGCCACAATAAAATCCTATGCAATGTTGTCAAAATATAGTTTTCTAAAGTATCTTCTAAATTATTACTAACATAACAAAATTTAACCCTAAAAGAAAGAGTAGACAGGAATTCTATTGTTCCCCTTAATTTTATTGCTGGTGGAGCAGCATAAAGATAATGAGAATACACTATAAAACTTCTGAAGAGAATTATGTAAGAAAAGGAATCAGATTTACATAGTTAAATGTATATATCGACTCTTTCTGAATGGTTCATGATAATTAAGAAATGTTTTCTAAACCAAAAAGTCAGTACACAGGAAAACACTGTTGTCTGAAATACTAACAAGGAGGAAGACTCGCAATAAAACATGTTTGTTTAGATATAATGCTCTCCCAAATGCACACTGTTAATATGCTTCTGGCTCCAATTTCTCTTGACTTAGTGTCACTGCCACTTTTAAAACTTTTGTTTTAATTTAACTTGGTTTTACCCTGCCCTTAAATAAAAATACCAGGATTTTTCACTGTTGAATATTAAAAATTTAGTCACAGAAATATAGCACACATTTTAACCATATTTTCAATCATTCCTCTTCAGCTGTTAGCCTGCTAGTTTTGCTAACGAAAGTAAAGTATAATGTCTCAAAGTAAAGCTAGAAACTGGGTGCAGATCAGATAACAAAGCAACAGCTCTTACCTGTGGCTAACGATGAGCTCAAAGTCTGCCCGTAATACCATTTGTTGTGGCTGTGATCCTAGTTTCCTATAGTTAACTCAGGCATTCAATCCCAAACTCCCCCACCCCCCCAAATCTTCCTAGTGGTACAGCACACAAGAGGAGGGGAGAAACAGAGTCACAATGCCTGTAAACAAGACTCAGCATCTGAGGGCTTCCCTGAAGGGCCTGTTCTGATTGGCAGATGTGCTATGACCAGTCTGCACAGCTGGAATGCGGCCACTCAGGAAGCAAATGGCTCGTAGCTCTCCTTCATTCTTGGTTAAAAACAGGAAAGTTTATGACATTTTATACTTTCTGAATTAAGAAAATACAAATGCCTCCCCACAGTACTTCTCTATGGAGCTAGTAATTAAAGTCCAAGAAAATAAGTTGATAACCTGTTGAAGGACATTTTAAACATTTCCTCTCAAATTCACTCATGTGTTATATGTGTTACATTTATATGTAAATATGCATACACAGTGTTTGTAACCGATTACTCCTAAATCCCACATAAATTATCTTACAATATTCCCATCCTCCACCTCTTAACAATGGAAAACAAATTAAAATACATGTTTTTGATGTGATCTTTTTTCTCAAAGTATACAAATAATCAGACTTCAAATTTTGCCATAAGCCATCTTTTAGCTTGAATACATATAAATATGTAGTGTGTGTATGTTGTGTGTCTGTGTCCACACATATTTTTATATACTAATTTTAAGCAAAATAATTTTTATGACAGCCAAGAATATTGTGTAATTGTCAAGAAACACACTAGTGGTAATGCTGAATTTCTGGCAAAATAATATGTGGTTGTTATTTTGGTCCAAAAGACAGGCTGAACAAAACAAAGCACTGAGGACAGATTCAAGATCTGGGTCTTGCCGATGGTAAAAAACAAAACAAAAACACAACAAAACATTTGGATAAAATCCCCGAAGTAAAATGATAACTGACCTATAGCAAACATGGAAATTTCATCTTGCTCTGTGCAGTGTTGTAAGCATATGGATCTTATTTATTTCAAATCAAATACTTTTTGGCACATTCCCCTTCCCATTTTTAATTCAGAGTTTCTAATTTTTAAATAATTAGAAGAAAATATACTTGCAAAGGCTTCCTGAACTTCTACATACTTGGAAATCATATAAATAAACACACTAGCCCAAAGTCTCACCATTTCTACACAAAAAATATTTTAGCTCTATATTTAATTTTTTTTTTGCAAGGAACTTTTTTCCTCATCACCATTTATCCCCTCTATGCCCTCATCTACCTCCAGCTCCCCCTGCTCCTGCTCTAATTCTAATATTTAGTTGCCAAATCCTGCACATTTACTGTGGACAATGCACTAACTCCATGGGCCCACCAAGCTGAGCATAATGATTTAGGTCAAAGATCAGCAGTACAATCTCAGTGTGAAGGTCAGCATGGCTGGATGGCCATGTAAAAGTCTGTTGGTTTTTGCAGCTGTATGTATGTCACAGACACATACACACAGGGCATGAGAGTACTTGCATTCCCTATCCCTACTCATCCATGTCTCCTGGTTAATAAAGCTAATTGAGGAAATGGAAGAATACCCTGCAAGTAGAACAAAGGCTGAAAATAAGGCAGAACAGGTATAAAGGTGTTGGTGGTGATTGTATGTGTGCGTATGCGGGGGGAGGTAAAGAAGGCAGTGAGGAAACCCACAGTACATCAAGGGGACTGAGAATCAGGAGAGTGGCAGGAAGCTGCACTGAGTCAGTGATTATGTGTGAGAATGCCACATTCCCCAAATTTTCCTGCCATGATGATTTCTGGTTCTAAGTAGTCTGGTCATACATGATTCTAATGTTTATGTATTTAGGTGGTATGCCACTTAATATAGAAGTGGGCCCCTGTTCTGGCAGAGACAGCTTTTTGAGAATGGTTAGACAGATTCTATTGATGTGTAACCACTCAGGGTGACTCTGAATCGAATAATATGACAAACACTTGGAAATGAAGATGACAAAAATGCAAATGCTATTTTTTGCTTTGATTAAAACTAAGAAGAATGGCCAACGCAGAACTTCTGAGAATCTATTGTACGACACATAGGCTTTAATGATTTGGCTTTGATCACTTAACAGTTAAGTTTTAACTGAAAAGAAAATCAAACTCCATTGGGTAAGAACTTACACTGATAATTTAAGTTGGCAATGAAAGGTCCTAAATTGTTCTTTGAAATTAGTGGGAAGACTCAGTCTACATGAATGAATACACCCAGACACACTTGCAATAGAGTACAAAGTGGTATAAAGGAATCTGTCATGTACAAATTGGAGTACTGAAATCTCTTTTTAGAATGAGACTTATCTATGAGGGGATGCTGCATCACATCCTCAAGCATTACTCTCAAATTCCAGCTTGGGATACACGTAGGTCCTCGGGTTACGTGGGAGATCCGTTCCTACGGCGTGATGTAACGTGATTTTCGCCCTTAAGTCGGAACCCACCTACATAAGCACCTATGTCACTCACATGGAGCACATACACAGCAGTAATGAAGTGAAACAGTAAAAAAAATGTAAAAGAAAGATAACAACTCCTGACCTTTACTTGTGGTAAATAAATAATAAAAAACCATAAAGCACATATGCACCTATGTCGAAATGACAGAACTTTTTTTTTAATAAATAAATGGGAGATGGCGACGTAACCATGAAAACGTACGTCGAGTCCAACGTAACCTGAGGACTCTCTGTAAATACAGTATATTAATTTTTTAAAAACGGATCAATCCTACAGTAATGTTTTATACCATTCAGTATAGCTAAAGGATCCACATAATCTGAAAAGGAATTCTTTGCAGCTATAATATCATTACCTCTTTACTTATAATAAGCAGAATAAATAAACCAATGAATCCGTCCATTACAAGAAAAAAGATATCCAGGTTTCTAGACTCTTATTTTGATGACTCTTTAAAAGATAACAAAACTGGATCAAATAGAACGTAGATGGAATTTTAACTGAGGCCAAAATTTCAGAAGCTTTTCTAAAATATTTAAATGGTTCTTATATTTAGGCAGAAAAAATTGCAAACCTATGTCTACTTGAAAAGAAGCTAATGGTCACTCTATAATATTACCGACACCAAGCAATACCTAATCACCTCCCCTTTCTAATTCCATTTCATCTTCCTTGCTCAGATGGGTTTCCAAACTGATTTTCAGTTACTTTTGAGACTCTCACAGTGACTAGTATATTGCTCTTTTATATGGCAGGTTTTCAATAAATATATTTATTGTTGCTAGCGCTGTCTCTTTTGATTTAAAACACCAAGAAATTAAAGACAATTTCTGTGAGTTACCACCACAGGAGAGAAATGAGGCATAATATAGAGAAGTGTACATGCCCTCTGCCCACGGTTGAGGGTAAGTGGAAAGCTTGGTCTATAGCACTGTCAATACTGATACCTTTCATTAATTCCAATTATAAAGTGCCTAAACTCATTAAAATGCAGCACCCTCATCACACAGGGAGGAGATATTAGAGATGGAAGCTAAGTTTCTTCAATACAGGAGTTATGTTTCAATAAAAAAACAGTTTGTGGAAACCATTTTCTCCTCCTCATACCCACTATCTTTATCTGCACTTTAGGTTCTGATCAGCACTTATCTGTGCTGTTGTGTCTTGACTGGATTTTCTGGTTCCAGACCCTTTCCCTCCAATTCAGCCAGATAAACCCATGCCTCAGAAAACTTACAAATCACTACATGCCAGAGATTCTGAGAGGATTACATGATAATGACAAGGACATCCTTAGCCACTTGCCTGTGCACAGTGAGTGCTCAAAAATGTCAGCTCCCAGTATGTCATTAAAAGGCTAGCTATTAACTAGTTGTGACTAGTACTACACTGTAATGATTATACCATTTACTTAATCTCTTTTAACCTCAGTTTTCTCATCTGCAAAATGGGGAAGAATATTATCTTTATAATAAGAGTTTTTGTGAAGATAATGGATTAAAGGATATAAAGAGCTTAGCCGGAACATACATTTTTTATTTTAATTGTTACTATTACTCTTACTGTCATTAATGTCTAGTTCACGAACCACCTTCTTCCTGAAACTGTCCCTGACTCCTCTTTCTCTTCAGCATCCTTATACTAATTTCCTATTGCTGCTGTAACAACTTACCACAAACTACGGCTTAAAACAACAATAATTTATTATCTTGCAATTCTAGAGGCCAGAGTCAAAACAGGTCTCAACTGGGCTAAAATCAAGGTGTCTACGGAGCAACATTCCTTCTGGAGGCTCTAGGAGAGAATATGTTTCCTGCCTTTTCCAACTTCTCAAGGTCACCTGCATTCCTTGCCTGTGGCTCCTTCTTCCAACAATGGAACATCTTTAAATCCGGCTGACCTCCTCTTCTACTTAATTTTTTAAAATATATTTTTATTGATTTCAGAGAAAGGAAGGGGGAAGAAAGAGACAGAAACATCAATGATTAGAGAGAATCATTGATTGGCTACCTCCTGTGTACCCCCTCTGGGTGGGGATCAAGCCCACAACCTGGGCATGTGCCCTTGACTGGAATCAAACCTGGGAGCCTTCCGTCCACAGGCCGACGCTCTATCCACTGAGTCAAACCAGCTAGGGCCTCCTCTTCTACTTTAAAGGACGCTTATGATTACATTGGGTCCCCAGGATAATCCAAAATAATATTTATGTCAAGGTCAGTTGATTAGCAACCTTAGTTCCTCCTTTCCATGCAATATAACACAGTCACAGATTCTAGGGATTAGGACTCAGGCATCTTTGAGGGGAAGCTTTATTCTGCCTACCACATCCTATCTGAAATCTCATACTATTTTACCACTCACTTGACAGCACACAATAGTGTGTATTATTATTCAAGATTTTAGGCATGTGTCTGTCCACTTATATTTAATCAGTGTGTCTGAGGAAGGCAACCTGTCTTAGACTCTACTCACAATCAGCCCTCTGTAAATGTTTGTTGATAATGGTTATTCCAATGCCCTCCCAATCCCTTTACCGCCCTGCATCCTTTGGGCTGTAGTAGGTTCATTGTTATATCTGATATTGCTGAACAATATGTCTTCCTAAGAATTCCCATACATAATTTACTTTTTATAAACACAGCAGTAATTTAAGAGTCACCTTTGTTGTAAAACAATCTACATTTGGTCTAGTCTTTTATCTCAAAGTAGCTCTCATCAAATCACACCACACTTTGGAGGGGAAAAACCAGCACATTTGAATTGAAAGAAGAATCAGCTATTTAATAGTGGGCTGCTAGTTCTTTTTAATAATTCTTTCAAATGGTTCAACTGAATCGTTTTGATTGTTGAGTTCAACTAACTATTGAATCAGGCTTTTTATGACTTGGGTGTTTTTATGTTAGTAGTTTCAGAAATGAAAAATCCGAGCCACCATCTGTATTGCCCCTTTTCACTCCAAGATGAATTTGGTAGAGGCTCAGGAAGATGGACATTTCATCAGGCCACTCAAGTTGTGGGAAGCAAGGCAGTGAGGGGAGCAGAAGCAGGATTAGGACAGGTCGCCATTAACCCTCCTTACCTCAAGCTACCTAATGATTCCCTTAATGATTGCTTTCATACCTCTTTTTGTTACAAAATCTTACTTTTTCATCACATGAAACCTATGATTTAAGGAAGGATAAAAAGATCTTTTAGTTAAATATAAATCCAATTCCTGCCAAATTAAAAATATTAGGTCTATATTCAAAATATAGGCCATTCCCACAGCTTTTTCTAAAGGAGTCATACATTTTACCTGGAATAAGATATGCTGTAAGAAAGGTAACCTAAGAAAATGTGGATGAAAAGGAGGCCATATACTAAACCTGACAAGCTCAGGGGAGGTCTGCCTGGTGGCCTTACAAACTTACTAGCAGACTGAAAGCAATCACATTGGACGGTCTGAACATAAAACTTCTTAACTAAAGAAATCATAGTGGGTAGTCAAGTCCTAGGCCATAGTCTTTCTTGACAAAGGTCAATCTTTACCTTACCTGAACCTGTCTATTGTCTTTTTTGCATCTAAGATAACATACTTTTGGAATACTTGCATAATCCCTGTTTCCAGACCCCTCAGGGACAGTTTCCCACCAGAGCCAGACCACACAGAACCTCTCATTGTTATCTTGTTCCCAAATACCATCTTTTTGTGCTGTAAATGTTCATTGTTAACTATCCTATACCCACCAATATAAAAGAAGTCTCCTTTTTTTGTTTTGTTCCTTTTTCCATTGATTTTTTTCCATTGAGAGAGTGGAAGGGAAAGGAAGGGAGGGGAGAGAGAGAAACATCGATGTGAGAGAGACATATGCCCGACCTGGGGTCGAACCCGAGACCCTTCCATGGTTGGGCCAACACTCTAATCACCAAGCAGCCAGCCAAGGCAGAAATATTTTTCTCTTCATTTTACTTCTTATCCAATCCCAGAGATTTTCCCACTTTGCTTTCTTCCACCTCCCTAATCTATCATAAATGACTTTTATATAACCCTCTTTATGCCTCTTCCTTTGATTCTCATGTATAAATTAAGGTGCAAAACTACCTTCTCTAGAATACACACACACACACTCCCTCTCTCTCCCATAAGATTTTTAAAAAATATTTTTATTGATTTTTTTGAGAGAGAGGAAGAGAAAGATAGATAGAAACATTGATGAGAGAGAATCATCAATTAGCTGCCTCCTGTATGCTCCCTACTAGGGATCAAGCCCACAACCAAGGTACATGCCCTTTACTGGAATTGAACCCGGGACCCTTCAATGCTCTATCCACTGCTCTATCCATTGAGCCAAACTGGCTAGGGCTGGAGCATTCTCTCAATCTGTTGAGATTTTGCTTCCTGGCAACTGTCATCAGTTTGGCTCATATAAATTCATAAAAATTCGTATAGGTTTGGGCGTTTCTTACATTGACAAGAGTGACCCAATAACAGGGATTGCTTTCAGTGTTTCCCAAATTATAATAACCTCTCGGATGGTCACAAAGCATATTAGTATCTTAAAGGCTCTGAGAAATTTTGTAATTAACAAAATTTAGCTTTGTAGGATGAACCATGTCTTACAAAATCAGACTTGACATCTGGTACCTCAGCATGAAAAATGTTATATTGTGTTACCTCCATCCACTCCCCTGGGAAACCATGTTTCTTTATACAGAGCTTGGTGTTTGTCACCTCCATGCCTGTTGCATTGGTGACACTTCTCTAATGAACTGAAGTCCTACTGGTGCAGGGCCAGGCACAAGATCCAAACACAATCAGAAGTAGGAATTAAGGTCAAAAGAATCTCCCTTCCAATCAAATCAGGTCAAACCCTGATCTTTTAAGATTATATTAAACGTGTCCTTTCTTTAATCCTATTACTTATCTTTGAATTTGGGTTGTTTCAGTTAATTTGTGTATTTTAGAATTACAAGGTTTCACAAAGAAGGCAAGCACTTAGTGTCTCCAGGTATCTACTACTGGGTCAGACCCATAATGGGAAATTCATAAATATTTCAGTATGACAACTTAGGTGGATGTTAAGAGCAAGAACTCTAAGTCAGACAGGCTTCTTTTGAGTTCTTGCTTCACTATTTATTACCTGAATTACCTTAGTAAGACATTTAACCTCTGTAAGCCCCAGTATTTATATCTGTAAAAAGGGATAATAGTACCCATCTCAAGTTGAATGAAGATGAGGATTAAGAGAAGAAATGCACCTAAAGGGTAGTAAGGTTGCTGACTATGATTAAGTATTCAACAAATGTTTTCTATTATTATGATAGTATCAGTGATACAGAATATATGTAGAGTTCATAATACTGTGAGTAGAATTATCTAAAAGATTAATTGTCCTTTGTCCAATATGGAGTTTTTAATTCTGTAAGATTTTTTTTCTTGTTTATCACTGGTCAAGACAGGAATGTACTCATAAATAACTTCCAAAACTTCCCTTATCCAATGGCTCCAGCCTCTTTCTCTTTCCAGCCCTTTTATACCAAAAGTTACAATGAAAACTTTTCCCAATGCAGCTTCTGACAAAAGTGATAAATAAGCACTAAAAATAAGCAGCGGACGGGAGAAAGAGAACTAAAAGGCAGACAGAGGCAGTTCCTTCAGGATGAAAAACTGTGCCAAGGAGTGGGTCTCTCCCACTCCTTGAAGCCCATTCCTTGAATTCTTTCCCCATCCCTATTCATCCTGTGCATACTAAGCCCTTGGAGTCATTTTTTGAGACTCAAGAAGTCTAAATAAAATGACTTTTCCGAGTAGGATGAATGAATGAAAATACTGAAATCAGCCTCCATATTTTAGGATGGTATGAATGTCTTTCATAAGAATCCAGAAAACAAAGATTTAAATAGTTATTTCTGGTGCCAAAGGAGAGATAACATTTAAGCACTGGTTGCGTTTTCAGCTGTTAGGGTAAAGAAATTTTTTTTTCCTTGAAGAGCAAAATGCCCATTCTTATTGTCTCCTCTTTATTTCTGATTAATTCACAGATATCATAATAAAGTTTTACTTTGTACATCTGGCTCTGCAAAATGAGCAAATATCAGAAACCACTGTAACCAAAAGACTCCGTCATCTGCGGAGAAGCAGGAAACAAAGGGAAAGCCACATTATTCTAATACCAGGCATGTCAATCTGATGTGAGGCTCTGCAAACCATTTTTATATGGATGAGGATTTTTCTAATCTGAGTCTCCAAACTGAGATTTTTATCCACAGTGGGACAGTCTTGATCTCTTCTCT
>NW_006295491.1:2770934-2774424 GCF_000327345.1 Myotis davidii | reverse complement strand
ATTCAGTTCTGTAAATGAACCTGGTACTAGAAGTCCTTTGAAGAGAAAGGCATTTGGAAGAACCTACCAGAGGAAAGCAGCTATGGTATGCAGTCAAGAATCTTGGAGTCAAGAGAACTGGTTTTGGATTCCAGCTTACCACTGGCTGCGTGGACTTTCATGCATCCCCTAACTTTAGCGAGTCTGTTTCTTTATAAAATGGGGATGATAACCCTAGCTGGTTTGGCTCAGTGGGTAGAGGGTTGGACTACAAACTGAAGGATCCCCAGTTCGATTCCAGTCAAGGGCACATGCCCAGGTTGCAGGCTCGATCCCTAGTAGGGGGCGTGCAGAAGGCAACCAATCAATGATTCTCTCTCCTCATTGATGTTTCTCTCTCTCTTTCTCCCTCTTCCTTACTCTCTGAAATCAATAAAAAAACATATATTTTTTAAAAACACACGCACTACTGAGCACAAGGAGAATGCCAACTGTCTCATTCTATTTTTCAACTGTGTAGAATCTCTATAAAATAAGTGCTCTGTTCTGATTTTTCATAGTTATAAAGATACACAGGATCTTTGAATGAGAAGAGACATGAGAGACATTGCCATTTCTGCATTGAAGCCTTACTTGATTTTTCACAGGGAGAAATAATGGTCACACCCCCCCTCCCCATGCCTCACACACACAGTGCCTAGTACCTGCTGGCACACATCACATTTTGTAATTCTTTTTATGTATGTCTTGTTGCTTCGACTATTACAGGTTTTTCAAGACAGGGCCTTTATATATCTTGTAATGCCTGACAGAGTACCTTACACACAGCAGGTATAATGTAAGTATCACTGAGTAATATACTGGTGTGGATCCTCTTCAACACCTCTGCAAATTAGAAATCAGCTGAGCTAAAAAGCCCTTGTATTGTTTGTGTTTCTTTTGGGGTGGCAGGATGGGGAGCAGTTATTATTAATTCATAGAGAAAGAGATTGGGCATTACCATGTAAGGCCTCAAATAATTTCAACTTGAAGTGAAAGCATTTTGAAGTCCTACTTCAGAGTTGAAGAATTAGTAAAAACTTTATATTCATGTAATAAAAAAAGTACGGTTTGGGGGATGGAGAGACAGTTATCACAAAGAAGTAGAGGAAGTTACACAAGGGAGTCACTTATGTGGTTCCCAGGTCACAGAAAACAGCTGAGATGAATTCAGCCAAGATTGGCTATCAGCATAACAATCATGACAGCTATTATTCATGAGTGTTTACTACATTAGAGGTATTCTTAATACATTCCCATTTAATCTTCACAGAAGTCCCATAATACAAGTCTTTTCCATTTTATTATAAGAAAGCAAAGCCTCAGAGAAGTTAGGTAAATAAAAAGGGAGCATGTATTTTCAATCCTGGATGTGAGGAATCCCAAAGTCCTTGTTCTTTCCACTACATCAGAAGTCTGGAGGTCTCTCTCGTTTGATGAACCACAGGGTAAGTGTATAGAAATTCTGCTCATCCCAAGACACACTTATATTTCAGTATTAGATGGTATGTTGTTTAGAGAATGAATCCAGGGCCTCACATTCTTTCCGAATGTCTCTGTGGTTTTCTTTAGCTCCACAAAAGCATATTAAACACCCTCTTATAAATTCCTAAGAATACAGATGATTTTGACTTGAGTGTCTTATGACAAAATAGCTGAGCTGGGAGAACAGCTCCAATTCACTACCTAGTACTATCAATAATCTTAGGCTGCTAACATTAAATTTCTAAGCTTGACAGAGTGTGAATACAGGTATATGATGATAGAACCAATTCATATAAAATTAACAGATTGTGAGGCAAGTTTAAATTTTATTGCAATATCATTTGTTATTAATTTCTGTACCCTCAGAATAAAATTTAAAACTTTTTCAGGTGTACAGCATAGTGGTTAGACAATTATATAATTTATGAAGTGATTCCCATGATACTTCTAGTACCCACCTGGCACCATACATAATTATTACAGTATTATTGACCATATTTCCTATACTGTGCTTTATATCCCCGTGATTATTTTGTAACTCCTTACTTCTTTTACCCTTTTCACCAACCTATCTGGTAACCCTCAGTTTGTTCACTATATCTAGGAGTCTCTGTTTGTTTTGTTTGTTCATTTTGTTCTTTAGATTCCACATATAAGTGGAATTATATGGTATTTGTCTTTGTCTGACTTATCCCACTTAGCATAATATCCTCTAGGTCCATCCATGCTGTTGCAAATGATAAGATTTCATAGCTGAGTAATATTCCATCATATGTATGTATCACACTTTCTTTATCTATTGATGGCACTTAGGCCGTTTTCATAGCTTGAATATTGTGAATAATGTTACAATGAACACAGGGGTGCATATATCTTTTCAAATTAGTGTTTTGGATTTCTTCAGATATATTCCTGAAAGTGGAATTGCTAGGTCATAAGGTAGTTCCATTTTTAATTTTTTGAGGAACCTCCATACTGTTTTCCATAGTGGCTGCAAAAATTTGCATTCCCACCAATAGTACATGAGGGTTTCCTTTTCTTCACAGCCTCACCAACACTTGTTGTTTATTGATTTATTGTTGATAGCCATTCTGACAGGTATGAGGTATTATCTCATTGTGGTTTTAATTTGCATTTCTCTGATGATCAGTGATGTTGAGCATCTTTTTTATATGTTGGACATATAAAAGATGTCTGTTGGACATCTGTATGTCCTCTTTGGAGAAATATATATTCAGGTCTTCTGCACATTTTTAATTGGATTATTTGGTTATTTTATTGATGAGAGAGAGAGAAACATTGATGTAAGGAGAAACACCTGCAACTGGGTATGTACCCTGACTGGGAACTGAACCCATGACCTTTTGGTGTATGGGACAATGCTCCAAACAATTGAGCCACACTGGCCAGAGCCAGAGTGAATTTCTTTAAAAAAGAATAAAGTGAACTGAAAGAATTATTATATTTTTACTAGAGGCCTGGTGCACAATTTCATACATGGGTGGGGTCCCTTGGCCTGGCCGGCTATTGGGGCCATCGGGGCTGGCCAGCCGGGTGGAGGGACTGTGGGAGGTTGGCTGTGGGAGTGCACTGACCACCAGGGGGCAGCTCCTGCATTAAGCCTCTGCCCCCTGGTGGTCAGTGCGCGTCACAGTGACCAGTCAACCAGTCGTTTGGTCGCTTAGGCTTTTATATAAGTAGACTAGTGGCCTGGTACACGAAATTTGTTCCGGGGGGTGGGGGTGGGGGGACGGTTCCCTCAGCCCAGCCTGCACCCTCTCCAATCAGGAACCCCATGGGGGATGTCTGACTGCTGGTTTAGGCCCAATCTCACAGGGATCGGGCCTAAACCAGCAGCAGGACATCCCTCTCGAAATCTGGGACTGCTGGCTCCTAACCACTAGCCTGCCCACCTGCCTGATCACCCCTAATCACTCTGCCTGCCTGATTGCCCCTAACTGCTTGCCTGCCTGATCACCCCTAACCC
>NW_006295491.1:2768291-2770607 GCF_000327345.1 Myotis davidii | reverse complement strand
CCAGGCCTATCAACGGGCCTGATCAGAGAGGCGGGGCTGATCAGCAGCCCCAGTAGAGGCCAAAGAGAAAAAGATGTGCAGCTGCTGCCCAGGCCCGGAGAAAAAGAGAGAGGCAAGCGCTGATCAACACCTGCCATGGAGGCTATGGATCAGACCCTGCTTCTCTTTCCGGGCACAATCCACAGCCCCTTTGGCAGTCAGTGCTGGGTCGCCACGGCAACCCAGCACTAACTGCAGGATTGACTTCTGGTTGGTGAAGCCTTTGGTCGTTTTGGACATTATGGACCCTGGGTTTTTATATATTAGGATAGGACACCAATATGGGTGTTGCAGATTTTCTTTTCAAACATAATGATCCATCTTTTATTGCAATAAAAAGTCCACTCTTAATGATGATAGTTAAAATACACAAACACTGGGTGATGAAAAGGAAGAACTATAAGATACATTTGCTACATACTAGAAATTGGCTCTGGGGTAACTTATGTGTTATTTATGTAAACCAGACTTTCTACTATCTTGGGTCTGCCTGTCATTATTATCTAAGATTTTCATACTACTCCACACCCAGACTCATGAACACATGTAGAAATATATCTGTTTATATCATTCAAGGATTAAGAGATGTACCACAGGCAATTAAAAAACATGTCTGAGCAACCTTTGGTCAGGGGATACTTTCAGCAATACAGAGATGAAATATAGGACCTATTCTACTTTATCAGAAACCAAAGTAAGGTGTTGTGTGCTTTCTTTCCACCCAGCTACAGATGAAACACCTGTAGATACAGGTGAGTGACACCAATATTGGTCACCCTCAGAGTTTGCTCAGGCTTGGATCTCTTTGATCTTACCCAGCTCTGGCCCAGAGAAAAATGGGAAAAGATAATGTTGATTGTCTTGGGGGATATGAGGCTGAAGAATACAGTTGGAATACAACAAAATCTATGTTCAATAAACTAAGAAATCTTCAAAGGCTTCCCAGAATACAGAACATTTGATTTGAGCATATGTTTAGGTTGACAAATTTGAGAAGTAGATATGGGATGAAGGGCATCTAAGTTTAGGAGAACCATATACTATACAAAAGAGTGAAGGTGCATGAAATTGAGGAAAAGTGTTGAATAACTCAGCTGTAGGTAGAACTCAGGGTATAAGGAAAATATATTGATTTATTACAAAGTTAACTCAGGATTACTTGGGGCAGTTCATGAATGTTATATGAGACCTTAGCATCTGTACTATTCTGTAGATAATGGAGAAAGGGTAACCTGTGGGAAGGACTGGGGTGGAGGATGCCGAATGAAAGCAGAGAGCACTAACAGCAATATACACCAGGACAAAAAGCCTGGCCCCCCAAAAAAGAGTAACAGGAAATGGAGAAGGTTGAATGGAAATAGACAAGATTAGGCATGGACAATTGAAGTATGGTACCTATTTGCTTTGTTTAACAATGGACAGGTTATTTTGATTTTCTGAATTGTATAAATCATCCCACTCGATTGAATGACTATCCCATTGATTGTTATCATACTGGTCTTAGAGAGCACATTCTTCTGTACCTGGAAACAGGACAGCACATTTACCCTAAATTGTCTTAGTGGCCACAGGTGGTGCGTTCCAGCTGACTTAGTGGTTCCGAAACCAAAACAGCACAACTACTCTAAATTGCCCTGACAACTCAGTGGTCAGTAGACCTGAGGGCTCTAGATAATGCATGATCCGGAGACCCAAAACTTAATTTAGATGACATGTCTAAGTTTAACCCGGGTTACCCAAGGGCTCTAGATAATGTATTTCTGTCAATTCAGTGACCCCGAGACCCGAAACTGTAATTAACATGCTTAATTCTGCTTCTGTAATCTGTATTGCCCTGACAACTCAGTGGTCAGTAGACCTGAGGGCTCTAGATAATGCATGATCCGGAGACCCAAAACTTAATTTAGATGACATGTCTAAGTTTAACCCGGGTTACCCAAGGGCTCTAGATAATGTATTTCTGTCAATTCAGTGACCCCGAGACCCGAAACTGTAATTAACATGCTTAATTCTGCTTCTGTAATCTGTTTTTTTGCGAGCCAGGTGCCTCATTCCAAACCCTGAGATGTAATCAATACCTGTGTGATTTTTTGCCTATATAATCCTGGAACTGTGACCAAATGGCTGCTATGAGATTTGGGAATGGCCCCCCTCATAGTCCTGGATTGCAATAAATGTGACTCTTTAATTCGACTTCTTGAGGCATCTTTCTGTGATTCGCAGGGTACATTACAACAACTGGAAGGGAGGGAGGGATCCCAGGGTCCCCGACCCTGG
>NW_006295491.1:2740626-2768280 GCF_000327345.1 Myotis davidii | reverse complement strand
AATGATGACATGGTACATGGTGAAACAGGCTATCATTAACTGGGGTCAGGTACAAAGCAAGATGAGGAAGCAGGATGAAAGAATGGGTAGGAATATATTATGATGAGGACATATCAAGTTTGAGGCAAGTGAAAAATCACAGACTCATTCAAGATGGTCCAATAAGAAGTTACATCAAATTTGCCTTCCTCTAAAAGTGAAATGACAAAATCTGCATGGCACCATAACAACATTAAAAATAAAAATAAAAACACCACCACCACCTTCGCAAAAAATAATAAACTCAAGAATGAAAGTCATCAATAGATCAGACATCCTGAAAATTAGAAATCAGGGTCCAAGATATTAGAAGTTAAACATATACACTCCCTAGAAAGCTCCTTGTTAGTTAAAAAATAAAAAGTGTGCCTTTGGACAACCACGGAAGGCAGGCAATTAAAAAGCTGCATTCAGATGACCAGGTTCAGCTACTCAGCACTGCCCAGCCCACTCCACAACTAATTACACCTCAGAACCAGTCAAGGCTTCCTTTATGAGCTAAAGGCAGAACATTATTATCAATATAAAGTTGAGGAAACTCCCAGTGTGGGACTTTGGTCTTCAGGGGACAAAGAGTTGAGTTTAGGGTAGTTTAAAATTTAAGGTAACTTGAGACCCAGAAATTGTTGGGAGACA
This sequence comes from Myotis davidii, assembly GCF_000327345.1. Lineage (NCBI taxonomy): Eukaryota > Metazoa > Chordata > Mammalia > Chiroptera > Vespertilionidae > Myotis > Myotis davidii. The sequence continues at coordinate 2,767,605 of NW_006295491.1, read as the reverse complement.
GAGAGGAATGACAGGTATAGCAAAACACTCCCTTTCCAGGTACATAACCCCTAGGATGACAACTTTCTTATTTTGGTAATTTTGTGAGTGTGAGCTTGCCTTCTCCTCCCTTACAGGAAAGCCCACCTGTTGGTATGTCCCATTAAGATACCCACTGACACAGTTATGTCATTCAGAGAAAAGCATTTTTTGGAGGAAAAAAATCCACAACTTATATCAGTCTTTTAATCATAAACATGTACCTACAACCAATGATAAACAAAGATTTAAGAAAAATGATAGTGTAAAAGAGAAAGACCAAAATGTACGATCAATTCTGGATCATAGAAAAAGAGAATTTAGGAAACAGAAAAGAATATTTTATTCTAATTAGTATCCTCACAGATGAAAAAGCATGTTATACCCATAAAAGAAGAGTCTGCTATGAAAAAGGAGAAACTTGAGAACAGAAACAGTTCTTGGAAATTAAATATATGATTGTCCATATAAAAGATGAAGCAGATATAAACACAGATGAAAATTGAATTTGTAATGTGAAAGATAAGTTGACAGAATTTGAGAGGACACAAAGAGATGGAAAATATAAAAATTAAAAGAGTAGGGGACTTGTATACAGGTATATAAGCCAAACCAATGGACATGGACAACAGGGGGATGGGAGCATGAGTGTGTGGGCGGGGGGAGGTTGAGGATTAATGGGGGGGGATAAGGACACATTTGTAATACCTTAACTAATAATAAATTTAAAAAATGGAAAAAAAATAAAATAAACATCCCAGGTAAATACTACTAAAAAAAAAAAAAAAGAGTAGGGGAGATCAGACACAGGAGGCCCGCATCCTTCATAAAATTAGCATTTCAAGAGAAGAAATAGAGATAATAAAGGGAACAAGATACTCAAAGAAATGGCAGGAGAAAAAATATGAATGGGAAATAATCTACCCTGAGAACTTAGTACATAAATGTCCAGAAGGAGATTTATTTTTGAAAACAAACTCTAAAAATCTGTTAGGAAAATCTCTCTCCAGGAGAAGGAAGGGCAAAGGAAAGACAAAAAGAAAAGGTGTTATGGACCTTCCCACTGTGTTATAATATCTGTACAGACGGGTTGCTGACAGCCACACAATAAGCCCAGTGAACTGCAGGAACAGAAAACTGAAAAATCAGGGGACAATGAAATAGAGATCGTGGAAATAGGGGAAAAGTCTATGAAAGCGCTGTTCATCACTAGGCATTCAATAAGTAGAAGATTCTGCAAAAGGAGGCTTAACTTCTCAAACACTCTCACCATTGACCAGCTATTACCAAAGCATAAGGGATATGATTTTTATATATTCAACTTTAAGAAGCTGCTAAAATCCACAATGAAATACCATTTTACACCTACTAGTAAGGCCATAATAAAAAAGGCAGAAAACAACAAGTGTGGGAAGGTTAAATATAACCTAGAAATTCTTCTCCTAGGTGTATACCCAAGAGAAATAAAAACATATATCCACACAAAAACTGTACACAAATGTTCATAACAGCCCCAAAGTAGAAACAACCCCCAAATCATCAACTGATTAATGGATGACAAAATGTGGTATAGTCATACAATGGAATGTAGTACCGAATTTTCCTATTCCCTTTGGGCTTTCTTCTTCTCCTTCTGAATGAAGGGCTTCCTTCTCTTTATTTTGTAAATATAGACCTTTCTTGGCTACTTCCAGTTCCCTTGTCTTATGTAAACATAACTGTTGCTGCTTCCTTAAGGAAATGTAACTGCACCTGGCTTCCATGTCTTATGGAAATATAACTTCAGCAATAAAAAAAAGTGAAGTACTGATACATGCTATAAATGGATGAACTTTGACAATATTATGTAAGTAAAAGAACGCAGTCACAAGGAGACCACATATTGAATGATCTCATTTTATGTAGAATGTCCAGAATATGTAAATCTATAGGAAGAGAGAAAGTAGACTTGTGATTGCCTGGGGCTGGAGGTGGTTGAGGGGTGAAGGTAAAAGGTTCAGGGTTTCTTCTTGGGGTGATAAGAATGTTCCGAAATTGATTGTGGCAATAGTTTGTCATACCGAATTTTTGGACTGGAACCCGGATTCTTTGTCCGTCAGAATCGATGAATCCACGGACATAAAGTGGTATAGCAAAAGTGGAGATTTATTGAAGAACAAGTACAGACTCCCATGTGGGGAGAGGGAAGAGTCCCACAGAATAGGGAGGGAGAAAAGGCCCCACTGGGTTCCCTTTCCCTTTTGTAAATATAGACCTTTCTTGGCTACTTCCAGTTCCCTTGTCTTATGTAAACATAACTGTTGCTGCTTCCTTAAGGAAATGTAACTGCACCTGGCTACCATGTCTTATGGAAATATAACTTCTCCCAGTCTGCAGCCCCTTGCTTTTCCATAGACCCCGATTCTAAAAGATCCCTAAGTCTGCCTATGTTCCCCCAAAATTCCTGCTTCATTTGCACAACTCTGAATATACAAAAAACTCATTGAATTTTATGCTTTAAATGGGAGAACTGTATGATATACGAATTATATCTAATAAAGATTTTACTTAAAAAATTGCGAAGAATAATAGTCCTGACTAAACAAGTGAATGGCTGAGGTTTTCATTTTAATATTTATGTAAGTATAAGACTACATGAATTGAAACCGAGATAAATATACTTTCAATTGATATAATTTGGTATGACACTCAAATTTTAAAAGTTCAGATTTACAATTAATAACATTCTAGAAATGAACCTCCGGTTCTTTTTTGTTGTTATTCCTCATCCAAGGACATTTTTTCCCATTGATTTTTAGAGAGTAGAAGGGAGGGAAGGAGAGGGAGAGAGAGAGAAACATCTGTGTGAGAGAGACACATTGGTTGGTTGCTTCTTGCACATGCCCTGATCAGGGCCAGAGGTGGAACCTGAAACCCAGGTAGATGCCCTTGATGGGGAATCAAACTCATGACCATTCAGTGCCTGGGCTGGTGCTCTAACCACTTGGAAACACTAGCCAGCGTGACCTCTGGTTCCTTAAGCAAAATATTTATAAATATCACATACTGGCCTGGTCAACCTGGCCAAAGTGAAAAGTAATGATAATAATCAGAGCTGTGTTTGCTGCTTTCCATTCTATGTGCCAAGTGCATCAACTCTAATCCTCATAGCCCTGCAATTACTCCCATTTTATTTTTATTTTGAGCATATGTTTATTAAAGCTATGGATAGTGATACAATAAAGGGTTTAGTTACAGTGATGGCGAACCGGTGACACGAGAACTCATTTTTTTGGTTGATTTTTCTTTGTTAAATGGCATTTAAATATATAAAATAAATATCAAAAATATAAGTCTTTGTTTTACTATGGTTGCAAATATCAAAAAATTTCTATATGTGACACGGCACCAGAGTTAAGTTAGGGTTTTTCAAAATGCTGATATGCCGAGCCCAAAAGGTTCGCCATCACTGGCTTAGAAGAAGCAACAGGAAAGAGCCTAAGTGGGGCTGCTTTTGGTTCATTGAAAAGTCAGAAAAGGGGGCCTTAGAGACCGGTTCAGGGGGCTAGCCTGCGAAGAGCTGTCTCAGCCCCTTGCTACCCTGGTTGCAAGTCTCGTGGGGGCCCTTAGAGTTTAAGAGCTGCATGCCTGAGAGGGAAGAAAGGCGTGGATGCCCTCCCGGGAGGGAGAACTCAATTATTCCCATTCTAAAAGGTGGAAATTAAAGTTCTCAGACTGGTCTTGTCCAGGGTCACAAGACCAGCAAAGGGTTGATCAGGGACGGGAGCTGATCTGGGACTGGAAGCAGCTCGCTCTGACTGCGATTCCATCTTCCAGATGGCTTTTCACAACAGTACATTCCTGATGTATCTTTTAAAATAAACAGTAAAAGATAGTAAAGACATCACATTTCTATTAACAAGTCAGAGTTTTGCTTGTAAAGAGGAAAGGAGTATTTAGAAGGATAGGTTTTATATGACTTTATATGGTTCTTTATACCCTTGGGTGACAGTTGATTGGGAAATTAATGACAATATTCTAAGACATAAAACCTCTGGTATGAGGGCTTCAATATCAAAGGAGGTTATTAGATTCTCAATCTCTAAATATGATACATGGGAAATAAAGAAGATAAAATTATATCTTGAAAAAAGCTGTTAAGAAAGTCTCCCAGGTATAGATAAGAAGCCGAACACAGATTTGGCATCGATAGTACAGCTAACTAAGCTGTCGGAATCAAGAGGGAAAACAAAGCAGAGGAATTTCCCAATAATAATTCCAGGTGCCAGACACATTGACAGTTCCAGGGGAGTCATTCTTACTAGTACACAAACTATAAGAAGAGTTAGAGATGATAGAGTATCTCCAAACTTCCACTTCCCCAGAAACAAACAGCATAGTAAAGAGGAAAGACCTCGCCCTGGTTATCTCTTCTTAATTTTTATGATGCTATCAAAGTAAGAGGAAATAAAGCTGTAATCAAGAATTTGTACACTTCCTGTCCTTGCTAGGTTGCTCAGTTGGTTGGAGCATCACCCATACACCAAAAGTTTGCAGGTTCGAATCCCTAGTCAGGGCAAATACCTAGGTTGCAGATTCAGTCACCAGTAGGGTGGGTATGGGAGGCAACCAATTATTGTTTCTCTCTCACATGATGTCTCTCTCTCTTTCTCCCTGTCCCTTCCTCTCTATAAAAAATAAAAATAAAAATCAAAAAAACATATTAAAAAATTGTACACTTCCTGATTAATCTGTGTCCAGATATTTATGAGTAAAATCTTTTAAGCCCTGGCTAGTGTGGGTCAATTGGTTGAGTGTCATCCTGTGCACCCAAGGTCCTCAGTATTATTCTCGGCCAGGGTGTGTACTGGAGGCAGCTAATCAATATTTCTCTCTCAAACTGATGTTTCTCTTTCTCCCTTCTTCTCTCTCTAAAATCAATTTAAAAATAAATTAAGAAAATACAAAGAAAAATCATTTAATATCTAAGTGAAGAGTACTCTGGGATGATCAAGTAAAAAGTTTAGGAAATAAAACTAAAAGGCTTTATATTATAAAAGAGAAGAATAAACGTCTCTTACTTCGTATTTCCCTCCATAAATATCATTAAGATGTGGGAGTCAAACTGTAGAAGCTGATGTCAACACAGATCCTCAAAACAAATATGGGGGTAAGTAAGGCAATTCCTGTCCCTGGTAAGAATGTATAAACATGAAGTTCTTAACTATTTTAGGCGTTCATATTATGTTATCTACTGGCAGAAATTAAGTCATATAAAGATATTTATTGCACTCTTTTATAATAACAAATGCAAATGGTCAACAATAGAGGAATGACAAATTTTAACACAACTTCAAAAAATATATTTTTGTATTGATTTCAGAGAGGAAAGGAGAAGGATAGAGAGATAGAAACATCAATGATGAGAGAGAATCATTGATCAGCTGCCTCCTGCATGCCCCATACTGGGGACTGAGCCCGCAAAACCTGGGTATGTGCCCTGACCAGGAATCAAACCATGACCTAGTGTTTCACAGGTAGATGATCAACCACTGAGCCACACCAGCTGGAATGACACAATACTTTTTAATGAACTGTATAATTATCATATTCAACATTTACTGCTTTACTCACTGGGCCTTCACAAGAACCCAATGCGCTAAGTTCTCTTATTTACTGGTTCCATTTTACTGGTGAGAAAAGGAAGAAGTTCAATTACTTCGCTAAGGTCACGGAGCTAGGAGGTGATGGTACTAGGATTCCAAACCAGTCCAGCTCCAGAGACCAAACTATTCAGCACTATACTAAGTTGTTGTTTTGTATGTCACTTTTCAAATGTGATAATGGATTCTATTTTATAATTTTTCTTTCAAGGATTGTTGTTTCAATATTCACAAGCCAAATTAACCTCTGGTTTTCTTTTAGGAGAAATATATTTTCCTTGTTTCAATATCAATGTTGTTTTTCCTTCACAAAAATGAATTTGGGCGCTAGGTGGTTTGGCTCAGTGGATAAAGCATCAGCCTGCGTATTGAATGGTCACAGTTCGATTCCGGTCAAGGGCACATGCCTGGGTTGTGGGCTCGATAATCAATGATTCTCTCTCATCAGTGATGTTTCTATCTCTCTCTCAAATCAATAAAAATATATTTTAAAAAATGAATTTGGAAACTTTTCTTCATTTTCTAAGCTCTGAAACAGTTTAAGATAACATTGGAATAATTTGTTTCTCAAAGTGGTGGTAGAATATCCTTATAAACTAAAGGGAGGATAGCTCTTTAACAACATTGTCTATTTCATCAGTAATAAATGTTCTTTAAAATTTTCTGTCTTATGGGATCACCTATAGTCACATATTTTCCATTTCATTTTTTTTAAATTTAGCAGCTTTATTGAGATAATTTACATGCCATAAGATTTACCTGTTGAAGTATACAATGATTTTTAGTAAATTTACAGAGTTCTGCAGTCACCATCACCATGATTTTAGGACACTATCACCACCCTATAACATGCAAATGAAGAGAAATTATATTATATTAAAAGGATTTACTTTTCAGAAATTAATGCTATGTTATGCACAAGTGGTATAATTTTCTTATAATTCATTAACGCTACCTGGTATTTATGGAAAAAACAAACAATATGATTGTTCTCATTTCCCTATGTTTAGTACTGAGACTTCCATAAGCCTGTACTCTTAATAGCCCCATTGGCAGCAAGCAATAAGAAGCAAATGCTAAAATATGATCCCAATAACCACCCTGCCTTCAGACATAACAGAAATAGCGATTTTTCTTTACTTCATGTTAACCATATTCTCTTACTATGAAATAATTTTAAAATACTTCCTTTTTCTTAATTCCTTTTTTGAAACTTTTCCAATGCAAGTTTGGAAAAAGTCTAGCTTTTACTGAATTGGACAAAGTTGTTTTACTTATAATATTCAGGAATTTAATGCTGAAAATTAAGCCCAGCTGACTAGAAGTTCAGCCAATGTATATTTAGTTAGCATTGAATAGAAATTTATCTAATTAGGAAGTATTAGTGTCATTTCATTTCTTATCCTTGCTTCAAAGTTCTCCCCATACAATAGGGAACATTGAGTATAAGATTAAATCTAATTTAACAAGAAAATAGTTTTACATGTTCAAACATGCATAATCCAGTCAGTAGCATAATTAGATCTAAGATTAGGAAAAATGACTTTGAGCATTGAAAATTTCTTCCAATGATAAAGGTCAACAGAAAACAGGCTTGGGAAAATGGAAAGAGCATTGGTTTTGGAACTATAAACATGGATTCAAATCCCTTTCTTCTTTTCCTCCCTCCTCCCTGCCTGGCAGTCCCCTTGTAAAAACAAAGCAAGACAAAATGCAAACAAAAGACTTCAGTGGAAACATACTCCCAAGATTTTCTTAAAGTGAATTTATACTGACATAAATTTTTCATTCAGTAACTAAAAGCTACAAAATTAAGTTGCTTCCTTGTCAGCTTAATATCCTTGTTGGCCATCTGTTACTTTTCTATCATCTTCTCTAAGACATAAAGTGAGTCTCAGAAACATCTAAGTGCATATTACAAAATTGTTTTGAGTTTTAAACAGATGCATAGTTACATGAAAGTCTGACTATAAAGCACTAAAGGGTACGTAAATCTTGGTCTGACAAGTATGAATGCACAATAAAGGAATCCAAAACACATATATATTCACACATATATTCAGAGTCTGTACATATCCTTTGTCCTAGATACACTGAGTGACCAGATTATTATGACCACCTGATGTTTGTAAGCAAATTAGCTATAATTTCCCGCTGAAGTTGCTAGAGGGCCAGATCATTATAAACATCTGAATAGCACAACATACCTAAGTATCGTTGCTTATCAAGTTCATCCTATCATGTTGATGGCATATCCCAATGGAGATGGCTTCTTCCAACAAGACAATGTGCCATGCCACGGTGCTCGTATTGTACAGGAGTGGTTTCAAGAACATGAGGGAGACTTTACCTTGCTTGGGTGGCCCCCACAATCACCAGATCTCAATTCAATTGAGCATTTGTGGGTCGAAGTTAAAAGAGCCATCAGGTAGCTGGTTCCACAACCATCAAATCTCACAGAACTGGACAGTGCTATTCATCAGGCATGGTGTCAGATTTCTTGCATCACCTTTCAACATCTCGTGGTCAATGCCAAGAATTGCTGCAGTATTGAAGGCAAAAGGTGGCCCAACTAAGTACTGATGGGTTGGTCATAATAATCTGGCCAGTCATAATAATCTGGCCACTCAGTGTATATACTCATTATGTCCATAAAATTTAGAACAATTTTCTTTTTAAAAAATATAATTTTATTGATTTAGAGAAGAAGGGATAGGGTGAGAGAGATAGAAACGTCAATGATGAGAGAGAATAACTGACTGGCTGCCTCCTGCAGGATCAGGGATCGAGTCCACAACCTGGGCATGTGCCCTGACCAGGAATCAAACGGTGACCTCCTGGTTCATAGGTCGACACTCAACCACTGAGCCACCATAGCCAAGCTAGACCTATTTTCTTAATTAAATAAAAGAAAAGAAATTTTATTTAGCTCTTCTATTTTCATACCTGAGACTTGTTTCCCCAAGTATTTCTCTTAAAAAAGTATTAGAAAGTTATCAAGCCATCAATAATAAATGTGTAACCAATGGACATAAGACACTGGGGGATAGGGGAGGCTAGGGGACTGTCTAGGGCAGGGGGGGTAGGGGGGAATGGACACATATGTAATACCCTTTGTAATAAAAAATTAAAAAAAAATAATAAATGTGACTTTTAACTGGAGGGAAATTGAAATATCCTATATAGAATAAGCATGAGAAAATTAAAAAGTAGTACTAAATCTGTACTATTACATTTTAAATATGTACTATTACAGGTCTTTCCTTCCAAAAAAGGTCACAATTTAAAGATCTGAAAACCTATTACTAAAAAAAATTTAGAAAATCAGGTCTGTCCTTTTATTTCGATGACTTCTGTTACTGTCCAGCCCTGCCCCCACCCACTTCATCATACCCACTTCAGAACACCTCAGTCTGGTTATAGCCAACCCTCTGCCCTCTCTACACCTCCACCTGTGCTGCTTGCGAACACTGCCTGTGAACACACTTGAATGCCAATTTCACTTTAAATGCTAGTGGATACTTTCTGCGGCACAGCAGTCACACTGTCATGTCGCTGGTCCATTCATACATCATACATCACTAGTACATCACTAGTTCACTCTCAAGTCCTCAACACTTCCCTTCCCATTCCTACTTTCGGTAGATGATTCCTATTCCTGTGAGGAAATGGAAACAACCAGCAGAGAACTTCGACCACCACACTTCCTACCAAATGGCAACTAAGTCCACATACTTGCTTTTGCTCCTGTTGTATGAAAGACCTGTCTGTTCCATTCTACGCATCCTCACCCCTCAACCAATGAGTTAGGTTCAGTTCCCTCCTGTCTATTCAAGGACACCACTGCAGCAATTCTCCAGCTTTCTCTTCTGCATCATCAGCTTCTCCCTCTTCACTGGGTAATCCATTAGCACGCACATATGATGTAATTTCTCTCATCTTAAAACAAAACTAGAAAAAGACAGCAATACCCTGCACCATCCAGGCTTTTCTGCCAGCTATTTCTCAAGTTCCCTTAAGAGCAAAACTACTTTTAAAAACTGCCTATATTTGCTGTCTCCAATTACTCCCTTCTTACTCTTGAATCCATTCCATGATGCTACTGTAAATCTGACGGTCAGTTCATTTTCTCCAGCATTTGGCAGCCGAGCACTTCCTCCTCGAGACACTTCCTCTACTTGGCTTCCAGAATATTCCTATGAGTTTTCTGCTTACCTCACTGCTGTCCTCTCAGTCTCTTACTGATTCCTATTAATCTCATTTCAGCTTTGGTGTGGTCAATCCTTAAAACTCACAGTGGGCTTTGTTTATATTCATGCCCTAGGTGATCTTATTTCATGGCTTTAAATACTATGACATGCTGGTGACACCCTAATCTAGCCCTTCAGTTTGTGGCAATCTCCTGATTCCAGATTCATATATTTAACTGCCTACTGGACATCTCCAATAGGACATCTATCAAGCATCTTAAGCTTAATATGGCTATAAGTGAATTTCTAATCTATCCCCCGCCCCAAACCTGCTCCTCCTACAGTGTGCTCCATCTCAGTAAATGATAATTCCACACTTCCAGGGCTCAGTGGTTGATTGTCAACCTATGAACCAGGATGTTACAGTTCAATTATCTGTGAGGGCACATGCCTGGGTTGCAGGCTTGATCCCCAGTGTGGGGCATGCAGGAGGCAGCTGATCAATGATTCTCTCTCATCATTAATGTTTCTATCTCTCTCTCCCTTCCCTTTCTGAAATCAACAAAACTATATTAATAATTTTAAAAAAGTCTTTAAAGTCACTCTCTCATACCTTCAACCAACCCTTCAGCAAGTCCTATTGGCTCTATCTTCAAAATGCAACCAGAGTCTGCCACTTCTTACCGCTTCTGAGCAAGAAACTGGTGTCTTAGTTACTTCCAATAAAGTTCATTTCTAACTAAATTGGAACCAAAACCAAAAATATATTTTATAAAACGCTAAACAAGAGATTATATGAACAATCCAACTAATATGTAAAGAATATTGATCAGTGCACATATGTAATATCTTAATCAATAAAAAATATATTAAAGTGAAAAAAAAAGAATATTGATCAGTGACTTCAGGCTTGTCTAGAAATATAAAAGTCCAAAGATATAGGACAACCACAGACACTCAGAGTGAAAAGAGTACCTGGTCAAATTTTTGTTCCTTTCATAAATCAACAGAGCTTTGATGTCTTTGCAAATGTGACGATATAGTTAAAATGATCTGAATGCTGTAAGTTAATTGGAATACCCACATAGATTGTAATAGGAATAAACCTTTTCCTTCAATTAAATGAGCAGGTCAAAAATCACAGGTTGCAATATTAATTTCAGAAAACAAATTAGGTGAAAAGTACTAAGAGAACTGTTATCTTAATATATAAAGAGGTAACATGCAAATTAGGCCAGGACACCGTAATGGGACGACTCGACAGGAGGAGATTGTGTGCACAGGTGAGGCCTGGAGCGGAGACAGAGACAGAGATGGGGGCCTGCCCAAACCGGTGCTGCAGCTCCGGTGGCCTGGAGTGGACACAGGCAAGGGGGCCGGTGGGGGGGCCTGGGGCAGAAGTCAGGCGCAGGTCCCAGCTGCCCATGGTGCCGGTCTGGCCTGACTCCCGTGGCGGCCTCGGGGCACCTCCTCTGGGTGTCTAGTATACAATAAAAAGCACAGTGAGTGATAGAAACATAACCAGAATGAATATATAAGCCACACTCACACAAATAGGTTGCATAAAAGAAGAACCATTAAAAAACGTATGGAGAACCCCTGGCTGGTTTGCTTAGTTGATGGAGTGTCATCCCATACATCAAAAGGTTTCGGGTTCAATCCCCAATTGCTTGTAACTGAACAAACCTTACCAAAACAACTACATTTTCGGTGATTCTATTATTTTTTAATTATTCATGTGTATCTTTCAAACCTCCCAGTATTTTAAGCTACAAGAGAACAATAAGATGCTTTAAGACTTCAATGAATTTGCCTCCACAGACCTAGTACCCTACAAACAATTGGTACAGAAAAGGCACAAAGATGAATTCTATAATCCACCCTGTGCTGCACCACCTACATCCTCTTTCAGAACTGAAGCATTCATTCTCCTAGCAACCAGGAGTGTTGGCTGCTGACAGTTCACAGCAAAGATTCTAAGAAATGCCAACAGAGCCACTTCACCCAAGGTAATGGCCCCTCCTTGGAGGCAGCCTGCATTCAATCATGCAGAAGTCCCAGAGCCCAGACTTCTTGTCTCAGTTCAGGACATCTTTGAAGGGCCACCTCAAAGAAACTTGTGGGATGAGCTGAGGCCTTTTCTGAAAATGCCTTAGAGTTAAACTCTCCCTCTGTCCAATTCTGCTTCCATCTCCCCTTGAGGTGGTGATTCTGAGATCACTCCCAAATAAACTTTTTGCACATAAATCTCTACTTAAAGTTTATTTTCCATAAAATTTGACTTGTAGTATATTTTAAGGCTAATACAGTATCAGAGTAGAAAAAAAGTTAGGAAAAATTAGCCAGGTACAGGGTTAATTTCCTTTTTACCACGTCTTTCTTTTGAAGAATTTTATCCATCTTCCATTTTGTTGCTAGAGAAAGGGGTCCTGTTCTTTCCAGTGGCCTCCAACTTATAAGGGCAGGTAGCTACTGCAGCCACCCTCCCCCACCCAGCAGGTACCGTGCTCTCCCTACACAGCAAGGAACACCTCAAGCCCCAGCTCCCTACCCTGGGTCCTTCCTGCTGCTGCACTTCTAAAATCTGGTCCTTTCAGTGCCTCGCTCTGGGTGAAGACCAAAGGAGAGGAAGCGGTGAAGCAGAGGAGCCCATCTAGGAGAAGCTGATCCTGCCCCTTCCTCTGGCTGCTCCCCAGCTGGGCTCTGCCTGGAAGCCTGAGTCCAGGAAGCAGGGAGTGCTGATTCTGAGGACAGAGACATGGGCCCTGCTGGCAGTGTCTTCCTGCTGTTCCTTGTGCTGGGTGAGCTTCAGGTGGGCTGGGAAGGAGAGAAGGAGAGGTTTTTTTGGCTCAAGAAGTTATGGTGTAGAATAAGATGACACGTCACCCAATGGGATCTTACTTATAATAGTGTGCCCTGAGAAAGTCCTGAGAGGATACTATATGCCAGGCATCTTTCTAAGTATCTTAGATATAGTAGTAAACAAAACAGAGATCCCTGCCCTCATGGGGCTTATAAACAATGCACATATGGAATATGTAAATTACATAGCACTTTAGAAAGTAATAAATGCTATGAGAGGAAGGGGCATCAGGAGTACAGGGACTTGGAGGCATGTTGTAATTTTAAATAGGGGAGTCAAGGAAGGTTTCATTAAGAGGGACTCATTTGAACAAAGATTTGAAGGAGATGAGTGATTTAGCTAAGAGGATCTAGGAAAAGAACATTTTAAGACTAGGGAATGTAAATGCTGGAAGTGTAAATGCTGTTCAGTGATTTCAGCATAAGCCTGTTCATTTATTTTTTTGGCCCACAGTGATTTAAAAGCAGGGTAGACTGAGAGTAGCCAAAAGATAACAGGTAACAAAAAAGAAAGATGTACAAATACTGAAAAATGCCAATTTAGTTAAACAGGACAAAAGAAAACAGCTTATAAACCTCAAAAACATCTGAAAGCATCACTGTATGTACAACCTAACATCTTAATATTCCTGATGACAGCCTTGAATCACCAAGTAAAAATTAAATTATGTCCCACGTATGCTGCTAAAGAAGGAAGGTAGGTGTGTAAAAATTATCAGGATTTCCCACTAATGGGTAAACATTCATAAAATTTTTGCCTTTATCACCAACATGAGGAATTTAGTATGTGGAAAGGCTCTGTTCAGTGAATTTTAGATACTGTGTTATCATATATTAATGATACGGTGTGTGCCTGTCTTAGGGTCTTGGCCATGCTCTTCTTCCAAAAACAATGATCTGCAGTCAGGTGAGTGGTCTCCATTTGGGCCCCAAATTGCTGGGTTTGGAACTGGATTAGGATGGCATATGGAACCTACGGAGGATACAGGTTCTAGGGGTGGATTTGGAAGATGATGAGAAAATGGGGACAATGGGACACCCAGACCACATTTCCTTCTCTCCCCTTTCTCTAGTGTGTGGACGACCTGTATACTCAGGCCGTATTGTGGGTGGCCAGGATGCTGTTGAGGGGCACTGGCCTTGGCAGGTCAGCCTGCACTATGGCCAGACTCACATCTGTGGAGGTTCCCTCATCAGTGACAGATGGATACTGACAGCAGCACACTGCCTACAAAAGTGAGTTCTAGGCTAATGGCTAGCACAGATAGAGTCTCAGTGAATAGTTGAATTATTTCTTGAATGAAGCAATAGACAAATGAAAGTGGCAAGATGAGTAAGAAGAAGGAAACCCTAGGTACTTTGGACTAGGGACAGGACAAAGAGGTAGTAAAAGAAATAATGAAAATAGACACTGTATTAGAAGCTTCTTTTTGGTTGTTAATCCTCATCTGAGGATATTTTTCCATTGATTTTTAGAGTGAATGGAAGAAAGGGGGATAGACACAGAGAGAGAAACATCGATATGAGAGAGATACATTGATTGGTTGTACCCCAGTCGGGCCGGAAGAGAGCCAGCAACTGAGGCATAGGGCATGTGCCCTTGACCAGAATCACCCTTAGATAGGACATCTAAACATGAGAAGTTGGAACAGAGTGTGGAACAAATGGCATTTTGGAAGATAAGTTGTGAGTTGACCTACCTGAAAGAACCTAACCATAGGGTAGGATTTTCACATTAGAACAGCAGTTCTCAACCTGTGGGTCACGACCCCTTTGGGGGTCGAACGACCCTTTCACAGGGGCTGCCTAAGACCACTGGAAAACACATATGTAATTACATATTGTTTTTGTGATTAATCACTATGCTTTAATTATGTTCAATTTGTAACAATGAAATTGGGGGTCACGAGAACATGAGGAACTGTATTAAAGGGTCGCAGCATTAAGAAGGCTGAGAACCACTGCTCTAAGCTTTGTGGTAACTTGTTATTTGACAATAGATAACTAATATATACAGAAATTAAAACAACATGACTTTTCAACAACACTGTAGGGTCAAAGAAAATAAAGAAATAACTTTAAAATACTGAGAGAAAATTATTTCCAATCTAGAATTCTACCCATATGCAAACCATCAATCAAGTGTGGGACAGAAATAAGACATTTTCAAATATACAAAACAGCAAAAATATTACCTCTCATGCACATTTTATCATGAAGCCAAAGGAAAAAATTGCTTCACCAAAATAAAGGGGGTAGAGGAGAGACAGGAAAACATGGGATCCAGAGAAAAGATGATACAACATAGAAGAGAATCCCAGGAAAATGATAAGGAAAAGTACCAAGATTGGAGCAAGAGGGCAGAGGGCAAAAAAAAAAAAGGAGACGGAGGAGGAGGAGAAAGTATTGATATTAACATACTGAGAAATATACATTTCAGGCAGAGAGTTTGGGGAATGAATGATGAATTAATGATAGGTAATTAGAAAACTAAGAAGACACAGAAGACAGACTACATTATTAACTCTAGGACAAGCGCAAAAAATTTATAAGAAATGTATTCACAGGATCCAATATGGTCCAGTAGTGAATAATGTTTACAAAGTCACAAAAATATACACATTAAATATGGATCTAAAACAAAATCATAATACTTGGTTAGGAAGATGGTGAAAAGAAAGTGGGAGGTTGGCAGTGATTGTTGGCTCAATCCTCACCTTTCACAACAGAAATACAGTATTCTATTAAAAAAATTAATAGCAATCAATAGGGTTTCTTGAAAATACAAAGGAAAATATCTAAGAGTTGAAAGTGATTGTCTTTGGGTAAGGGTTAATTGTGGGCAGTAGGGCAGAGAACTTTTGTATTTATTTAGTACATCTTTATCAAATTATTTGACATTTCAAATTATATATATATACATATATTTATAAATATATATAACAGGTGATAATACTTTGCTTTTAATTGTTATTAGAAATAAAGGTCTAGTACTCAGAAATAAAAACTGGCAATAAAAAAGGCCAATGACTATTAAGCATTGGCTGAAACTATGGAGAATGGGAGACGTGAACAACAGAACCAGGACAAAATGCTGGCCATGAGCATATAAGAGGAGACCACAGAAACATTAGACAACAACAAAAAAGAGCAATCAGGGAGGGAGGGAGGAAGAAAAGCAGACAAACCAACTCTAGTCAAGCTGGAAGCAGGCTGGTTAATTCCGAGTCTGTTACCCTTCTTTCTTATGGAGTGTTACTGCTTGCTACACCTAGGCCGCTTGTTCTAACCCAGCTGTAACACATATGCATGCCTCACTTTTATTTTCCTCTTTCTCTTCCCTTTAGGACCTGGATTCCTTTCATATATTCTGTGTGGCTGGGATCGATTAAAATAGACTATTCAAATAACGGTGTGAAACATCATGTGTTCAAAATAATTCTCCCTCCCCAATACCAAAATACAACTGCAGACATTGCTTTATTGAAACTGGCCTCTAGAGTCACCTTCACTTCTTTTATCCTGCCCATCTGCCTGCCCAATAACACAAAGCAGTTGACAATTCCTGGCTCTTGCTGGGTGACTGGATGGGGACAAGTTAAGGAAAATGAAGGTGAGCATGGGTAGAGAAAGGGGTTGTTTTATATGTCACCCTCTTATACCCATTCTAGAACACTGAGATTCTAGATACATTTTTACCAAGGTAAATATTTTTCAACAAAACCAGGTCAACCAATTCATATTATTTATAAGTCTTCAAATAAAATGTAATTTTTGACATTTTTATCTCTAATTACTCACATCCTGCCTAGAATATGCAAGAGCAGATACTAAAACACATAATTACCTCTCTGAAACAGGTTAAAAAAAACTTGATTTAAAGTTCGGAGAGAGTGTAGGGTTTTTTTAATTTGTTTTTAAAGTGTAGTGTCAACTATTTCCCAGAATGGGGTAATGACAAATTAGGAAATGATCTGGGAGCAGAAAAGTGGGAAAGGTAAAAGTTTTAGAATATTCACATCCTTCCTTAATCAAAATGTATCTGAATTTCTCTTTATTTGGAATGTCAAGAATACCCCACATTGGCACATTAGATAAACCTCAAACAAACAGAAATAATTTGGAATTATCTGTTGTTTTAGATTAAGTGTTCCAAAAAATTCTTCCACTAGCAAATATGATTAGAAAGTGATTATATTCTGCTTTTGGATTCCCATTCAGAAATTTTGTACATCATGACTGAATACTGCCCCTGCACCTTTTCAAATTGCTTTTCCTTTAATTCCTGTCTATCTCTCTACAGGTAATTACACTCCCACCCTCCAGGAAGCAGAAATACCCATCATTGACCGCCAAACTTGTGACTATCTCTACAACCCACTCATCGTCATAGTACCAGAATTAGAGGCACTCATCAAGGAAGACATGATTTGTGCTGGTGATATTCATAAAAAGGATAGCTGCAAGGTTAGGGTTTACTCTTGAAATTTTTTGTATAAAGTCTCTTTTTTTCTTAATTTATCTTTATTGTTGAAAGTATTACAGATATCCCTGTCCCTTATTGTCCCAATCTAGCCCACTCTCATCCCCTGCCCCAGCCTTCACCACACTATTGTCTGTGTCCATGGGTTATGCCTATAAGTTCTTTGGTTAATTTCTTCCCACCCACCCCTACCTTCCTTCTGAAATTCAGTCTGTTCCTTATTTATGTGTCTCTGGATCTATTTTGTTCACCAGTTTATTTTGTTCACTAGACTCCACATATGAGTAAGATCATGTGATACTTGTCTTTCTCTTACAGGCTTATTTTGCTTACCGTAATACTTCCCAGGTCTTAATGTGGATGTAGGTATTTCTATCTGTAAACAATAGTGGGTAAGGACTCAAGAGATAAGAGTTCTGACAATAATTCTTGTGTTAGTCTGGACAAATGACCTAACCTTTATCTAGGAATTTAATCTCTTCAACTGTTCATTTAGAGCATCTCTAACCACTGGTCACTGGGTTTTTACAAACTTGTCAATTTTTCTAAATATATTAAGAGGTTGATACAGAATTGCCAACTTTTTTATTTTTTCAAGTAATAATATTTCATTCTACATTTGAAAGATGCTATTCCTTTGTCTCCTGATCATATTGTCTGATGAAAAATTAGCCATCAGTTGTGTTTTCCTCTACTGAGTGTGACATGTTTTGCTCTGGTTGCTTTCAATTTTCCCTCATATTTGATTGTCAGAAGTTTGATTGTGATGTGCTATGTATGGTTTTTGTTGTATTTATCCTGTTTGGCATTTGTTGAGTTTTGTTTTTCTTTTAATCTTGTTTTTATTTTTTTATCAAAACTTGAAAAGTTTTCATTGATGATTTCTTCCAACATTATTTTACTTCATTTCTCTTTTTTCCTCTTCTGATTAAAACCACAAATTTATGAATTTCACCTTTTTATATTTTCACACAGGTCCCTGAACCTGTTCATTTTATTTTTCTCTTTTTCAGTTCTTTACATACTTTTAAATTAATCCGTATTCAAGATCATTGTCTCTTTCCCCTGTCACCTATATTTTCCTGTTAAGTTCATCTAGTGAAATTTTTCAAATATTTTATTTTTCAGTTCTGAAATGACCATTTAACCTCCTCTCCCCCCTTATATGCACAGGTGAGCACACACACACACACACACACACACTACACTTTTCTATATCTCTACCAAGATTTTCTATCCGTATATTCATTATGCAAATTAAACAATGAGACATGGCTTCACATTCACTCGGATGGCTACAATCAAGATAGATAATGATGCCCTTGCCGGTTTGGCTCAGTGGATAGAGCGTAGGCCTGCGAACTGAAAGGTCCCAGGTTTGATTCCGGGCAAGGGCCCATGCCCGGATTGGGGGCTCGACCCCCAGGGGGGGACTGGCAGGAGGCAGCCGATCCATGATTCTCTCTCATCATGGATGTTTCTATCTCTCTCTCCCTCATCCTTCCCCTCTGAAATCAATAAAATATTTTAAAAAAAAAAAAAAAGAAATGTTAGACCTGCCGAAACTGGTTTGGCTCAGTGGATAGAGCGTAGGCCTGCGAACTGAAAGGTCCCAGGTGTGATTCCGGGCAAGGGCCCATGCCCGGATTGGGGGCTCGACCCCCAGGGGGGGACTGGCAGGAGGCAGCCGATCCATGATTCTCTCTCATCATGGATGTTTCTATCTCTCTCTCCCTCATCCTTCCCCTCTGAAATCAATAAAATATTTTAAAAAAAAAAAAAAAGAAATGTTAGACCTGCCGAAACTGGTTTGGCTCAGTGGATAGAGCGTAGGCCTGCGAACTGAAAGGTCCCAGGTGTGATTCCGGGCAAGGGCCCATGCCCGGATTGGGGGCTCGACCCCCAGGGGGGGACTGGCAGGAGGCAGCCGATCCATGATTCTCTCTCATCATGGATGTTTCTATCTCTCTCTCCCTCATCCTTCCCCTCTGAAATCAATAAAATATTTTAAAAAAAAAAAAAAAGAAATGTTAGACCTGCCGAAACTGGTTTGGCTCAGTGGATAGAGCGTAGGCCTGCGAACTGAAAGGTCCCAGGTGTGATTCCGGGCAAGGGCCCATGCCCGGATTGGGGGCTCGACCCCCAGGGGGGGACTGG
Source organism: Myotis davidii (assembly GCF_000327345.1). Taxonomy (NCBI): domain Eukaryota; kingdom Metazoa; phylum Chordata; class Mammalia; order Chiroptera; family Vespertilionidae; genus Myotis; species Myotis davidii. The sequence continues at coordinate 2,748,253 of NW_006295491.1, read as the reverse complement.
CAGGAGGCAGCCGATCCATGATTCTCTCTCATCATGGATGTTTCTATCTCTCTCTCCCTCATCCTTCCCCTCTGAAATCAATAAAATATTTTAAAAAAAAAAAAAAAGAAATGTTAGACCTGCCGAAACTGGTTTGGCTCAGTGGATAGAGCGTAGGCCTGCGAACTGAAAGGTCCCAGGTGTGATTCCGGGCAAGGGCCCATGCCCGGATTGGGGGCTCGACCCCCAGGGGGGGACTGGCAGGAGGCAGCCGATCCATGATTCTCTCTCATCATGGATGTTTCTATCTCTCTCTCCCTCATCCTTCCCCTCTGAAATCAATAAAATATTTTAAAAAAAAAAAAAAAGAAATGTTAGACCTGCCGAAACTGGTTTGGCTCAGTGGATAGAGCGTAGGCCTGCGAACTGAAAGGTCCCAGGTGTGATTCCGGGCAAGGGCCCATGCCCGGATTGGGGGCTCGACCCCCAGGGGGGGACTGGCAGGAGGCAGCCGATCCATGATTCTCTCTCATCATGGATGTTTCTATCTCTCTCTCCCTCATCCTTCCCCTCTGAAATCAATAAAATATTTTAAAAAAAAAAAAAAAGAAATGTTAGACCTGCCGAAACTGGTTTGGCTCAGTGGATAGAGCGTAGGCCTGCGAACTGAAAGGTCCCAGGTGTGATTCCGGGCAAGGGCCCATGCCCGGATTGGGGGCTCGACCCCCAGGGGGGGACTGGCAGGAGGCAGCCGATCCATGATTCTCTCTCATCATGGATGTTTCTATCTCTCTCTCCCTCATCCTTCCCCTCTGAAATCAATAAAATATTTTAAAAAAAAAAAAAAAGAAATGTTAGACCTGCCGAAACTGGTTTGGCTCAGTGGATAGAGCGTAGGCCTGCGAACTGAAAGGTCCCAGGTGTGATTCCGGGCAAGGGCCCATGCCCGGATTGGGGGCTCGACCCCCAGGGGGGGACTGGCAGGAGGCAGCCGATCCATGATTCTCTCTCATCATGGATGTTTCTATCTCTCTCTCCCTCATCCTTCCCCTCTGAAATCAATAAAATATTTTAAAAAAAAAAAAAAAGAAATGTTAGACCTGCCGAAACTGGTTTGGCTCAGTGGATAGAGCGTAGGCCTGCGAACTGAAAGGTCCCAGGTGTGATTCCGGGCAAGGGCCCATGCCCGGATTGGGGGCTCGACCCCCAGGGGGGGACTGGCAGGAGGCAGCCGATCCATGATTCTCTCTCATCATGGATGTTTCTATCTCTCTCTCCCTCATCCTTCCCCTCTGAAATCAATAAAATATTTTAAAAAAAAAAAAAAAGAAATGTTAGACCTGCCGAAACTGGTTTGGCTCAGTGGATAGAGCGTAGGCCTGCGAACTGAAAGGTCCCAGGTGTGATTCCGGGCAAGGGCCCATGCCCGGATTGGGGGCTCGACCCCCAGGGGGGGACTGGCAGGAGGCAGCCGATCCATGATTCTCTCTCATCATGGATGTTTCTATCTCTCTCTCCCTCATCCTTCCCCTCTGAAATCAATAAAATATTTTAAAAAAAAAAAAAAAGAAATGTTAGACCTGCCGAAACTGGTTTGGCTCAGTGGATAGAGCGTAGGCCTGCGAACTGAAAGGTCCCAGGTGTGATTCCGGGCAAGGGCCCATGCCCGGATTGGGGGCTCGACCCCCAGGGGGGGACTGGCAGGAGGCAGCCGATCCATGATTCTCTCTCATCATGGATGTTTCTATCTCTCTCTCCCTCATCCTTCCCCTCTGAAATCAATAAAATATTTTAAAAAAAAAAAAAAAGAAATGTTAGACCTGCCGAAACTGGTTTGGCTCAGTGGATAGAGCGTAGGCCTGCGAACTGAAAGGTCCCAGGTGTGATTCCGGGCAAGGGCCCATGCCCGGATTGGGGGCTCGACCCCCAGGGGGGGACTGGCAGGAGGCAGCCGATCCATGATTCTCTCTCATCATGGATGTTTCTATCTCTCTCTCCCTCATCCTTCCCCTCTGAAATCAATAAAATATTTTAAAAAAAAAAAAAAAGAAATGTTAGACCTGCCGAAACTGGTTTGGCTCAGTGGATAGAGCGTAGGCCTGCGAACTGAAAGGTCCCAGGTGTGATTCCGGGCAAGGGCCCATGCCCGGATTGGGGGCTCGACCCCCAGGGGGGGACTGGCAGGAGGCAGCCGATCCATGATTCTCTCTCATCATGGATGTTTCTATCTCTCTCTCCCTCATCCTTCCCCTCTGAAATCAATAAAATATATATATATATTTTAAAAAAGATAGATAATGACAGGAGTTGATTAAGAATCTGGAAAAATTGGACCTCCATACACCTAGTGGGAATGTAAAATGGTTCAACTGTTTTGGAAAGTTGTCTAGTAGTTCCTCAAAAGGTTAAATATAGAGTTACCACATGACCTAGGAATTCCACTCCTAGGTATACACACAAGAGAAATAAAAACATGTCTATATAAAAACTTATAAATAAATGTTCATAATAGCATTATTCATAATAGCCAAAAAGTGAAACAACTCAAATGTCTACCAACTGATGACTAGATAAACAAAATGTGGTATATCCATATAATGGGATATTATTCAGCCATTAAAAGGAATGAAGTACCAATATATGCTACAACATAGATGAACCTTAAAAAGAATATGCCTAATGAAAGAAACCAGACACAAAAGCTCACATATTATATTATTCCATTTACACAAAATGTCCAGAATGTGCAAATCCATAAGGCAAAAAGTAGATTACTGGTGTTGGTCTAGGGCTGGGAGGAGTGGGAGGAAAAGAGGATGACTGCTGATGGGTATGGGGTTTCTTCTGGAGGTGATGAAAATATTCTAAAATGTGCCACGGTGATGGTTGAGCAACATTGTAAATATACTAAAAACCACTGACTTGTATACTTTAAGTGGGTGAATTGCATGGTTGTGAATTATAACAATAAGGCTGTTACCAAAAGGAGAAGCAAGATTAAAGACATATTACCAACTATTTACTTATCACTATCGTTTTGTAAAAGAAAGGATTGACACTAAAAAAGGCCATAAGAACCTAAGAACCTAAGGACATAATAAGGGCAGTACAGTAAATTAAATAACTTTAGTGAAAAAACTCATCACATGAATTTCTCTTTCTTACCACAAATGAATATTTTAGCTAAGATCTCTGCCAATTTCAAATTCTATAATTCTAGGATTTCTGTGATCTCCCGCCTAATGCTGTGGGACGTCCAGCGCCCTCTAGAATTCTGTAGCTCCACAGCCTCCACTGCCCCATTCTAAGGAACTCTCTACCTCTTCTGGCCACATTCCTATTCATGGTCTTTTTCATTATGCTCATGACCTTTATCTCTTCCTTAGGGTGATTCTGGAGGGCCTCTGTCATGTCATATTGATGGTGTATGGACCCTGATAGGGCTGGTAAGCTGGGGATTAGGATGCGGTAAATCTCTTCCTGGAGTCTACACCAATGTGATCTACTATCAAAAATGGATTAAAGCCACTATCTCAAGAGCTGAGGTTTGGGGGCCAACAATCTGGATTTATCTTATTGTTCCCTATTTTGCTGTTCTCTTTGGCTCTCCTGGTACCCTACTGTGCCTTTGGGCCTAACATCTTACCAGGAGAGTACACAGTAAAGCTAAAGCCACTGACCAAGTACAGGGCTAGGAAGAGAAAGCATGGAGAGTAAGTCTCAGTACAGAGAATGCACAGAACACTCACTGGGAACTCTGGATAACTTCATTAAAATGATTAGAAATAATTCTGTTTTTGAAGTTCTTGATTCTGAAGTATGGTTTAGTGGTTCGAATATGAACAGCTGAGAAATAAGGTTGCCACTTCTGTGCATGGCATTCTTTGTCCCTGGCTATGCATCTTGCAAGGCAAGAAGGATGCCTTCTATGAATAAGTATTTATGGAAACAAATTAAATGGCTACTGGAGAAACAGGCAAGAAAAAAAAGTATCTGTGAAGGCAAACGGGAAGGTCCTCAAGGAAGTAAATTACGGTTTTACAGTGGAGCCTTGACTTACGAGTTTAATTAGTTCCGTGACGGAGCTCGTAACTCAAATTACTTATATGTCAAATCATTAAAGTGAACGAGTGAGACACGTGATGCTGGGCTGATGTTGTGGTGTTCACTGTGACGTTCGCTGCGCCAACTAGCGGTGGGGTATCTGAAGCTGGCTCATAACCCGAATTTTAGCTCGCAACTCAAAGCAAAAAATCGGCCGAGAGATGGCTCATATCTCGAAAAACTTGTTAGTCAGGACACTCGTAAGTCAAGGCCCCACTGTACTTCCTGCCCATGGGCTGCATTATGGGCTTCTTAGTAGGTCTAACATTTCTTTTTTTTTTTTTTAATATATTTTATTGATTTTTTACAGAGAGGAAGGGAGAGAGATAGAGAGTTAGAAACATCGACGAGAGAGGAACATCGATCAGCTGCCTCCTGCACAACCCCTACTGGGGATGTGCTCACAACCCAGGTACATGCCCTTGACCGGAGTCGAACCTGGGACCTTCCAGTCCGTAAGCCGACGCTCTATCCACTGAGCCAAACCAGTTTCGGCAGGTCTAACATTTCTTATCTCCTCTACTGTCCTATGTTTCCCCTCTGCAGCAAGGGGTCTAGTAAGAAATACATTTATGTGGTTCAGCTCTGGAATTTTTAGAAATTTTTACTCTTTGAAATACCAATGTAACAGACTGCCAAAAATGGATTAACGCCATGATTATAAGAGCTGAAGTCTTGGGTTTCAATAATCTGGACTGATCCAGGTTAATATCAATTGTATAGTAAAGTAGTTTAAATGTTTATAAGAAAAGTATTACATTCCTTACTTAACCAGCATGCTTCTTTTGTTAAACAATCACATGACTTATACTATGCCCTTCTCTGCCGAGGCTTCCAGGAGCTCAGAGCTAAGTTTTAAACTTAAGCTCCGTCATCATTTTTATCCTAGATTATCTGGTATAATTCCATGCGTACCCCTTTTTATTTAAATCATCCATTTCTCATTTGAATGAACTTAAGTTTTATCACATCTGTATAAGTTAACTTTCAAAAATAATTTTTGGGATAAATAAATACATTTAATAAGAAGTGAGGGTAGGTTTGGAAACATAAAATCCTTCCTAACCCTTACCCTCACCTCTCATGTGGTCTGCTGCAATAGCCTCCTAACTGGAAGTCACACCTCCTTTCCCTCACTTATACCTATGCTTAACTCCATTTATTCTTCACAGTATTCAGACTAATGTTTTTTTAAAAAAGGTATGTTTTTATACTTTTCTCCCCCTTTCCCCTGCTTAAAGCACTTGAATTGCATCCATGGCACTGCTCCTTAACAAGACCCACCAAACCATGTAGCATTTGATCCCAGACTGCCTCTTCAGCCTCATTCAGCATCGTTCCATCCTGTTCTATACGCTTTCACTTTCTCAATTACTCCAAGATCCTTCTCAGCACTGGGCGTTTTTTAAAAAATATATTTTTATTGATTTCAGAGAGGAAGGGGAGGGAAAGCGCTAGAAACATCAATGATGAGAGAGAATCATTGACAGGCTGCCTCCTGCATGCCCCCTACTGGGGATCCAGCCCACAACCTGGGCATATGCCCTTGATCAGAATCAAACCTGGGACCCTTCAGTCTGCAGGCCGATGCTCTGTCCACTGAGTCAAAGCAGCCAGGGCAGCGCTGGACTTTTGTATCTGCTCTTCTCTCTTTCCTGCTGCCTTTGCCTACTTAATTCTTACTGTGCCTTCAGATCTCAGTTCACCCTTCACTTCCTCAAGGAAGCTGTCCCAGCTCTCTTGACCAGAACAAATCCCCCTAATATATATTCTCATGGCATTATAGAGTCTTCCTTCATAGGACTCAACATAGCTTTAATTTAACATTTGTTTGTATAATCTTTTACTTAATGTTTGTCTGTCTTACCAAAATCTGTGTATGGTCCATGAGAGAAAGAAATTGGTTTTTGCCAATCACTATATCCCAGTCTTAATAAATATTTGCTAAATGAATGAATGAATTAATGAATAACACTCAAACCTCTTTGTCTCCCCAACTGAGAACCTGGGGGTTTTATTTACTGGAGGTGGCCCAGAACCTGGCACAGTGTCTTACACAGTAGGTTTTCAAATATTAGTTAAATGAAAAAAATGAATGTTTCAACCTGTTCTCTCCAACCATAACAAGTATGAGAAAAGAGTACACAAAGCAAGTAAATGGAAAGGTTTCTCAGAAGCAAGAATTGATGCTAAGCAAGCTCTAGAACAGTGATGGTGAACCTTTTGAGCTCGGCGTGTCAGCATTTTGAAAAACCCTAACTTAACTCTGGTGCCGTGTCACATACAGAAATCTTTTGATATTTGCAACCATAGTAAAACAAAGATTTATATTTTTGATATTTATTTTATATATTTAAATAGCATTTAACAAAGATAAGTCAACCAAAAAATGAGTTCGCGTGTCACCTCTGACATCACTGCTCTAGAATGACATAGGGGGCAAAGCAAAATGGCAAAGAGAGAAAAGAACAAGAGAAACAAAGGAGGGGTGAGGAGAGAGGACAGACTAAAATGAAGATCCAGAGACCAACAAATGTTTGAGTCAGGAGGACACAACAATAGGACATAAAGAAGGTCAAGAAAGCCAAATATTTCTGCTTATCATTCCCTTAGACTGTAGGAAGCAAATGTTCCACAGCATGGCAGGTAGCAAAATTTTTCTCATGAACCTAGAGTTGAAATTCAAAAATTCTCAAGGGACGAGCCCATTTAAGTGGGGAGAAGGGGATATTGAAAGAAGAGGACCATGTGACATCACTGTCCTGGCTACTACTGGTTGGATGTATCAGAATGAGCATCTGACTTAACAGCTGCTCAGAGGGTGGTGAGGCAGTTAGCCAACAACAGATGTACTCAATACTTGACAGCCCAACAGATCCCTTCTCTCAGGAAGTCTGAAGATCAGCATGCCTTCAACAGTATTAACTGCCCACAATGATCCAGGCACCATTCCAGGCACTAAGGATACTGCAAGTACACAAAAAACATCAAGCTTGCCTTCAAGGAGTTTACATTCCAGTAGGGGAGGAACAATATAACCAAATGCAAAGTGTTTATTATAATGTCACATACAGGAAAATCTGATAAAGAAAAATAAAACAGAAGAAGCAAATAGAGAGTATCAGGGTGGGAGATCCCACTTTAGATTAAGTGGGTCAAAGAAGTTTCTCCAAGGAGGTGACATTTCAAAGAGGCCTGCATGAAAGAGGGAAGCAAAAACAAACACACACCCTGGGGAAGAACACTCCAGATAGGGAGAACAGCAAGTACAAAGGTTCTGAGGTGGAAGTATGCTTAGTGTGAAAAGGAAGAACAGAGAAGTCAATGTTGGAACATTGTGAGCACAGGGGGAGAGGGATAGGAACTGAGACCAGAGAGGGAGCCAAGCCCCTCAAAGAAGGAACTAGCAGGTGATGCAGAGCCTGGTAGGCCTCAGTAAGAACTCTGAATTTCATTCTTATGAGAAGGCACTGGAAGGATGAGAGCAGAGGAATGATGAAAGAATAGAATAGAAAATCCATACCATGCTCTTGGGATTATGCAG
>NW_006295491.1:2726153-2740596 GCF_000327345.1 Myotis davidii | reverse complement strand
GGGGTGTGAAACGGGGCTAGAATGGTGGAGAGGGTAGTTGATAATAACAGAGTTAGGCTGAAAATGAGAATCAGGGGAAAATACTCTAATACCAATGTGCTAATGAGGAAAACACTAGAGGGCTATGGTACCCTGAACATCAGTAAGGAAGGTTTGATTCTATGGAACTGTTTGCTATTTCTTGTCTTCTCTTCCTGATCCCTTAGAATAAGGCCCCATTAATGGATGTGAAGAAAGACAGAAGCCCACTCTTCCTTCCATCTACTTTATAATTCATCACTAAGACACCTACCTTACTTCCCACTTGTTTTTTCCTCATACCCAGACCAATATTCTTCCCATTCCTTCATCTTACCGAGTATTTCCACCTCAAGGCCTTATTTTACCTGTTCCCTGTACCTGGAATACCCTTCTCTTATATACCTCAATCCATTTATTTCTTTCCATTGATTGGAAAAGGAGGTAGTAAATATCTGAAAAACACATCGAAAAGAACCTTAGGAAATAGTTTTTAAAATTAACAGGGAATGGGTGAACTATAGTATGTAAATTATATCTCAATAAAGCTATTTTTAAACAAATGAACAGGTAAGTGTTTCTCCAGCTTAAAAAACAAATGATGGATTTAGGGCTCTCTAAAGAGGTTCTAAATAATTCATGTGATTATCTTTGTTAAAAAGCTCAAACTAAGTACATACATTTTTCTGTTTCAATTGCTACAACACAAAATGTAAAGCTTAACCCAACATAGGAGCTACAGCACCTGGTAGCATTATTACTGGTAATGAATTTAGTCAATGACACCACAGACTGACTAAATGAGGAGGAAATAAATAGAAGTATCTTTACACTCTATTTGGAAGGGGGCTCAACAGCATTTCTGCCTTAAAAGTTAATTTTAATTTGCAGAATACTTTTTTTCCTTAGAATATCTGATTTAACATGCTCCAATTTTCATTTTCACACCTTGAGAAATTTTAATTAAGGTGGGATTTGCTAAGGTCACATTTAACATAAAAGCTGTATATACTAAGGCTGCTGAAAACCAATCATCAATTTCCCCCCCTAAAGGTGGGGGAAAGTTATATAGTTATTTCTAGATCTCCTAGTCATATAAAAAATAAATTATTTCCAGTGATCTCCCATTTCCCCCTTTATTTCACTAAATTGTAAAGACACCCCCCAAATGACAGAACATTACTAAAAAAGGATGTAGAATAAAATGTGGAAAGTTGTATTTTGATATTATTTCAACAGTGGGTATTTCTGTCTTTTCATATGTTTGACTACATTCTGAAATGATAGTATTCTCCCCACCAAATCTGACTATGTATCGTTCATTTGCATTCTAGAAATCAACTGCCTGAGAATTTTGTTAAACATATTCCTTCTTCAGGAAGGGGAAGAAGAATGAGTCATTCAGTACAACCAGAGATTACATCAATTTTATTCCCCACTTTTAATAATTGAGAAAAAATGTTCACTGTCATAAGAATAAAGACAATTGAAATCTTTAATGGGAAATTCTAATTGCTTTTCAGGATAATTATTCTCAGCCAATCCAAATTCTCTTCATAGCATCTTCTACCGTGTAAATCTTCACTTCCCCTCCCCATGCGGTTAGAATAAAGTGATTGGGGTGTAATTCTGTGGCACTTGGTGCCACTCTATGACACCTAGACCACATTGCTTGTACCATAAATTAGCTATGAATACCCAAGAGTGAAAGAATAGGATAGGATGAGGGCCTAAGGATCCAAAATGCTAAAGTCACTCTGATTTTAGTGGAAATTACTGAGGACAGATTCTAGGTACAGTTGATAAAGTCCAGATACAGTTGGTAGATTCTAGAAACAGCAGAACTGAAATTACAGTTTGACTGGATTTGTACTGATTTGATGGATTGGATGTGGATAGTGGCAGTGAGAGTAGTAATTGGGATTAGGAGGATGGTTAAGATAAGAATTTAAAAAGAGAAATCAAGAATGACTCCCAGGTTACTGGTCTGAGATTGGTCATATTACTAAGTGAAATGAGGAAGGCTGGAGGAGAAACAGCTGTTGGGCTATCAAATCCAGTGGTAGGCTGGATAAATACTGGCCCCAAAGATATCCATGTCATAATCCCCAGAACCTGTGAATACGTTACTTTACCTAGTGAAAGAATCTTTGCACATATGATTAAGTTAGTATCTTGAGATGGGGAGATGATACTGAATAATCTGGATATGTTTAGTATAATTCCAAATATTCTTGTAAGAGGAATGCAGGAAACTGAGATGCTTATGAAACTATACAGGAGACATAAGGATGGGAGCAGAAACAAGAGAGGAGGAAAGACACTATGCTGCTGGCTTTGAGGATGAAGCAAGGGGCCATAAGCCAAGAAGTATAGCTGGCCTCTAGAAGTTAAAAAAATGGCCAAGATGTGATTCTCTCCGAGAGCCTAGGAATGGAATGCAGCCCTACAAACATCTTGATTTTAGTCCAGTAAAACTGATTTCAGACTTTTGACCTCCAGAACTGTAGGAAAATAAATTCTTGTTGTTTAAAGCCACTAGATTTAGAGTAATTTGTTACAGCAGCAACAGGAAACTAATACATACATGTTAAATTTGAGATGCCTATTAGATATCCAAGTAGAGGTGTCTACTATCTAGAGACACCTACAGTCTAGAGCTTATCTCTATCTATCTATCATCTATCTATCTATCTATCTATCTATCTATCTATCTATCTATCTATCTATCTATCTCTCTAAAACCCTAATACGCAAATCGACCGAATGGCAGAACGACTGGTGGAACAACCGGTTGCTATGATGCGCACTGACCACCAGGGGGAAGATGCTCAATGCAGGAGCTGCCCCCAGCCTGCAGACCTTGACCAGCGGTAGCAGCAGGAGGCGGGGCCGGTGAGAGGGCAGCTCCAAGCCAGCCAAGGCGGGTGTGACCGGGGGTCCCCGATTGCCCAGCCAGTCACCCCACAGATGAGCCCTGATCACCAGCCAGGCCTAGGGACTCTACCCATGCACAAATTTCGTGCACCAGGCCTCTAGTAGAGAAATAAAAGCAGAAGAATCTGTATGAAGTATAAATCCTCATCCCCACAAACCCAACATCCCAAAAAAGCACTCATGCACATACACATTTGTTATGTAATTTCAAGATGTTTAAGAATCCCTATATTCATAGAACCTCCAGAATATTATACATAATCACAAAGCAGACTGTTCTAACCCTGATAAGAAGATTGCTCCCTCCCTAAGGAGGAGGAAACCAAGTAATTTTCCATTTTAAAAAAATCTTTAAATTTTCCCCCAATTCTGCTTATTAAAAAAACCAAAATGTTACAGAAATATCTAACACAGAAAGTTCAAATGCCCATGTAACTGCTTGTTCATCACATGTACCTATACACCCTCATGCTTAAGAATGTGTCAATATGCCTCTGATTCCTTTTTCAATGTTTATACAGATGTACAGATTTTTTATACTTGCCTTTTTAAATGGAGCTTGCTTTTTAAAATTAGCTTGTAATAACACAAAGCTGTCGTTACAACTGCAAAGCTTTAGAGCTGAGAGACCTTTGATTCATTTTATTAAAAATTCCATGTAACTAGCCTACACAAAAAGAAAAGACAGCAGTTGCTTGATCAAAGAAAGTTTGTGTCAATGAATTTTAAATAATGAAAACATTTGGCCTTTAAAATTACTAGAGCATTTTCAAAGGCAAGAATTTGGGTTTTTGAAGTAACCTCAAGCCCCCCTCTTCCCCCCCCACCCCCCGCTCAGTTCAATAAAGCTATTTTTATTTCTGATACACAGAGCTAACATTAAAGAAGATAGTTATTTTTTAAAAAAATACATTTGTTTCATATTCTTTTTGTCCAGATGCTATTGAGTTGGTATATAATGAAAAATATGTTAGCTCACTTAGAGGCCCAATAAACTAGTTCCAAAATGAGCACAGCCAAGCCTTTCTAAGAAGGAACAATCCACTGAACATCAAGATGGAAGCATCCTATTGTTGGACCATGGTCAACACTGTACAGTCAGCTGTGCATAATATTTTTCATCAGGTGATGGAGTCTCTACAAGTGAAAAACATCTATCAAATACTGTGTGCGTTCAAAAAATATGCTCTACAAAAAAATCTTTCTAGAAGATATTGTTTTTACAACTATGAAAGTAAATTAAGCATAACAGGACAGACTTGGCTATTCCCAGAAGAAAAAAAGGTGAAAGGCCATGTTGAATTTGAGCTTTAAGTTTGAATGCAGGGGAATAACACAATCAGTTTGCATTTTAGAAAAATCACTTTGGTGGTTGTGCAGAGAATAAATTACAGAGAAACAATTCAGGAGTTAGAAAGGCTAGTTACCAGGCTGTTGCAAATGGTGAGAGACACCTGGACCAGGTAGCAATGAGGATGGAGAGAAGAGAATCGATTCAAGAGCCACAAAGGAGACAGATTCAATAGAATATGGTAACTGACTAATTAGATATAAGTATTCATGGTGAGGGAGAAAGTTAAGAATTTCACCCAGGTTTCTGGCTTAAGCAACTTCAGGTGTCATTCAGTGAGATATGGAACCTTGGAGAAGATAGCTGAGGGATAAGAAATGTAAATTAAAGACATCAAGAGTCTATGAAAAAGAAATCCAAACAGACACATTTCAATCTTACATTGTACATTTATTAAATAAGCAAGTTGAGAGAATTAGAATATATTCCAAAAGCTCAATGGACCAAATTCTAGTTAGTTATTAGTTGCATAGAGTTTGTGAAAAATAATACACATCAGGCCCTGGTCAGGTAGCTCAGTTGGTTAGAGTGACATCACAATATATCAAGGTTGCAGGTTTGACCCCCGGTTGGGGTACAATAAAAAACCAACCAATGAATGCATAAATAAGTAGGACAGCAAATCAATGTTTCCCTCTCTCTCTCTAAAATCAATAAATAAATTTAAAACACACACACACACACACACACACACACACACAATTAGTTTCAGTCTGCTCACACTAGTGAGCCTTTTAAGGATGTTGTATTAGATGTTGTTGTACCAATGGTTCAATGCCCTCCCTATGGGAGGACTATCCACCCACTTGAGGTGCCAGGTAACTTACAGGACGTCCTGCAAAAGGATTACAGTTCCCTGCATTACTAACATAAAGCTGACCAAACACATATGAGTAAAAGTTATATACACCACTTTTGAGCATTTGTCTTAAAAGCTGGCACACAATTTGTTCATTGCTCTTATTCCCAGATAGTATGAACCCTAAGAAGATACCTGAGAAACTAAGAAGGACTCCTGGTGGCTAACTTGGCTCAAATTAAACAAAAACAGGACATAGTAGCCATTTCTATAGAGGCCCTTTACACAAACTGCAGTTCAGGGAGAAGCCTGCACTTAACTACTTGCAGACAAGGAACTGCATGCACGCACTGTTTCTGCCACCTGAACCAGCCCTTATAAAGAAGTTCCTGGAATCCTATTTCAACCAATAGGAACGAGGCTTTCCTCATCTGATCTGACCAACCAGTGTGGCTCGATTCCGACCAATCATGACAGTGCCCTCATTTGCATAAGGACAGACCAATCAGGGACCAGGGGTGGGTACTTCTGTTCATATAAGCCAGCTCACCTCAACTCCTCTCTGGCTCTGAGAGTGCACTTTCCCTTTCCACTAAAAGGCTGAAGACTGTGATTCCTAGAGCAGAGCAGACCAGTGGAGTGCAAAGCAGACCAGCAAGAAGAGCAAAGGCATCCATCCAACAGCAGAGCAGAGCTGTCTAGCCAGAGAGGCTAAGAGGCCAGGCCCAGGGTTGTCTCTCAGCTGAGCTGTTTCCAAAGCCATGCTATATCATAATTGAACTGTTTTGTACTGAATAACGTTTCCTCTTCACCAAACCCCAAACTGGGAATTCCTGTTGATGTTGCTTTGGTGCCAATGATCATCATAGGTTGACAATAGGTTCCTTCAGCCAGGATCCCAAAATGGAGAAGATAAGTGAGGCTGAGCTGTGGACTCACCAGTTGAGTATAACTGTTATAAGATATTGAGCTCCAGAGGTTGTTTGTTAACACAGCATTAATAACAAAATAGGAGGTATACTGGTGTCTAACAAAATTTTTTTGTGTGTTTCTCCTTTTCTAATCAAAATTTCTGGCTATCTGCTAAGAAGCAATCTGATGGAAAAATTAAAAAGTTGGCCCAAGTATACCAAAACTAAACCAAAGAATTCTGAACCTGAAAGGAAACTTTCTGTTAAGGGCTACATGGTATTTTAGGCTTGCCAACCACACAGATATAGCATGAAAGCAGCCATAGGAAACATGTAAATGAATTAGCATGTCTGTGTTCTAATAAAACTTTATTTACAAAAACAGGCAGTGAGCCAGATTCGGCGCACAGGTCTATAGTTTCTAAACCCTTGGTCTAAATCAGCCGTGGGCAAACTACGGCCTGCGGGCCGGATCCAGCCCGTTTGAAATGAATAAAACTAAAAAAAAAAAAAGACCGTACCCTTTTATGTAATGATGTTTACTTTGAATTTATATTAGTTCACACAAACACTCCATCCATGCTTTTGTTCCGGCCCTCCGGTCCAGTTTAAGAACCCATTGTGGCCCTCGAGTCAAAAAGTTTGCCCACCCCTGGAAATCCTTCATATTGTCATTGGGGATTCTGAGACCCAGAGAGATTAAATCAAGGTCACACAGCTGGCTAGTGGCAGGTTGAGCATTAGAATACAGGTCTCCTGAGTGTAGTCCTCTAGAATAGATTCCGTTGGGTCACAGTATAGAGATGAAATACATAAGAAAAAAATAAAGAGGATCAGAGAATGGTAAGATGGCTTTTGATTATGTTAAACAGCTTTTCACAGTTTGATTATAAATGAGGATTTGCTTTTCAAGTGATTATGGCTTTCATAAAAACAAGTGAGTGTCATAAAACCAAACAGGTAAATAAATGATAAGTTAGCCAGTGTTTGAAAATGATCTTCAGAGGAAACTATTCTATACTTCCTTCCTATTATCATTTCCTGAAACACTATCAATCATTTGTTTTATCAATAGGACAGCATTTGCTATGATCACTGCAATAACTTATCTTAAGGCGGTGGTTCTCAACCATGGCTGCACATTAGAATCACCTGGGAATCTTTTAAAAATCCTGATTTCTGGGCCTCATCCTCTGGAAATTCTGTTTCTTTGTTACTAATGTTGTGGCTCTACCCCATAACAAAGAAACAGAATTTCCGGAAGATGAGACCCAGAAATCAGGATTTTAAAAAGATTCCTAGGTGATTCTAATGTGCAGCCAAGGTTGAGAACCACTGTCTTAAGGCAAAACAGGTTTTTAAAAAACACCATAACATGAGCAACAAATACACTAGACCAGCAGCAGGCAATTGTTTCTCATAGTACTTTAAATTTATTTTTTTATTTCTAATTTCCAAAGTAATATTCATTTGGAGAAAACTCAAACAATCCAGAAGTAAATAAAGTGACACATTCCATGCTCTGCTCACTTCCATTGCCCAGAGGGTTAACACATGACTGATTTACATCAGAACAGTTAATAAAATTCCTTTCTCTGAGCCACTCTTTTTTCCCCCTTTATTGAATACGAGATTACAAATGTGTCCTTATCCCCCCAATGTCCCCTCATCCCCCTCAATCCTGCCCTCACCCTCACCCTCTGTTGTCCATATCCATCACTTATGCTTATATGCACGCATACAAGTCCTTTGGTTGATCTTTCCCTCTCACCCCCACCTTCCCCTGCTTTCCCTCTGAGTTTTGAGCATCTGATCGGTGCTTCTCTGTCTCTACATCTGTTTTTGTTCATCGGTTTATGTTGTTCATTATAATCCACAAATGAGTGAGAGCATGTGATATTTATCTGAGCCATTCTTAAGAACAAAGAGGGAGAGGAGTTCCCCTGGCCAGATATCCCTTCAAAATCATGTTTTTAAAAAGCAACAGAGAGGTTAGGGGTTGTCTGTGGCCTGCAAATGAGAAAAGGAAGCTGCCCATGCACTATAACCATATGAGTGGGGCTCCTGAAATACCTTGATAATACTATTATAGAATGTACAAACACTTCAAAAATGAATATCTATTTCTTCTCTTGGTATTTTACTAGGAAAACTTGGGCCAGTTCTCTCAGTTTTGAGTGAATGAAAATAGCAAAGTAAGGAACTCGAAGTTTTTCCTCCATAAAAGCAATAAAAAACTGGCAGAATCAACTTTTGTGGAAATCTGGAAACTAACGAAAAGCTTGCAGAAACTACTTGATGCACTTCATAACAGTGAAACACTTAAGAAAAACTAGCTGGATTTTGGTTAGAGCAGTGAGCTTTGTGGCATTTCCCTATTCTCCAACTCAGTCTGCCTTTCTGGTCCCAGTAACAGTACCAAAGGGGGCAGAAGGACCTCATTCACAAAGCAAAGAATTGTAATAATTTGTGTTTACCTGTCTGGTGGTGCCCTGGAAGACTGGCACAAAAAATGACTTTATCTTGCCTCATTCAGAACTCTCCAAGTGCTAAAAAGTGGCTAGCTGGAAGGAGTTTGTTGAAAACATTTACAAGCAAAAAATAGTTAGTTTGGTGCTGCATGAAGACACCAAAGAAGTTGGGAGAGAATGAGAGGCTTTGGAGAATGAGGGCTTTGAAAAGCACCCATGTATTCCTGGGAATCTAAAAGACCATGTGCATTCCAAGGATGGGTACATGCTTAGAAAAGATCTGAGAAGGCCCTAAGCTCCCATCTCTGGCTCACCGTCAGGTTCTGCTCAAGGAGGAAGAGAAGGCTACAGGAAGTTGTGCAGCAATACACTGAGCCCATCTGTAAATACTAAGATATTTTGTTGTTGTTGTTCTAGGCACTTAAGGAAAACTGTCCAATCCCTAGAAGACCACTAAGCTAATGAAACTGAGACTTCAGTGCTATACATCACAAAGATTACATACTTTACAAAATTAGTTCAGAAAAGTCACTAAACATACAACAACCATAATAAGCAGCAATAACAAACCTTGGAGAGGAAGATGAATCTGATTTCCAGCGTTGCTATACTATAATATTCAAAATGTCCAATTTTCAACATAAAACTACAAGGTATACAAAAAACAAGAAAGTCTGGCCCCACAAAGAAAAAAAAAAAAGTAATACAAAAGGTTCCTGTGGAAGCCCAGACATTGCACTTACTAGACAAAGACTTTATATCTACTATTTAAAATATGTTCAAAGAAACTGTTAATAGAAGGGGGTGGGGTTGTGTGTAACCCAAAAGAAATATTTTCAAATGTCATATCCAATAAAGAATTTGAATGCAGAATATATAAACAACTCTTAAAAATTGCACAAAGATCTGAACTTTTTTTGCCAAAGATTAGCCACATGAAAAGATGCTCCTCATCATTATCCATTAAGGAAAGGCACAATGAAAAAATCACCACGCATTTATCAGAATGGCTAAAACAAAACAAACAAGAAAAACCTGGTATACCAAGGGCTGGTGAGGATGGGGATCAACTGGAACTCTCATACACTGCAGGTTTTACATCAAGTTCTGGAAAATGCAAATATGAGACAGAGGACAGATTAGTGATTGCCAGGGGTTAAGAGTTTGAGGAAGGTTTAACTACAAGGAAATTTCCTGTTCTTCACCCAGACTATGGTGGAGGTCGCATGAATCTAAGGAGGTATTTAAGCTCATAAAACGATAGTTAATACCGTATTGCATATTTGAAAGTTACTAAGAGACTACATCTTAAAAGTTCTCATCACAAGAAAAAATATTTTTGCGACTATGTATGGTGATAGGTGTTAAGTAGATTTATTTTTGTGATGATCCTTTCACAATATATAAACATTGAAGCATTGTTTTACACACACCTGAAACTAATATAATGTTACATTGGCAATTATGCATCGTTAAAAAAAAAAAAAACCTCATAGAACTATATACCAAACAGAAGACAGTTTTACTTTATGTAAACTTACGTATGTGAACGTAAAAATGAAAGGAGGGGAAAAAAAAATCCTGCAGGGGTCCGAACCCCAGCACTTCTCTTTGTCCCATTTTCCTCATCTGAACAGAAACTGCCTTTCTTTGTTAGAATTACTAAGTTCCTGGCATATCTTAAGCACTAAAAAAGTGGTTAATAAATAGAAGTAGTTGATAAAATAAAATAAAATTTTTTTATTGATTTCAGAGGGAGGAAGGGAGAGGGAATCATGGATGGGCTGCCTCTCCTGCATGCCCCTCACTGGGGATCCAACCTACTGGGACCTCCTGGTTCATAGGTCAAGGCTCAACCACTGAGCCACACCAGCGGAGGGATAAACCAAGTATTTTTTAGGCATGCTAAATAGTAGGCACTTTTAAAAAAAACTCCTACAACAGCAGCCCCGGGCCCTGTAGCTCAATTGGCTGGAGCGTCCTGTACATCCAGGTTGGGGCACACACCTAGGTGACAGGTTCGCTGTGTATGTGTGTGTGTAAGAGGCAACCAATAGATGTCTCTCTCATATCAATGTTTCTCTCTCTCTCTTCCTCCCTCTAAAAAAAATCAATTAAAAAAAGATTAAAGAATGAAAGAACCTTGAAGTCAAACCCCTAATTCTTCATTACCTTCGTTAAACAGTCACTGGGAACCCGTGAGGTGCTTGTTCCAAAACTGCGCTGCACTAGGTCTGCGAAAACCCTTGAGCTCGAGGCGGGTCCAGAGGCATCAGTGCTGCACACGTGCTCGTCCTTCTATTTAACACCAATCACAAAAGTGCTCCAACTGAGGCTCCATGCCACGTGTGGGGCGTCACCGCCCCTCCCGGAGAGACTGTCCAATGACAGCCTTCCTTCTCTTCCCGTTGAGGAACCCGAGCCGGGCTTACCAGACGGGCAATCCTTCCTCAGAAAGATCCTTTACCATCCATCCCCCATCCCACAGAGGGGGGCAACCGAATGGCGACTCCTCTCTTTCCAGGGTCCCTCTGCTCACCTGAACACCAGCCTCCCTATCTGGGCCCAATCACCAAGGCGGCGTTTGAATTTGATAATCAGATGCCACCGGGACCCAACATGGCGGCGCCCGGGCCGGAGGAGCGGCTCGCTCACGCAGAGAACAAGGGACAGCAGTGGGACGCTTGTGCGCAGGCGCGGTGCGGGCAGCAGGGCCGCCAGGGTGAGGGCCTATGCTCGGGGGTTCGAGGCCCTGCGGCACTGCTTCACCGGGGCGGCGTCGGGAAGGGCTGCGAGCACTGCACTTGGCCTCCATTTGCTGCCCCTCCGCCCAAAGCCTGGCGCCAGCCGTACAGAAGGCACCAAGGGGCAAACGAATCCAGCTCTTACAACTAAAAGGGAAACAGGAATATGTGCAGTTCTTGCACGTCAAAGAGTATTGTCTCTTCTCAACAGGGTAAGCTATGGGCACAACAGGAATTCGCTCTCCATCATTGTGTACCAAGGACTTGGGTTAGAATAAAATGTACTAAAACTTAAAAAATAGTTACAGTAAATAGTTTTTTTTTAAAAAATTCTATTCTATTTGATAAATATATATAGAACGTAAATACCAGACACTGTTCTGAGTCATGGGGCTATAACAAGGATTTTCCAACCAGTGTGCTGAAAGATTTTTTAAAACATTCAATACCTGACTATTTGTCAAATAAAAAAAAAAATGACAAGAGCCAACACAACAATAGCCGCCCGGGGTGAAGGAATCAAAATACCTTTTCTTTCGTCAGATCGGCAAAAATTGTATTTTTTGGTGTGCTGCCTAATTTTAGTCATTAGTTTACGTGTCCCACGAGATGAAAAAGTTTAAAAGTCGCTGGGCTATAACAATGAACAAAGTAAGTGCCTCCCCTCGCAGAACTCAGTGAAAGTCAGTGCTGGGTCATGCACAGCGTCTGCCAATGTTACCCTCTCCATTCTAGGAAATCTCCAACAGCCCCCAGGCCGAGTCCCTCAGCTGCTGGCGAGTCTCCATGCTGGAATGCGGCGGCCAGGCGGGTGCCCAGGAAAAGGAGCCAGGCGGGATGGCTATGGAAAGGTAAGGATGTCTCTGTTTCAGCGGTCGCCAACCCTTCGGACCTCGCAAGACCACCAGTGACTCTATTTGTCACTGGCCTCCGAGGTAAACTGGCATGAGAACCCTGCCCTAAGGGCCACTCTGTGCCAGATGGTGGCTGGCCATCCTGCTTAGAGCTCGTTCTTGGGGAGAGTCACTGTGAGGAAAACAAAAGAGAGCCAATTACTCAGTAACTCACAAGCCACGGGAGCAGACAGAGGCACACTGAGCCCAAGGGATGTTCTCTGGAGTAACTATTTGCGGCCACGTTCCTCGGGCTACTCTATTTCCAGCTGTCTTCTGAAGTCACTTTCTGTGTGTGCAGGCTTACGTATGCATCCTTACGATAAGCCCCCATCAGCTGAAGCTAGCAGGATAGGCCTCTATGACCGCAGACATTGCTTTCCAGTGACTTCCAGGAGAGCGCCTTAAACCATTCTTTACGTGGAGCCTTCTCTTCCGCACAAGATAATGAAGGGATTGAATGAAATTCATTGTAAAATGCATGGTGAAGTCGTTTACTTATTGTTGGACTAAAAATCATCACAGCTTAGGATGGAAGAACATAACAGTTTAAATTACAAGAAATCACACCGAAACCACTTGTCACATTTTTTAATGGGAGCCTAAGCTGAGCATCACCTCACATAGAACTTCAAAAATCTAGCTCCCAGCAACTATTCCAGAGATAACTAATTGGGAAATCTGAGGGGAGAGGGTGGTCATGAGCATGTCTTTTTCAAAGCTCCCTAATTGATTCGGCGCCAAGCCAGCAGTCAGAACCCTGGCACTGAGGGTCTTATTATGGAAAGTGTGGTCCGGGAACCAGCAGTAGCGGCATCACCTGCAGCTTGTTAGAAATGCAGAATCTCAGGCTCCACTCCAAACCTACTCAATCGGGACCTGCATTTCTAGGAGCTCCACATGACTTGTAGGCCTACTACAGTTTAAAAAGTACTGTTTAGAGGTTCCGTTGCTACAGAAACGTGAGCAATTCCAAACCATCTTATAAAGTTGAAATGTTCTATGAAAAAGAAACAGAAATAGAACAGCACAGGAGATCAAATGTTTGTGATATTAGGCATTTCACATATGCATGGAGTCTGCCAATTTTACCCTCATCTAATTAAGAGTAATATTCAAATGCAAGTTGCAGTTTAAAACTTGCAATACCACTCCTTATTCCAACTGAATTCCACGTACAAACCACACCCTGCACTGAGTTATACCTGAGCTAACACAAATCTACCTTTTAATCTCCAGATAGCTTTAGCAGTATGTACTAGTATGTTGAGAGGGAGTTCTTGTGAGGAAATAAACACAGGGTGTTGGGATAAGACAAGAAGGGATCATTTACGTGAGTGGACTCATGCTTGGGGGTGGGGGGAGGCTGCCCTTTTTTTGTGTGAACACATGACTATTGGAAATGGCGATATTTATTGCCAGAAAAACTAATTATCGATATGCTGTGCCAACACTTTTTTCTGTGCCCCTTGTTCTTGGCCACCTCTCAGAGAAAAAGCATTTAGCTATCCTCCAGTAAAGCGATTCCTTGATTAATGTATCTTCAGGAAACAATGCTTCGGTACAATGGAGGCAGCCATATTGGAAAAAAAAATGAACTCTGAATCCTAAGCAGCAGCCCTGGCATGCATTATGGGGCTCATCAGCGACTGCAATTGTTAATCTGCTCTTATGCATCAGAGCAGGGACAAAATCGCCTTCCTTCACAGCTTCTATTTATTCATTCCCTGAGAAGTATCCAAACCTGGCATTAGGCAAAATCACAAAAACAGAAACTGTTTTCAGATTCTATAGGGTTCCTTTTCAGTACATCACATATGATACCTTGAGGTTTACAAGCATGTTCCCCATAATGAAATTGTAGGAGTAGTTAGAGAATAATTCCTATTCAAAAGATGCAAATAAAGGGAGGGGGCTCTGAGTGATTTGTCCAAGGTCATCTATAATAATTAAAGGGTAGTATGCTAATTAGACCAGACATCCTTCTGGACAAAGCTGGGGCTGGAGCGAAGCCGGGGTCCTGGGTGCCTGCCGGTAGCCGGAGGGAAGCTGGTGCAGGTAGCCAGGGAAGGAAGGCCTACTCTTTCACGAATTTTTGTGCATCAGGCCTCTAGTCCTATCTAATAAAAGAGAAACATGGTAATCGGCGTACGACCGCTACCCTTCCCATTGGCTAATCAGGGCAATATGCAAATTAACTGCCAGCCTAGATGGCAGCCGGCAGCCAGGCAGCTTGCAACTAACATGAGGCTTGCTTGCTGCAGTGACGGAGGAATCCAACATTCCCTAACTGCAGCTCAGGCCTCTGAGACTGCTGTT
>NW_006295491.1:2719309-2725891 GCF_000327345.1 Myotis davidii | reverse complement strand
GAGACAGGGGGGAGCTCCTCAACACCCTGATCGGACCTGATCTGTGTGTGACAGAGGGGAGCTCCTCAACCCCCTGATCCGCCCTGCTCTGTGTGTGACCGGGTACAGACCCCCAACCCCTATGATCTGTTAGTGACGGGGCAGCGCCCCAACCCCCTGATTGGCCCTGCTCTGTGCATGACAGGGTGTGGCGCTGCAACCTCCCCATCGACCCTGCCTTGAGTGTGACAGGGGGCGGTGCCCCAACCCCCAAATCGGCCCTACCCTGAGCGTGACTGAGGGTGGCATCGCAAACTCCTGATCCGCCCTGCTCTGTGCATGACGGGGCGGCGCCCCAACTCCCCAATCGGCCCTGCTCTGAACCCGACAGGGGCTGCACCTAGGGATTGGGCCTGCCCTCTGCCACAAGGGAACAGGCCTAAGCCAGCAGGTCGTTATCTCCTGAGTGGTCCCAGACTGCGAGAAGGCACAGGCCGGGCTGAGGGACCCTCCTCCCCTCCGAGTGCATAAATTTTTGTGCACCGGGCCTCTAGTATTATAATAAAATACAAAATAACAACAAGAATCTAGGTATCTTAAGGGAGCCTCATGTTAACGAAATGAATTACAGCCTTGTGGTAAGGAGAGAGAAACAAGAAGATCAAGTTAGAATTTGTATCACTTAAGATAATTTTGTCATGTATTCAGGGACTAGTTCTAGAGACCTACGGTAACAGTGGTTTAAATAAGACAAGAGGGTTTTTTTGTTTGTTTGTTTTTCTCAGATAAAGGAGGAGGCATGCGATCAGAATCTCAGATGATGACTGTATTGTTGGGAACTGAGATTCTATCTACTTTTCTGCTCCATTATTCTCCGTACATGGATTCCATCCTCAAGATAAGCCCACGGCCCATAATGGCTGCTGTGAGTTATACATCCTTGTCTCTGGTAGAAGGGGGAAGGAATATGATAAAGGCAAAAGGATATTCTGTGCAGTTGAGTCCTCTTTAAAAAGCTTTCCTAGAAATCCCACCCAATAATTTTTACTTGTATCTCAGCAGGCTGGAAGAAGTAGTTTTGTAGGTTGGCAAACTGCTACAGTCAGCAATACAGGATTCCATTGACTCAGGAAGATGAAGGGAATGAATACTAGATAGGCAAATAGGAGTCTCTGCCACAGAATCCTATTGCTAGCTGTGTGACCCCAGTAGATTATTTACCCCCTCCAGGCCTCATGTTCCTCATCTGTAAAATGAAGGAAATGATCACATTTAGTATGGAGACTAAATGAGAAAAATACATGTAAAAATCAGAATACTACCTGGAACCCAGTACATAACACATATTAACTCATGATTATTTGATTATCCTAGTCTAGTGCTTTTCCAGATTCTTCTCCTGTTCCAACTTCCTTTCTAGTTCCAAATTTGGAAAATAATTTATATCAGTCGTTTTTGTACCTGCTGAAACTTTAGTGTGGATGAGTTTTAGTCATAGATGATATACATGTGAAAAATTATGTAAACGGAGCCACTTCAAAACTGAGTTGGAGCTGCCTTTCCAGAGGAACTGCCTTGCACGTCTTACTCCTCAAACCTTTGGAATGTTTAATCTGGGCAAAAGAACCTCTAGACTGGGCCAAAGCAATATTGTGTCTCAAAAAAGTGCTTGCAAAGCTAACAGGAAAGCAGACATTCTGACTACCAAACTAAAAATTAAAGACATTCTTTAGAATTAGCACCATGTATAGGTAAAGAATAACTTCATTTATTTACATCTATAGAAATTCCTTCCTTCCAGTCATGTAATTATCCCCCCTTCCCTTTCTCATAAAATCCCTTGCCTTCACTTCATAATCAGAACACTATTTGGGTTTCTGCCTGAATCAGTTGTTATCCTTAGGATAACAACATAAATAAGTGCTAATCTATAATAATAAAAGCGTAATATGCTAATTAGACTGGACATCCTTCTGGACGTCCTTCCGGATGAAGCCAGGGCTGTAGCCGCAGGATGAAGGCAGCCACTGTGGCTGCAAGGGATGGATCCAGGCAGCTGCAGCGGCTGTGAAGGTCTACTCTTGCACAAATTTCATGCATCAGGCCTCTAGTAACTTTATAGGTATTAATTGTGTCTTAAGGGTAATACATATACCAACTCATTTAATCTATAAACCCTTCATAACAGGTTTTATTAATATCACTGGAGGCCCGCTGCACAAAATTCGTGCATGGGGGGGGGGGTGTCCCTCAGCCCAGCCTTCACCCTCTCCAATCTGGGACCCCTCAGGGGATGTTCACAATACCTTGTGGTGGCCATTTTGTGCGAGGGCATGATGGTCAATTTGCATATTACCTCTTTATTATATAGGATTGTTTTACAAATAATGAATGGAAGCAGAGAAGATAGTAAGAGGTGATCCAAGAAATGAACCAAGACAATCTGGTTCTCTTATGCTAAACTCCAGTTGATAGTCACCATGGACTACTTTTTATACTTATTTACCTTCTTTAAAGTGTATTAGTCTTACCTTCCCTAATTTCCTGTTTTATATATCTCTTTGTATTCCCTGTATTTTCTACACCATTTTGCATATATTATATTGATGGGTATAAAAAAACTCAATGAATGAAGGATTTTTAATGTGTAAAACAATGTGTAAATCTATATATATAAAAGCCAAGTGACCAGAACAACCAAAACAACTGGTCGCTATGATGCACACTGCGGTGGCCAACTGGCCTATCGGGGCCCCAATCAGCTCCCCCCACCTCCCATGGCCCCTTCCCCCAGCTGGCCATGCCCCCTATCGGCCCCCCCACCCTGATCAGGGGCGGGGCCGGCAGCCAACCTCCCACGTCCCCCTCACCCCCACTGGCCTGGCCCCGATCAACCCCCATCAGGGCAGGCGGCCGGACCCCAGCCATAAGCCATACACAAATTCGTGCACCAGGCCTCTAGTATATCTATAATTTCCATGGGACTTATAATAATTTTGTCAAAATAAATTGGACAACTTTGAAATTCTAATAGTAAAAATGGTAAGATGATAACCCAGAAGGATTAATATAGTTTTCAAAACTAACTTATTAGAGCCACAAATTCTCTCATCCATATGTTATATAAAGCAACTCAAAGAAACTATAGTTTATGACTTGAAACTCACAATGGAGGTAACTTAGGTGCAGTTATACCTAACTGTGATATTTTAGATTAAGTATTCAACATTTCTGAGTCTCAATTTACTCATCTTTAACACGGGAATAAATAATTAAAATCTATCCTCTTTCCTCTCAGTGTTTTTAAGAATCAAGTTAAATGAGGCTACGAAAGTCCTTCCCAAGCAGGAAAAAACACACAGATGCTAAGTATTTCTAAATATATAACAAGAAACATGTATGTATAAACGTGTGAAGCATTAATATCAATGGACTATTATTAACAGCCAGCGGAATAGTTTGGAAAAACATGAACTTTTAGGTTGGAAAGACCTGGATTCAAGTTCTTATCCTGCCATTTACTAGCTGAGGGACCTTGGGGATGTTGCTTAAACATATTTCTGAGCCTCAGTCTTTTCAATTATAAAATGGTGAAAAAATAATACCTACCTAAAAGGGTATAATATGTAAGAAGCACCTGGTTCATGGTAAACACAACAAATTTTTTTCTGTGCCCTTATACTGACAATATTAGGTATTTTACTCAAGACACATCAGAGAAGTTACATCAGTCCTTCCAGGGTTTACCATTAAGACATCAACATATAGAAAGACTACATTTATTTAGTTTTTATTAAACTCTATTAAATGCCTACCACTCTTCCAGGTGATTAGGAGAGGATCTAGAACTTTATATTCCCTGCCCTGTAGATCAGTCAGAGGTTCTCAGATCTGGTTGACAGTCTGATGAAAGCTACATCGCCTCTCTCCAAAGAAAGTTACAAAACTTGTAGGAGACAATACTAGGGAAAGCATTATAAAGGGAGAGTGAGGAGAGGAGGAACACTCTAAAAAAGATTCATAAATACACCTACATTAAAATTAAGAATTTCTACATCAAAGAGACCATAAAGAAAATTTCAGGAATAAGCCACAGAGTGGAAGATATTTACTAGTACAATACATACAATTTTTTTTAAAAAAAAGGTGAGATTCCTGTGTAAAGAATTTCAACAATTAATAAAACATGACAGGCCAAAAGTGCGATACAGTGTTTATACAATGAAAATAAACTACAGCTGCATGTAATAATATGGGTAAATCTTACAAACTTAATATTGAGTGAAAAAAGCATGACACTAAAGAATAGGTACAGGATGATTCCACTCATGAACTTGGAAAATGGATAAAATGAAATAATATTGTATAGGGATGCATATGTTATGCATATGCATATGTATATAAGGTAAAACAGTACAGAAGAACGAGGGAATAATTATCACAAAAGTCAAAAAAGCTGAGTGACAGGGATCAGAGTCTGCTTCTAGATTGCTTACAATATTCTTTCTTGACTTGAACACAGATTACAAGGGTTTTACAGGCACACTGTTTTATTGAGTTTCATTTACTTTATTGTGCTTCACAGATGTTGCATTGAAGGGAAGACCCTCCACCAACAAAAAGATACGACTCGCTTTATTGCGGTGGTAGAACCAAGCCTGCAATATCTCTGAGGTATCCCTATCTTTTATAATTTGTAAGCTTTATATGTTATTCTGAATGTACACTGCAAAAATAAACAAATACACTTGCACCACCACACCTAAAGCTAGCAGGGAGAGAAGGAGTTCAGACTCTTTCAAGCCCCTAAACACCAAATTTATGGTGTCAAGCTACATGAGATAAAAGAAAAAAGAAAATCTTTAGAATGTAAAGTGGTGGGGGAAGAAGGGAGTGATGAGAATAGGAAAAGTCCAAGATTGGAAAGGGATCTTTAAGCCTCTGGGTCAGTTCATACTCTCACTTGGAGAGAGAACTTGCAGCCCAGACATGAGGAACAAATGCCCAAGCTTGGTAAGGAATGCGATGGTGTCTGAAAAACATAGTAACTAGTGCGGGGATGGAGCAGCACAGCTTGTAAAGAAACGTATCTATTAAATAATGTCTCCCCAAAGAAAGAAGACCAGTAAGCTGAACCTTCTCCCCACTCCTTAATATCTCCTCCCTTCACTCTTAAATGGTGAAAAACTACAAACAACAATTTCTGAGTGAAAAAGTATACCGTGTCATGTCTCAGCACAATACTATCACAGATCTCAGAAAGGCCTCTGTCAGCCTTGGGAAATTAAGGAACTGGTAAAAACAAGTTACAAAATGCCACTTCCACTAGCCTTGGAATAAGTACACCTATTGCGACTGAATGATAAGCCTACACCTGGATTATATCTAGTCTGACCTCCAGTATCGACAGCTCTTCACAGGACAGTCCCTCATTAGAGACAGTGAAGCTTTTTGCTGAATAGGACTCCAACACCTTTGTAAATGTTTTAATTGTATTCCTGCAAGAAATATTTACTTATTTTCCATTATTTCATGAGGTCTGGATTTATACTGAACAAAACTACCATTTTCCAAACGGATGGTGTCAATTGGTTATTTTGATTTTAAAAAAAAAAGTCCTAGTAAGGGGCATACGGAATTATTTTTAAGTTTCCAAGGGTATGAAGTTGACCATTCCTCATACTACACTCAAATTCTTTCTTTTCATTCTATTTTCTACCTGCCTGTTTGTTCCCTCACAGACCCCTAACTTCTCTTAATTTCTCCACGACTTGAGAAAGAGGCTTTCTAAAGAGGCTTTAGTGAATGTTTTCATCTCCACCTTTCTCACTTGTTTAGCTCCCTTCTGTAGTCAATTCCCTAGGTTTGTTCTCTCTTTTTAGATAACTGGCTTATCCAGTTGGAACCAAAGGCCAAAGAATTCCCTCTCTATGTATTATGTCTGATGGAAAAGCTTCCGGGGAAGAGAGGAGGGGTGTGGATCTGTACTTAGTCACTCTTACACTTCTGCGGCAAACTATTGACCTGTGCCGCCTTTGTACACCCAAAGGAAGTAATTTTAGGCCCAGAAATGATTCCCAGTCCAAATGGGTCGCCCTTTGGAATGCTATATTCTGCAGCACTCACAAAATAACTCTAAAGCCGGCCCTGCAGAAAACTGGTGCGCTCCGAAGGAGGTGGGGGCAGGGAGGAGAGTCGCAGGTCCGAAGTTCAGAGACACTGAAACCAGACTAGACAACTAGCGCGCGGGTCGACCTGGTGGTGGCAGCCCAGGCAAAACTGTCCCGAGGGGGCGTCCCCCACGGGTCTCTGACTCATCCAGAGATAAGTCATCACCTGGGCCACCAGGTCCAAGGCACCAGCTCCTGGATTTAGTGTGCGCATGGAAAATTTGTGGTTTTGGCTCCTGGGCCCTAGCAGGTAGAGAGAGACCCGTGTGGTTTTCCTCGGGCTCCGCCCCGAAAGTGAGGATGAGGATGGAAAAGCCATTCTCCCTCTCTCATCGCCAAGAGGTGCGGGTCCCATCCTGGCGGGTGAGCTGGTGAGGGAGCCGCCGCCTTCTAGGGCAGGACCTGAGCGGCCCCAGGGTGTCCAGCCCTCGGT
>NW_006295491.1:2712524-2719103 GCF_000327345.1 Myotis davidii | reverse complement strand
TCGGACTTGGAGCCAGGGACCGGGGCGGGTTCGGGCTGGGCCTCGCCTCCTCGGGGAGGGGTCACCCGCCACTGAGGACGCCCCACAGCCACACACGCTGCAACCACCTGCCTGCTGGACCCAAACAAACGCGTACAGAATCAATAAACAGAGGTGGGGGGAGGTGGCCTGGCCTCTTCCTGACCTTTCACAGTATTCCGGTGTCAACAGGAAACCCATTTGCTTGACACTTAAACAAAAGGAGGAGGAGGAACCTGCCCCTAGCGGGACTAGGAGAGATGGGACAGCTGGGAGCCGCAGAACTTGGGAACAAACTAGCTGAGAGATCGGCTGAGACTGCGTAATTTTTTTTTTCTTTCCCTCTCTTTTCGCCCTTAAAAATCGAGCCTCTCCAGAGCACAGAGGACTTTTAGGGCAGTGAGTCTACTCTGTGTGATAGTATACTGGTGGGTGCATATTATTGTACATTTGTCCTAACCCATAGAGTGTACAAGGTCAAGAGTAAACCCCAATGTTAACTGAAGACTTTGGGTGTTGATATAGGTTCCTCGATTGTAGAATGGACCACTCTGTGGGGAATGTGGATAATGGGTGAGACTGTGCATGTGTGGGGCAGGGTTATATGGGAAATCTCAGACTTTTCAGCTCAGTTTTGAACCTAAAACTGTTCTAAAATATGAAGTCTATATTGCAAATATTTTAAATTAAAAAAAATGTATTTTAAAAAATGGTTACAATCCCTACAAGAAAATGTACTTCGGAGCCCTGAACCTGATTATGTGTAGAGAGGCCATTTGGAGAAGTGGCAGGAGCACTGGCTCTGGAGTCAGAAACTGGAATTTGAAGTATTTAGCAGTGAGATCTACCCTTGCGAACGCTTTTTCATGCTTAAGGACATTGCAAGAAAGTTGTTGTGTACCTATTCTCAATAGCACACATCTTAGTAGGCTCAGCACTTGCACACACACAGAGGCAGATTCTGGGAGGATACCCAAGTAGCAGACAGGAACACTGCCCAGACATGAACCCGTATGAAAGTAGCCAGGGGCAGAACAGACCTTTATTTTCAGCCTCTTGCTCTATTTCTGAGAGACTGTGAGAGCTTCCAATTGTTCAACATGTAAGAGAGAAAAAGAGAGGGAAAAGGGGGTCACTAAAAATAGAATTGCCTGCCATACCTGAGTGGTGTTTCTTTGCCTTTTTATTAGTGGTGGTTGCGGCCTGAGAAAAATCTTTCTGCTTTTAGGCAGATAAGAGCCACAATTGATTTTGTGGAATTGAGGTCAAATCCACAAGTGAAAACTTTATTAACTGATAAGCAGTTAAATGAGTAGACACCCGGAGAACTTGAAATTAAAATAGGGAGAAAAAAAAGGTTCTAGACCTTTAGGGTTATTTTAAGTGTGTGGGTTCACTATTAAGTGAAAGCATATTTGTTACTTAACCTTCAAGGATAATGAATCATTCTGAGGTCCCTACAGCAGCAGAGCATCACAAAGCTGTTGGGGTCAGTCTACTGTTTTTCAGATTCTTAGCTTGAAAAGGGTTCAAGTGTTCTAATTCTCCCACACAATCAGAGCTTTAGGGGCCCACACCGTTATTTTGGGGTACATGCTCAAGACCACTGTACATTCAGCGAACATTTATGGTCACCACTGTGTGATAAATGCCACACTAAGTGCTGTGGGGGTGCTAGAGGCATCTCTCACCAACACCAGAGAAGTGTTACCATTACCCAACAGTCCCCTGAGTCAGTGGGAGAGGAGCTGTTCCCAACCTTAATCCTTTTCTTCTTAAATAAATGAATTTATAAGAGAGACCTTGACTGTGTTGTGAAAAGCCAATTTATTAAAGCAATTAAAGTATGCACCTTTATGGAAAAAGCAAAGCAAGCAAACAACTATACTGTACATCTGGCTGATGAAGTGCAGACAGGTTCTCAGCTAATCTGAAGAGCTAGTTGGGTGGGGGTCTATAAGTTTCAAAATTCCTTTGCTGAATATTTTACTACAGATCCATTCTCAGGGTGCCCAGTTTTCCTTTGTTTTGGCCTCCGCAGAATTCATGAGAAACACCTGGCAACTTTATCTTGCCAGACCTTGAGACTGCTGGCTTCTCTGCTTTAGGGAGAAAGCAGCCCTTTTCCCCTTTCCCCTTTCCCTCTCCCTCACTGCATTCTCATTAGGGAGGTTTTTAACCATTTGCTCTTACGTGTCCTTGGCTGGGGAAGATAATATTAGTTTCAAGCTGGCTGTCGATTGCCCTCACTGTTTGGCCGTGTTTTAACTTTCCTGTCTCAGTTTCTCTATTCCTGGAATCCTGTAACAAGGGGAGGGTTCAAAAGAATAAATGAATTATTTCCCCTGGGGTCCTATGGTCGGTGCTTTTCACATAGGTTTTCTCATTTTAAGTGAACAAATATGTTTCCAATCCTACAGTGATGGAGGAAGATCTATCCAGTTTACTACAAAATTTGGTAAATTCTATAATAAAGATATAACCTTAGATAAGGGTGCCAAGATAATGCAGTGGAGAAGGAACTATCTTTACAAATGGATATTCACAATCAAAATAATGAATTAGAATGTCTACTTTATGCCACATCAAACATTTTAAAAAAGAAAATAAACACTAAAAAAAAAAGGATGGTAGATTTAAATGTAAGGGCTAGAACTATAAAGCTTTTCAAAGAAAACATTAAATCTCTGTGACCTTGGGTTAGGCAATAGTTTCCTAGGGTGACATCAAAATGTGTAAGTGACAAAAGAAGAAATAAATTGGAACTCGCCAAAAATTATAAATGTATGCCTCAAAGGACATCATTAAGAAAGTAAAAAGACAGCCCTCAGAAATATGAAAAAATACTTGAAATCATGTATTTGATAAGGTATATAGAATATATAAAGAGTTATATGTACAACTAAATAATTTTTTAATTAGCCCAATTTAAAAATGGACATTCTCTAAAGAAGATATACAAAGGCCAATAGATCATGAAAAGATCTTCAATATCATTAGGGAAATGTAAATCTAAACCCCAGTGAGATATCACTTCACACTAAACAGATGGATAAAATAAAATGGAGAAATTTCAGCCTTCATACATGACTGGTGGGAAGGTAAAACAGTGCAGCCACTTTGGAAAATAGTTTGCAGTTCTCAAAAAGTTAAATATAAATTTACCATATAATGTAGCAATTCTACTCAGAGGTATATATCCAAGAGAAATGAAAATATGTCCACACAAAAACTTGTATGTGAATGCTCACAGTGACATTCATCATAGCCAAAAAGTGGACACAACCAGTTGTTGAATGGATAAACAAATAGTGTCATATCCATACAGTGGAATATTATTTAGCCATAAAAAGGAATGAAGCACTGACATGTGCTACAACATGGGTGAACCTTGAGAACATTATCTGACTAAGTTAAAGAAGCCAGAGACAAAAGACTATGCTGAAGTGTGATTCTGTTTCTATGAAACGTCCAGAATAGGTTAATCCATAAAGACAGAAAGTAGTTTAGGGGTTGCTGGGTGCCGAGGATAATGGGGAGCTATAGCTAATAGGCACAGGATTTCTTTTTGAGGTGATAAACACTGTAAAATCAGAGTTGTACAACTCTGAATGTACTAAAGGATGAATTTTATGGTATGTAAATTATATGTCAATAGAGCTGTTATTTAGTGGGGAGAGAAGTATAACCTACTGACTATGAAGCAAGAAAACAAAGATTAAGGAGAGGACTGCACTCTGAAGTCATTATATTTAAGTAGAGAAACCAGATAGGCATTACAAGCAATGACAATTTAATCATATGAAAGAAAACCAAAGGTGTGGCCGACTAGCAACCAAATAAACATGCCAAGCATCTTACCCATCCTGGTGACACAACAAGAGCCAAACCCACAGAAGGAAAGTGTTAAACTTGGAATGCAAACTTACAGACTAAGAGTAGAACAAGACTCTCCTTCAAAGGTTGAAGGTATTAAGAAAAAAAAATTCTAAGAAATACTGAAAAACAACCCAATGACAAAGGAATACTTCTCACTTTGGATGTATAACTTGAAACAAAATAGGTGCAAATAGAACACATGAAAAATAAGAATATACTATTCAAATACATATTTAGTACAAGGCTTGGCAAATAGAAGCCACAATAAATATTTGTTTAATGACTGAATGAATATACTTTCATATTTTTTCTGCTGAATCACCAGAAGGCCTGAGCCTCAAGTTAGTTAACTTAAATAAAAATTAACTATCTGGAATTTAAAATTTACAACTGAAGACCTTAAACAAGAAAAAGCAAGGATGGACAAGAATATACAGTGGTTTTTAAAAGTACAGTATCTTCACCCTAGCCAGTTGCTCAGTGGTTAGAGCATCAGCCTATGGACTGAAGGGTCTCCAGTTCAATTCCTGGTCAAGGGCATGTACCTTGGTGGCAGACTCAATCACCAGCCCTGGTCAGAGCACATGCAGGAGGCTACCAATTGATGTGTATCTCTCACATTGATGTTACTCTCTCTCCCTCTTTTTCTCTCTCTCTCCCCTCCCCCTTCTCCCATCCACTCTCTCTAAAAATCAGTGGAAAAATATCCTCAGGTAAGGATTAAAAAAGAAAAGTACAGTATCTTCAGAGTTTTCTTTCTTATACTAAATGAACCAAATATGACAGAATTTTAAGATTTATTAAAGTAGAATATTTCATTCATGAGTGATTATTATCTTATTCTCCATATTTTCTGTATGCTTTTAAATTTTCATTAATTTCATTAATCAAAAAACTGTTGTAGACTTTATAGCACAGTTTCTGTTTGCTTCTTGCACTTCCCTCTAGGGAGGTCTCCCTGTGGTAGATGGCTTGCAAAAATGTCCCCATTATCTCTTCATCTGCCTATACACTTTATAATGTGACTTTGCATCTCCTCTAACAAGAGGTCGTTTCCTACACCATGAACTTGGACTGGCTTAGAGATTTGCTTTGACCAATAAATAGAGTATGGCAGAACTGACAGTGTGTGAATTCCAAGTCTAGACCACAAGAGGCCCTGCTTGTTCTCTTGGAAGCCTTCTACTACCATGTGAATGAGCCAAGGTGAGAGAACGAGACAGTACGTGAAGGAAAGACCAGTTGTCCAAGTCGAGGCCAGTCAACCCTCAAACAGGTGAAGAACCCAGTAGAGATCAGTAGAGCTGCTTATCTGACCAAGAGCTGACCACAGACACTTAAGTGACCTAAGAACCAAACTGTTGTCCAACTGGCCTGAAAACTCATAAGCAGTTTTATGTCACTGAAGTTCTGTGGTTGTTTGTTACACAGCATGTGCTGGCTTGAGATCTCTGGTTATGTCACTGAAACATTTATTCGAGAGGAACAGGAGAGATAGAAATATTGGTCAAAAGAAATTGTTCATACCCCTATGCAGCCCTGACAAAGCCTGTGCCAGTCCAGTAGTATGAATGGCTAGGCTTTTTCTCTTTTTAATATATTTTTATTGATTTCAGAGAGGAAGGGAGAGGGAGAGATAGAAATATCAATGATGAGAGAGAATCATGGGGATAGAACCCGCAACCCGGGCATATGCCCTGACCGGGAATCAAACCATGACCTCCAGGTTCAATAGTCAATGCTCAACCAATGAGCTACACTGGCTGGGCTACATGGCTAGGCTTTGA
Source organism: Myotis davidii (assembly GCF_000327345.1). Lineage (NCBI taxonomy): Eukaryota > Metazoa > Chordata > Mammalia > Chiroptera > Vespertilionidae > Myotis > Myotis davidii. The sequence continues at coordinate 2,713,419 of NW_006295491.1, read as the reverse complement.
ATCACTACCTTGCTCACTGGGTGAGGCTGCTTGAAAGCTGCGGCAGACACCTAGGGAGATACCGACTAGAGGCTATTTGCTTACTGTATTCTTTGTACCTGAGCACCAAGAGCTTTCTCGAAGGGTGTGGCACATCTCTGTGTTAACCGTAGTCCAATCCTTGCATTATGCAAATCCACTTCTCCATACATTTCAAGGGAGTAGCTCAGGTTAACCTCCGTCACTGCAGTTGGTCTCAGAGCCTCCACTAGTACGCCTAACCTCCCTTCGCCACTACCCAATCTAAATCCCTCTTGCCTTCAGCTACCACCTCTGCTGGTCTTGATGGCTTACCTGGTAATATGGCCCAAACTTTCATTATTGAGGTGTCTTAGTGCCCAGTAATCATCTCCTTCTCAGGCTGGGCTTCTTCACTTGTCTGTTCACAGATACAATTGCTCAAAGGAGAACCAAGAACCAGAAAGCACCTGAATGGGTCATCTGACTTCCACACATATGCCTCCCCATTCCCATTGTATAAAATCAGCCTTACCGGCCGTTGCTGATCAGAGTTAATTATCCACGTCTTCTCACCTGCAGGTCCCTGGCCACAAAGAACTCAAAGTGTGCCGGTGGCGGCCATCGTTTGTAACTCAGTTGGGCCCTTGCTGTGTCTGGTGAGAGCATGCTCCTGCTGACAACCAGAACCTCTAACCCTGTGGAGCCCAGGAAGCCTAACTCAGTAGGTCCCTGGGAGCGATGGTTAGTGGGCCACTCCTGCTTCCACCCGCTTGTTTCCAGATCCACCTATTCTCCTGAATGGAGACCTAGCACCATAAAAAGGAAGTTCTCTAATATGATGTACTAGCATATACTGCATTCTGGAGGATTGAGCCCCATTTTCACAGGGTGTTGC
>NW_006295491.1:2708687-2712470 GCF_000327345.1 Myotis davidii | reverse complement strand
AAAAAAGAAAAAGAAAAAAACTAGGAGTAAGAAGAATAGTATATAATAGCTTTTTAAAAATAAGCACTATTTCATCCATCAAAAACAAATCCAAACCTCTCAATGTCACATTCATGGAACAAGTGATTATTATTAGTCCCTCTGTTCAAATAAAAATGGAACTTATATTGCAAAACCAAGACCAGGGCTCTCAGGAGCTGTAGCTTCAGGTTCACAATATAATAAAATATAGGAAAGTGTCAAAAATGAGAGTTCATTTTCTGACAGAAGGACATTTTTATTTTAACTCTTGACACATCTGAAAAAGAAAAATTTTAGTGGTTTATATACTGGGACTTAAAGCCTCTATTGTTCTTTGGGCAGGTCAAAAAAAATTTTTTTTAATCCTCACCTGAGGATATTTTAGCCATTGATCTTTTTAGAGAAAGTGGGAGGGAGGGGGGAGGAAGGGAGAGAGAGAAAGAGAGAGAAACATTGATGTGAGAGAAACACATCAATTGGTTGCTACCCGCTTAAGCTCTAACCAGGCCAGGGATCAAACCTGCAACCAAGCGGGACTCAAACTTGAGACCCTTTGGTCTGATGCTCTAACCACTGAGAAAAACTGGCCAAGGCTGGCCAGGTCAAGTTTTAATCCCTTTCCTTTGCCACTATTTCTTTCTCTTTTTTTCCTGTCCACATCTTTACAAAAATTTCTCCTTTCCCTCCTCTTTCCTTCTTTTCTTTCAGTTTTTCTATATCCTCTTCACTTTTCTCTCTGGTTTTCTTAACTGCAGTGTGCCTGAGTTTCTGCATCTGTAAAACAGGGGTAATAATAATAACTATCTCACAAAGGAGTTGTGAAGGTTAAAATGAGTTAATATATCAGTTTGTTGGAGCGATCACAACAATTGCTATTGTGGCTTAAACAACAGCAATTTGTTGTCTCGTAGCTCTGGAAGCGAGAAGTCCAAGATCGCTGTGTTAGGAGGATCGCAGTCCTGAAGGCTCTGGAAGGGTCTGCTCCAGACCTCTCCCCTAACTTCAGACAGTGCTTTGGTTTGTGGCACCATATATATAATCTTAGGAATGCTGGGACTGACTTTGCTGGGAGTGATCTTTCACCAGGCAAGGCTTTCCTTTGGACCTCCTTTCCAGCCTTATCATTCCTGTTCCCTGCATGGAAGAGCTGCTGTACAGGACCACCAGCTGGTCACTGAACCCTGACCCTTGGAATGGGCCCTGAGCTGACCCTCTGAAATACCAGTACCAGTGCTTACTCTGGAGCACCATCGGCCTTGCTCCACCAGCAGGCATTCACAACACCTTCCTGGCTCAATTAGACACTCCACTTTCCTTAGGAAGAATTGCCTGGTCCCCCTCCCTTCCCCATTATGCATGCCATTTACAATCTTTCAGCTTAATAATCTATGCCCTGGCTACTAAGTGTGGTCCATGGACTAATGGCATCAGCATTACTTGCACTTGATTAAATACAGAATATCAGCTTCATCCTGACCTACTGAATCAGAATCTGCATTTTAATAAGATCCTCAGGTAATTCACATGCATAAACTTTGAAAAGCACACTGCTCTATGCACTGACAAGCCTAACCCTCTTGAAATATGGTAATAAAGATGCTTTAACCCTTTGATACAAAATACCAGCTCTTCCACAAAATACCGACTTCTGCGCATGGGCCACGAAGTTTCAATCGCACTGTACATGTGCGCCCGCACGTGGTATTTTGTGGAAGAGCCACACTCAAGGAGCCAAAGAGCCGCATGTGGCTCGCGAGCCGCAGTTTGCCAACCACTGATCTAGGGGAGAAAGCAATGCGTTTTCTATAAAGACTTGGACTTAGTTTGAATTTCATTCCCTGAAGTTTCTCTTCAAGTTGGTGTTTATTTGCATAACTTGCTATTATGAAATCTTTGTTTACTGTGTTTCCCTCTAATTTTACTTTCGGAAGACAAACATTCTTGCATATCTTTGCTTGTGTAGCATCTCCATAGCAATTGTCAGAACTCTTCCTCAGCAACAGACCCACCACATTGACCTTAGCAAGACCAAAAATGTCTTACACAGAGCATATTTTGTGCACTCCAAAGGGAATGCTCAGCTTCAGCAGTTCTTAGGGCTAAATATCACGAGAAAATCAGTGGACTAACATTTTATAAACATCAGTAATTGGAGGCCCTTGGAGCCTGGCTGTGACCAGCCTCCATTGCTCACTACTCCCCTCCCCAACCCTCTGTGCTCCAGTCACACTCAACTTGTCACTGTCCCCAAAACACTCATCTCTTTAATGTCTCTACCTTGGACATGATATTACCTCTGCCAGGACCAATGAGACAGCAAAATGTAGAGATAACATGGGCTTTAGGCAAACCCACGTTCACGTCTTTATTCTGTGATTTTTGAGCAAATAATGAACTGTTCTGAACTGTTTATTGATCAGAAAAGTAAGAGATAGCAATATCTAACAGGTTAGGGCTGTCGTAAGGACTAAGTGAAAATAATAATAGTTAGCATTTAATGAGAAGTCAATATGTGGCATTATTGTGCCAAGTGCTTCCACTGTCTGAAGTAATTCTTCTATCAACAGGATACTTACCCTGTTAGCAGCCCTTTCCTTTTTGTGAAATGATGTGTTCTATTTATTTATTATTTAATTTTCTTTTTTGAGATTTATTTATTTATTTATTTATTTATTTATTTTAGAGAGAAAGGAAGGGAGAAGGAAGAGAGAGAAATGTCAATGTGAGAGAGAAGCATTGATCAGCTGCCTCCTGCACTCACCCTACAGAGATTGAGCCCACAACCCACGCATGTACCCTGACCAGGAACTGAACCGGCAACCTTTCACTGCACGGGACAACACCCAACCAACTGAGCTACATTGGCCATGGCATGATGTGTTGTTGTTGTTGTTTTTTAACATACCTGTTGCATACACTAAATTGTTAGTCTTCAAGGACTAAGCAATTATTTTTTTATTGCTCTTGGAATGAAGCAAGCACCATGCCTGACACAGAGTAGGGAACCAATGATTGTTTATTTAATGGTTTGGTAGTATGGCATTGTTGCTATTTCAGCTGTCTTTGCACTGTGACCTTCCCATTCAATGTCTCAGGTGTTCACCTACTAAAAATAACACCTTGGAGAGTTATTTTGAAGATTAAAAATAGCCAGCTATCACAAAAGCAGGAAAGAAACTTAAATGCATATTACTGAGTGAAAGACGTCAGTCTGAAAAGGCTACATGCCATAGGATTCTAGCTCTATGATATTCTGGAAAAGGCAAAATTTTGGAGACAGTAGAAACATTGCTGGTTTCAAGAAGTTTGAGGGAGGGCGAGAGGATTAATAGATGAAATACAGTGGATTTTTAGGGTACTGAAATTATTATGTATGATATAAATGTAACCATTTGTCAAAGCCTAGAGAATGTACAATGTTATACATTTGTCAAAATCCTAATGTAAACTATAAACTTTAGCTTAAAAAAAGTATCAGACCGAGGAACCAAGATGGCGGCATAGGTTAACGCCGGAGTTTGCTGCCTGGAACAACCACTTCAAAAGTGAAACTAAAAGACGGAACGGACACCACCCAGAACCACAGGAACGCTGGCTGAGTGGAAGTCCTACAACTAGGAGGAAAGAGAAACGCATACGGACACTCAGAGGAGGCGCAGTGCTGAAGTTAAATACTGAGGTGCGGAGTACGCGGAGCAGGCTGGCGGCGGAGGGCGCGGTTGGCGGTTTCAATCGGGGGGGGGTCGCAGACTCTGAGCACCA
>NW_006295491.1:2697325-2707458 GCF_000327345.1 Myotis davidii | reverse complement strand
CCTATGGATGAGGACAGTGGGTGGGGAGTGAGGGCGGAGGGTGGGGCGGGAACTGGGAGGAGGGGAATTATGGGGGAAAAAAGGAACAAATGTAATAATCTGAACAATAAAGATTTAATTTAAAAAAAAGTATCAATATTAGCTTATCAATTGTATCAAACATGCCACGTTAATGCAAGCTGTTAATTATAGGGGAAACTGGATGGTGGCAAGTGAGGGGGTATATGGGAACTCTGTACTTTCTGCTCCATTTTCCTATAAACCTAAAACTGCTCTTAAAAAAACTAAGTTTATTAATTATTTTTAAAATAAAAGTAATAATGTGAACATAGTATTTTTCTATATATAATAGACTTTATATGAAGTACACTTAGCAAATATCTATTGAATGCCTACTCTGTACAAAGCACAGTGCTAAGTACTGGATTGCATAGATGGAAGACCTTGCCCCTGTCTTTAAGGGTTTTAAATCTAATGAAAGATTCAGAGAGATCAGGAGGGGATTTCCAATACAATGTGACATGCACAGGCATATCTAAGCTGGTTTGGGGAGAAGAGGTAGCTAGGGCATGGAAGTCTTACTGGAAGAAATTATGCCTGAACTGAGTCTAAAAATAAGCAAGCATTAACCAGGCAAAGAAGAGAGAGTACGTAAGAAAAGTCTTCCAGGCATGATCAAAATAGTTGTAGACACGGTATTCAGGAAATTACAAGTAGTTAAATATTGCTACAGACAAGAGAAAAAAGGGCTGTTGGGCCGTAGGTGAAGATGGCAAGGTAGGGAGAGGTGAATTAATAAAGAGCCTTTGTATGCCAGGGATCCATTGATGGGGGGACAGGGACCCATGGAAGGATTTTAAGCAGCAGGATGGCCAGGAGAAAGATTGAGAAGGACCAGTATTTTGGACTCGGCTCTCTCTCTCATCATGCCCTTAACTCTGTGCAGCATTGCTGCTATAAGTCAGATGGTTTGTTTTTCTGAATAGGGTCTATGGCAGCATGTGAAGATTTGGAATTGGAGATTTTGTCAGGCAAGTGAAGATGACATGGAACATGAAATGGAAGCAGAAAAGATGAATGCTTTCTCAGGCTGCTCACACATTGAGGTTGCTTTTCTGCAACACAGACTCTTTCCACTTGAAGCCAAATCTTCTGTAGGATAAACATTGGTTCCCAGCATACTCAGAATTGGGAGAGGATCTGAGCATTTAGTATGCCCACATTAATTAATCCCCATTTTCTCTCTTCAGCTATGGATAAGAAGTGGATAAACTTCCACTTCTGTTAGGGGAGGCAGGGGGTGGGAGGTGGGGGGGGGAATCACCCAGTGGAAAAGATTTGGGGATAAGTATAGAAGTAGTATGACTTCTCGGGTAGCTCCAACCTTCAACCAGTTCCTTTTTTTACATTCCTATTACATCTTCACTCCTTATCCAGGGAATTTTGCACTGCCACTCCCTTAACACATGGTTGTCTCAGCTCCGCCAAGTCTTTTATCACTGCTGTCTAGCCTCTAAACTTCTGTGGCTATTGCTTCTTGTCCCTCTCTCCCATTTTCATGATTATTAGTGGGTTCTGGAGAAAATCAAATAGATGCATTTGTTCAATCCATCATTTCTACCCGGAACCAACTGTCAAACATTCTAAAACCGCTAAGGGTTAATTTGTCTCATAAATATTGAGTGCTTGCTTTGGTAAGTGCTGAGGGTGAACTATGATTTATGTTCCCATTGTGATGACCGATGCTCTAAGGTGATGCTTTAAAAAGAAAAGGCCCCTTTCTTTGTCCTGAAGTCAGAATTTTATTTTATGGGGGTTGCTCTATGCTGGGGTTATGTGGGCAGTTTTATAACTGATCCTGATTTGAAACTACATCTAGAAGCCTTGGATCACATCTGATGTCATCCATTCTCCCACCCTCGCTGCGTTTCTGAGTTTCTGTAGGTTAATTGGCCTAATATCTAATTCCAAGACTATGTGTGGTGTCAGGGCCAATTTGCCTTGAAAACCATTCATTCTGAATAGTGCATAGCAAAGATCAGGTGCCTCAGGCACTGACTGAAGGATGGATGTGCAGTTGTCTTAACAGAACCTTATGTGCCCCTGATTGTGTCTCTGTTCCTGGGAGCAATTTATTTGAGATCTTGTCTTTAAAGTTTGGCAATAAGCTTCAATGATTGTGATGAGAGAAGGAGGCGAGGAAGGAGGTATGACATTTATTGAGTGCCTACTATGTACCGGCAGTGGCCTTGGTACTTCACATTTAGTAACTCAATCTACTGTTATCCCATGTGCAGTTGTCTTAACAGAACAAATTTATAAGTATGGCAAAAATTCTCCCAGAACAAAGAAAATAATTCAAGCATCTGTCATTCTCTTTTCAATCCTCCTCCTACTCAGACTTCATACTCCTGTTCCACATCTCTGTATTCTATTTTACAAAATCTCTTGAAGCCAAACAGACATATTTACGCAAATCACATGCATGTGAGGGTGTGTTCCCAGAATATGTTGATACCCCTAGTCCATCCACCTTGTTTTTATATGTCCAGGAGATGAACTGCACACGTAGCAGCACAAAGCACCTGCTTCCATGGCAGGGTTGGGCACTAGTGGAATAGGATGAGCCCTGGCAGGCTCCCACTGAAAGACCTCTGGAATTCTGTATCTTATACACTGACTCTGGAAAATCTCACATTTAAGTCAACTAGCTATACTAATAAAAGGGTAATGTGCTAATTAGACCGGGTCGACCGGCCATCTTCCAGAAGTCTGACTTCCTTCCCGACAAAGGCATGGTAGTGGGGGCCGAGGCAGAGGCAGTTAAGGGCTATCAGGCTGGCAGGAGAGGGCAGTTGGGGGCGACCAGGCCGGCAGGGAAGGTCAATTGGGGGCGACCAGGCCGGCAGGGGAGGTCAGTTGGGGGCAAGATCAGGCCAGCAGGGGAGGGCAGTTGGGGGTGATCAGGCTGGCAGGGGGCAGGTGGGGGTGTGATCAGGCTGGCAGAGGAGCGGAGCAGTTAGGGGTGATCAGGCAGGCAGGCAGAGGCAGTTAGGGGCGATCAGGCAGGCAGAGAGGTTAGGGGCAATCAGGCAGGCAGGCAGAGGGGTTAGGGGTGAACAGGCAGGTGAGCGGTTAGGAGTCAGTGGTCCCAGATTGTGAGAGGGATGTCCTACTGCTGGTGTAGGCCAGATCCCTGTGGGACAAGGCAGTCGGACATCCCCCAAGGGGTCCCCCCATTGGAGAGGATGCAGGCTGAGCTGAGGGAATCCCTACCTCCTATGCATGATTTTGTGCATCAGGCCTCTAGTAAATAATAATGATAGTCACAATAACATCTTATTTTTGCAAGTACTCAGAGGTTACTCATTGTTACACTACTTCCTCTAACTACTCTTGAACTTGGTTTTCTTTGACTTATTACTGTGCCATTTCAGAGATTACTTTGTGACTTTACTAATGACTAACACAATACACATGTTTATCAACCAATAATTTCCTAATCTCAGTATAAAGGTATGGCTTATGTTGAAAATCTTCCCCTACCCTCTATAATAAAAGCACCTAAAAAACAAACAGGGAACAAGGAACTGTGGCAAACAAGCATTTTGAACCTTCTAAGCAGTACCTTAGAACAGAATCATAAAATCTCACTGAGGGAAGAAAGGCTGAAGGTCAACTAGTTCTAATCTCTATCTAATCCTGTTCTACATTCATTCAAATATCCTCCCCCAGGGGAAGGCTCTACACGCTCCAGACAGCATTTGCATTTCCTAGGTAGTGGAGTTTGTGCTCCTTGGGGCCAGAGGGCAGCTCACTGGGAGAGTGGGAGGATGGGGAGCAGTGGATAAGGAGCTGGAGAGGGAAGTGGGATCTGCCTTAAGGAGAGAAGAGAGTCATTTTCCAGCGGACACTGGCCCCTCACCCAGGGCCTAGCACAGCTGATGCTGTGGGGGAAGCACAAGGGAAAGAACAGACCCCTCCCTCGGGCGTTAGAGGCTGGTGCAGAAGGAAGGGCCTTTCACAGGAAGCAGTTAATGACGGTGTGCCAGGGAGTCACCCCTTGAACTCTGAGCATTAGACTAATAAAATGAAGGCAACTCAGACAACACTGGACAGAGGTACTTGAAAGAGACCAAACACCTCGCAGGCCACGTGTGTGATTTATTTAGAGCAGAATGGAAGACTTCCCTTATCTAAGTAAAGAATTTATTGGACGGGGTTGCAAGTTAGCACCAAAAAAGTAAGTGTGAGTGGGCCTCGGATTTCTAATCCATTCTGAGGAGGACCCCAAATCAGGCTGCAGAGGAGTTCCCAGATGGGAGAGGACCTCACAGAGGCCTGGAAGGGTCATCCCCAGGGCTGCCCACCACCCTTAGCAACAACCTTCTTCATGGTACTTGGTTTTGAAGGCACATCTCCTCAGTGAAGTTTCCCTGAACACAGTCTCCACTTTCCAGGTAAAGTTAGCTACTCCCCCTTTAGTCCCCATATTTATTGTGTGCATACCTCTCTTAGTGACCAACTGTACCACACAGCATTTGTAATGCTTAGTTACACATCTGTCTCTCCTACCATCTGGAAGAGTAGGAGGCATGCCTGGACATTCCTGTGCTCTCAGTGCCTCTGCACAGTGGCTGGCACTGCACAGGTGCTCTGTCAGTAAATGAGTGAGCGAGTGAGTGAGTGAATAAATGAATGAAAGGATACATGAAAGGGTATATTGGAGAGTTAATATGAGCAAAGTCATCAAGTCAACCGTGTACCTAAGGGACAATGGCCAGAATGACCTGCATGCTGCATAGGGGATATAGTCAGTAATACTGTGATAACTACGTAAGGTGCCAGGTGGATACTGGAAACGTGGGGAGGAGGGATCCTGTGTGAAGTATATGGTTGTCTAACCACTGTACTGTACACCTGAAACTAATACAAACCAATATTGAATGTAAACTGTAATTGGGGCAGGGGGTGTTTGTGTGTGTGGGGGGTAAAGAATGAGCTGCATGAAGCATGTTTGGAAAGAGCCAGGAGAAAATGGGTTAATAGATGCCCAACCGATTTGGCTCAGTGGTTGAGCATCGACCCAGGAACAAAGAGGTCACCTGTTCCATTCCCAGTCAGGGCACATGCCTAGGTTGTGAGCTTGATCCCCAGTCGGTGGCTTGCAGGAGGCAGCTGATCTGTGATGTTTCTCTCTCATCAGTGTTTCTCTCTATTCCTCTCCCTTCCTCTCTCTCTAAATATCAATAAAAATAGTTTTAAAAGGAAAGAAAATGGGTTAATAGAGTTAGACTATGCAATGGGGAGCCTTGAGGACCAAGGAACATTCCTTTGTTTACTGGTATTCATTTTCTTCAACAAAAAGTTTCCTGTACCCTTCCAGGTAGTGTGGATAATATAAAGCTGCAGTCTTTGGTCTAGGGGAGGACACAGCGAGGAGGAGAGGAGGCCCTCACAAGACAGATGGTGGCACCACCAGAGAGCCCTAGTTCAAGTATCAGTAAGTCACTTCAGGCTGTGCTGATAGAGATGCTTCTGATTTGGCCTCTGAGGGTAAGTGGCCCTGCCCGCTGGCATGACATCAGCAAGGAAGCAGAGATTGGACCCTACAGAGCCTACAGGGGAAGCTGAGAATCACTCCTTATAGCTGAAGCACATCAGCAAACAGAGGCGTGAGGCAAAAGATGAAGACATGAGCAGAGGTTGGGTGAGTGTGCAGGGTATTCGTCAGGCGAAGGCACTGCACCTTATTCCCTGAGGAGATGGGGAGCGTGTGGGGACTTGCTGTATGCGAGGGTAGGGCTAATTACCTGAGCACAGAGAACTGTCAGCCCAGCCCTGGATAAAAGGCGAGGTAAATCTTTTTGACAGGCCTACCTGAGGTTTTGATTTTTTTTACTCTATAATTAAGTGTCAGATGCTGAGATCGTTTCTGAGGGTTTTACGTGGTAACTTGTTCTTCACGCGCTGCCCTTTCATTGCACCAGGTACTATCATTATCATTGCTTAGCGTTCTACGACAGACCTCCGCTGACACAGAAACACACAGGCTGTGTGTGCTATGGGCTGGATCCTGGGGCAGAAAACAAAACGAAACAAGCCAGCACCAACAGAGGATTCTGGGAAGATGGCAGAGTAGGAAGCACCAGGAACCTGTCCTCCCACCTAGACAATTGCACTGGTGGAATCTGTCTGATGGAGCTATTTTGGAACTCAGAAGTCTACTGAAGGCTTGCAACTTTCAGGGGATGGCCTGCATGGTACATTGCAGTCAATTTCAGCTCTCAGCATCCACTCCCCCACCTCGTACCCGGCCAGGCAGCTGGGCATGTGCTCTTGGAGCAGCTTTTACACAGCTTAGGTGGGAGAAGAGGAACCCCTCCTCCAAATACCAGGGACCTGTGCTCTGATCACTGGTGCTGCTTCTGACCTCAGAGGGGCAGACAATAGGCAAGCTCCTCTCCTTCCAGCCGAAGGGACTGCTAGGGGATTTAAAGACTGCTGCCCTTTCTCCTTAACTTTTCTCTTTTCCCCTTTTAGGGGCCGGACATTAAAGCCTAAGACAGCCCTAGCTGGTTTGGCTCAGTGGGTACAGCATCAGCCTAAGGACAGAAGAGTCCAAGGTTCGATGCCGGTCAAGTGCATATGCCCAGGTTGCAGGCTCCGTCTCCAGTGGGGGACGTGCAGGAAGAGGCAGATCAACGATTCTCTCTCATCATTGACATTTCTCTCTCTTTCTCCCCCTCCCTTCTTCTCTGAAGTCAATAAAAATATATTTTTAAAAATTGGAAAGAAAAAAAAAGGCTAAGACATTCAAAAGCAACTGCTTATATGAGGGAAATTGGAAAGCCAGTACACATGCCCAGGGAAAGGTATAGGCTCAGTAAATACCTGAGAAGACTTTAAGTTTACACTCCAGACTGATCCTCAGCACAGAGATAGCCTACAACAATAAAAACAAACAGAAAACAACAACATCCCCCGCCCCGCCAGTAAACCTTGGGGAAGGAGGAGAATCTGATTTCCACCGTTAGCACATTGTTAGATTCAAATGTCCAATTTTCATCAACAAAAAATCACAAGGCATATAAAGAAACAGGAAAGTATGGCCTATTTAAAGGGAAAAAATAAACAGAAATTGTCCCTGAAGAATACCTGATGATGGATCTATTAGATAAAGCAATCACTCTGGGATTTTAGATAATTTCTCTCCTGGCTTTGGTGAGAATTAAATAAGAGTAACTATTAAAAGTTATTAAAAACTAATAATTATGTACAAGATAGTATGCTGCACGAGCCACTTAAAATGTTTTTAAGCACTTAGAACAGGATCAGGGTATACTGTACAAACTTCTGGTAGGGCAAAGTAGGAGAGGTGGGCAACCTATGGAAATATTTCTCTTCTTTATTCAGATGTTTTGAATAAAAGCCTAGTATGTCAAATATTCTTTATTAAGAAAGACAAATTACAACAAATTTCAAGGGTCCATTCCATTTTTGAATACTTTAATTATGGTGTGTTTTATATTTCTTATAATAAAAATGACTCACAGTTGGAAATATTTCAATTCTAATGGATTTTTATGAGGTTGTACTTTGTAATAGATTGTGCCTGTGTATGTACAGCCCATCAAGTGAATTCAAATAATTCACTCAACATTACTCTATGCCAATGCTTCTCTACCAGGGACAATTTTCTCCTCCAGGGAACATTTGGCAATGTCTGGAGATGGTTTTGGCTGTCATGACAGTACAGTCCCTCACAGCAAAGAATTATCCAATCCAAAATGATGTTAAGAGCACTGAGTTTGAGAATCCCTCCTCTCTCTCTCTCCCTCTCTCTCTTGATATATATATATAACTTCTGGGTATACAGTACAGACTTCTGGTAGGGAAAATATATTTTCATTATATCTAATAAAACTATTGATGTATAGTATATAATAATTTACAGAGATCTTTATATATATGACATGCAAATGTACATTCATCCAAGAACCAGAACAAAAGTGAGGTTTATAGTAAAAAAGAACTTTTCCTAGGAAAATGCCAGTGGCCTGGTGGGGAGAGGGAGCGGGGAGCCGTATGTGGGGAGAGTCTGACTGTGGAGGCTGGAGATGCTCAGGATGTCAGGTCCCTAACAAGTCAGCCAACTTTCCAGTCTATCTGCCAAGGGCATAGCCCAGTTCTGCCTCAGCCGAGTGACCCATCTGTGAGTCTTGGCTACTGGAGACAAAAGTGTTGCTATCTCTTCGTAGAACTGGGCACAACTGCAGAGCAACGCACACTAGCATTTTTGTTAGGAGTTGGCACGTTCACAATTAGCGCAATTGTTTCAAAGAGTGTGCGAGTGCACTATTGCTTCATGTCATTAATGTCTGCAGTGTGCTAGGAATAAAAGGATGGCTGGGGGAGGGGGTACATAAGTTTTAATTATTCAAATGCATGCAGAATTATTCAGCCTTAAAGACTCAATTTCTGAGGCTCCTTCCTGCATCGACACAATGTATTAGATTCTAGCAAGTACTCAGAATGACTCCCTTGCTTTGAGTTAGGGATTGAAAAGGGGTCTATTAATGCTGTCGGGCTACCAGGTGATCGCATAGTCGCTCCTGTTGTGGGGGAGAAATAAGAAAGAAAAAAAATCGGAGCTGTCAGAAGACTCGAATGGTAAAAGTCCCTTGCTCTGTATCATCACTTCTTTTTTTTCTTTTTCTCTTTTGGTATTGCAGCCATTCAGAGCAGTCTTTCATTAAGTCCCACGGGTTTTTAAAATTTTTTATTTTACTAGTATTATTCAGCCATGTTAGCAACTGCTATTATTATTGCTTTCCCTTCTCATTTTTTTAAAAGCTGAAATAAATATTCAGGGCCCTATTATTTGAGTATCAAAAGATTCGCTCTGTGACATGTTAAGTTCTTACATCTCCATAGAAAAAAATTTAATGTCAGGCCAGCAAGATGCCGTTTCGTGTTGGGCTTCCAGGTCAAGGGGTGAAAAAAGTAATGCTGCTCAGTCCTGTGTGAATTAACCAACGAAGATTTGATGAGGGACCACTGGTACTCAGCAAAGTGTTAGGTGCTGTGAGATATGTAAATATATGTTATGGGTCCATACATAAAAAGGCAAAAGTGAATGTATAAAGGGAACTCTCAGGCTTTAAAAATGTTAGTGGATTTGGAGGCAATATTTGTGGTAAAGGATGTGTTGGTAGGGAATGGATCACGTGACTGTTCTTTAGTGGCCAGTTAATAGAGTTTCAGACTCTCAGGATATCATAATCTAGTTAGGGAGACAAATTATATTGATAGTGGAGTGTTAATGATTGTTAAATAGCTTGGTCTTAATTATCAGTGCGATGTAAGTTTATAAAAGGAAAAACCAGATTGGCTTGAGTAAATGTGAAGTAGTTGGAATTAAGATGGGATGAATAATTCATACTATAAAGCATTAGTCAAGCAAGAAGTCTGAAATGCCTCTCTCTCTCTCTCTCTCTCTCTCTCTCTCTCTCTCTCTCTCACACACACACACACACACACACACACACACACACAAACAACCCCTCTGAGCACACACACACACACACACACACACAGAAACAATTCCCCTGAGCAAGGGAATGACAGTCAATCAAGAGTCATAACTGTGCCAGGTACTGGGGGCACCCAGATGAGCTCACAAAGGGGCATTTTAGGAAATGGATTTAGCTGCAGCCCACAGGACAGACAGGACAAGGGATTGTCTAGAGCTGAAGAGACTAGCTATGAGGATGAGCAGGGGGATGATGAGGGCTGGGCTGGTGTGGTGGGCTTGGGAGAGCAGAGGAAGTGTGAGTCTGAAAGGCACTGAGGTACTTGGAGCCTGGAAAAAGGCCTTTAAAGAGAGAGAAGCGGTAATGAGGGCAGACACGTGGGAACAATGGCTATGTCAGCAACTGAATTGGTGCACTTGAAAGGCAGCCAATTGGAATTGCGGAGATTACGAAATTTTTAAAGATATTGAAAGTGAGATAGTGGCAGGATGTACATGTTGAAATAAATAGTAGAAGGATGGAATTATGGGCTGATGCAAGACAATTGAGAATGGGTGAATTCTCCAGGGCAGGAACTGAGGGGGGAAGGGGTGCGGG
>NW_006295491.1:2693582-2697169 GCF_000327345.1 Myotis davidii | reverse complement strand
GAGAGGAGACCAAAAGTAGTTGAAAAGGTCAAAAAGAAGTTGAAAAATGTAATGTCACTGAATCTAAGGGAGGAAAGAATTTGAAGGAGTGGGTTGTCAGGGTGGTTAAATGCCACAGAGGCGGGAGAGAAAAAAAACCCAAGATAAAGCCCTTCATTGTATAAGATTGCACTCTATGAAATAGCCTGTGGGCTTTCTGTTTTAAAATTAAATGAAAAGTATCAGATATTAATAAGGTCTGAAATAAAATATATATGCAAATGAACAACATCAAAGATTCAGTGACCTGCAGGGCTGAGGTAATAGTACCTATAATCACACAGCACTTTTGTTTTCAAAGCACCTTTGAATACATTATTTCAACTGATCCTTCACAACATCCTGGGATGATTGTTGCTCAAAGGAGTCACATTTCCTGTTTGCATCATTTACCTGTTCAATCACCATTTGCATTTGTACAGCCATCAATACTACTAACAGTAAATAACTATCCAGGAACTCTGCTGACAGAAAATGAAAGATGATCATGGTGATGATACCCATGGTAATAACACCCAGCATTTTGTACAGCATAAGATGATTTCACACCTGTTATTGCATTTTACCTTCAACAGTTCTGTGAAATAAGTCTCATTATCTCCATTTTACATGTGTGGGCAGCTTTTAAAAACCTAGACCAAATAAATGGGCTTTTCATGTTTAATAAACTTAATCTCTGCTAAGAACAATAAAGTATATCTTATCAAAGAACAGGAAAAAAATCTCAACATATCAGGACCCATCGATTAATGTATCCCCTTTCTATAAGTAGACATGAGTATAGAGCTACTTATTTAAAAGTCTCATAAGTTTCTTTGTTAGAAAGTTTGTGGTTGCAAATGACAAAACCCACCTCAATGTCATTTAGGGGAAAAAAAATGTGGCAGGGTATTTACTGGTTCAATAATGAAAGTCTAAGGGTAGAAGTTCAGTCTAAAGGTTCAGATGTGACTGGATCCAAGTGCAATTTATGCTGGAAAAGAGCAGATTCAGAGCATGGATGGGCCGTGTGTACATGTACCACCCGTGTGTGTGCATGTACCACTTGCACTTGTGTGTATGCCTGCGTGTGTGTGTGTGTGTGTGTGTGTGTGTGTGTGTGTGTGTGTTGGGAGTGTGTGAGTGCAGTGGGGGAGCAAACCACCCCTACCTCGAATGCAAGGACTTAGAGTAAGGAAGGGGTGATTTTTCCAAAGGAAAACAAGGTGCTTCTAGAAGGAAAAAGAAGAATGGATCCTGGGCAGGCTAGAGCAGCAGACTTCTTAAATTACTACTGTCCTCAAATAGTGTCCCACCACCATCCCTGAAATTCCCACCATATGCCTCACTGTTTAAGACTTTTGACTCAGAAGTTTCCCAAATTATACAGTTTCTTTGGGGCAAATTTTCACAACCTTAGTTATACATTGGAATCATGGATGTGGCCAAAAATACTTTAAAAAATATGCGTGCCTGAGCCGAACTTCTCAAGCGAGGTCCAGATATTGGACCGCAACACCTCAAGCTTTGTCTATGCAGGAATAATTGTGCATAGTTAACCAGTTCCTCATCTCATAGCTTTTCTCCCCTCCCTTTCTCCCACCCATGCTATTAGCGAGGACTAGAGGACAGAGTAGTCATCCCATAAATATTGGCAGAATTGAGTACAGAGGAACTTAATTGAGAGAATATACTATCCTACCCATGTTCACGTGCTTTCCTTTTTTGGACATACTAGATTCCTACATTCTGTTTGAGACTTACTCTCTCCAAGTCAAGAAAAGTGGTGGACAAAACGAGGAGTCATGTGTATAACAAGGACCCTGCGGTCCAGTAAGGGAGAGAGGTGAGTTTACAGGAATTACTGTTTGGAGCTGGGGGAGCTCCTAGCACAGATCAACAATCTTCCTGTCTTAGGAAATTAAAATAAGTCCAACTCTGAATTGAGATTTAGAAGTCAGACAGAGAGAGGCGGTGTGGAGTTTGCTTGGCCTGTGTGAAATCCGGCAAGCAAAAAGAAGCCTGGCCCATCTGGGGTCTTGCAAGTAGTTCATTATGGCTAGAGGACAGTGCCAAAGGGCAGCGTGACCAGGTGAAACTAGAGAAAAGAACAGGAGATGTAAGTGCTAAGTTTATTTTTATTCAAGTGCTCAGGGCTATTACAGACCTAAGTCCCACACAGTATATCAAGGTGAGCTTGTGCATGTTCTATTTGTGAGTTGGGGGGAGGGGGATTACAGTTTTAAATTGGATTGCAAAATTTAGTCCAGAAATGAATACAAATGGCTTTCCCCAAAGCGATCAGCGCTCCTGTGCTGCAGTGCCGCTGTTTGGCCACAGGGGTGCAGTGCAGTTCAGCGGACAGTGGGAGATGAATGGCCAAGGGCGGGGTTACAGGGAATGCCTCCCTACTTGGGTTCTCCTTGAACTAGGTGGAGCACGCGGTTTCTACTTCTACCCCGCCACGCTTCCTCCCTCCTCCATCCGTCGCCCTCAACACCGCTGAAAGCAAAACAAAACAACAAGAGAACACTATCATAAATAGCGTGTGGAGCACAAAAATGTTTGCAAATAGGTGGTCCCTATGGGACTTGCTTACTTGTCCCCATATCCCAGTAAACTGGGTTTACCTTGTAAAAAAAAAAAAATTGGGAATAACCAAAATGTCCAATGATGGGGAGTTGCCTAAACGACTTGTGGTATGTTCATACAAAGAAATAGAATGCAACTATTAAAAGGTAGGAAAAATGATAATTCGAAAATGTAAAAAAAAGAATCCAAATAATATATAGTGAGATCCTAATTTTATTAAGGTGTTTATATAATATATATTTGCACGGAATAAAACCTTGGCAGTTATCAGTGATAATCTCTTGATGGTAGAATTACTATTGATTTTTCTTTTCTTCTTGTTTATAATTGACATTATTTCTTTCTTAAATGTTTGGTAGCACTTATCAGTAAAGCTATTTGGGCCTGGAGTTTTCTTTTGGGGAAGGTTCTTAACTACATAGTCAATTTTGTTAATAGATATATAGGACTACTTAAGTTATCCAATTCTTCTTGAGTGAACTTTGGTAGTGTGTGCCTTTCAAATAATACTTTTCTCTGACTCAGGTAGTTTCCTCACACACATGCACTAATCAACACTTCGCTGTGCATCTTCAGGGTTGTCTCTCCGTGCAGCACTTTCTTCTGTGGTCCTCTGTCCTGTGAACACTAACCGCCTTGGTCTCCTTGGACTGTCAGCTCCATCCCAACTCAGAGAGTCCACTGGACGGTGCCTGGTCCCACTCCCTGCACTGCAGCCTGGAACCTATGCCAAGCAGCAATCATAGGGCTCCCCTTGCTTGTTTCCCAACTTCTAGGGATCGTTCTCCTTTATTGCCTGACTAGAGGCCTGGTGCACAAAAATTTGTGCACTCGGGGGGAAGGGGGGGCCCTCAGCCCGGCCTGTGCCCTCTAGCAGTCTGGGACCCCTCGGGAGATAACGCCCTGCTGGCTTAGGCCTGCTCCCGGGTGGCAGAGGGCAGGCCTAATTCCTAGGTGAAGCCCCTGGTCGGGCTCAG
>NW_006295491.1:2687361-2692714 GCF_000327345.1 Myotis davidii | reverse complement strand
AAAGCTGTTTTCTAGGGTTTTGTTTAGCTTCTATATGTTACAGTATTTTTCTTAAACTGCAAGCTCAGAGGCTGTCAAGGCAGGTGGGGAACGTTGCAGTCCTCCGTCACTGAAGCAAGCAAGCCTCATGTTCAGTTTAAGCTGCCTGGCTGCCAGCCGCCATCTTGGCTGACAGTTAATTTGCATATCACCCTGATTAGCCAATGGGAAGGGTAGCGGTCGTACGCCAATTACCATGTTTCTCTTTTATTAGATAAGGATGTCTATTGCCTTGAAAACTGTGTTAAATTTTGTCTTTGTCTTTTTTAGGAGATGTGGGGTGTGTTTCAGGCAGAATAAATCTGGCCACTGTTACTCCATCTTTTGTGGAAACAGAAGGCCCTCTAGAGTTTTTATATCTTCATAGCAAAGTTTTTTCTTTTGATAGACCAAACATTCATAATCTAAATTTGGCAGATGCTACATGTCTTTGAAAAGCAATGAATTCAGCAAGAAATGTTTTGAAATTATTTTGAGAAACCCCAATAAGTCCTCATTACTTACTCTGTGAAAACACCATAAACTTAAAGCTTTATATAGTTTTAAGTATTATTGTTATGTTTTCCATGCTGTATTTCCACTTGTTCATATCTTCTTCTCTCTCTTTTTTTCCCAAAGTAGTTCTCTGAGTACAGGTCTTTACCTCCTTGGTTAAGTTTATCCCTAAGTATCTTATTTTTTTGTGGTTGTTGCAATGGTTGTGTTTGTTTGTTTAGTTTCTCGTTCTGAGAAGTCATTATTGGTGTATTAAAATGCCATAAATTTATGGGTGTTAATTTTGTATCCTGTTACATTACTGAAATCATTTATTAAATACTAGAGTCCTGGTACATGAAATTCATGCATGGGGGGGGGAGGTCCCCTCAGCCCACCTGTTCCCTCTCCAATCTGGGATCCCTCTCGCAATCTGGGACCACTGGCTCCTAACTGTTCACTTGCCTGCCTGCCTGATGCCCCTGACTGCTCTCCCCTGCCACCCTGATCTCCCTAACTGCTCTCCCTCCTGGCCTGATCCCTCTAAATGCCCAACTTCCATATTCTGCCTTCTCCTTTCTGCCTTCTCTTGTGGTGCCTTCTCCCGTGGCCTTTGCAAAAGGGACCGCAGCGCTGGACCGGCCCTCACAGCTGCCACAGCTGCCGGCCCTTGGCCCTTGCAGCTGCTGTGGCTTTGTCTGGAAGGATGTCCAGAAGGATATCTGGAAGATGTCCTCCCTAATTAGCATATTACCCTTTTATTAGTATAGATATATGCTTACATTGTACTCTTTTTTTTCTTTCCACAAAAAGTTTAGAAGCAACTGAATAATGAAACTTGTGAAAATATTGTCATAAAATGCTTAATTTTGTTACTTTACCAATTAAATTTAATAAATTAAAATTTCTAGCTTAATGATGAGTCATTACACATACAGCTCCTGGACAGGAGTATTTTAAAAATTTATATTGAGGATGGCTTTTTCTTAATATATTGCTTTTACAAGTTCCAGAACTTTAGGAAATATTTAAATAAAAGGAAGGGTAGCAAAAATTATAATAATTAATAAACATTAAGGACAGAATTTAAAATACCTATTCAAAGTTGCAAATGTAAAACTGTAGCTCATAGCATGGTTTGAATTGACTATGCTCTAATGCACACTGAAATCTATCAAGTTTAATTATTTTATAAACGATAAAATAATTATGTTTCCAAAAATGATGGCAGGAATTATAGTAAGTGCTTTTGAAGCACTGAACTCTATTCATTTTTTTATAAAAATAAATGGTAATTGCTTAGTAAAGAGTTTAGCAAACTATTTCTTAATACTTTTTTAAAATCCATGATAGATATATTTAAAAAAATTTTTTTTATTGATTTCAGAAAGGAAGGCAGAGGGACAGAGAGATAGAAACATCAATGATGAGAGAGGATCATCAATTGGCTGCCTCCTGCACACCCCCCACTGGGGATTGAACCTTCAACCCAGCATGTGCCCTGACTAGGAATCGAACTGTGACCTCCTGGTTCATAGGTCAATACTCAACCACTGAGACACACTGGCTGGGCTAGATATTTTTAAATGTATTTAAATATTTAAAAATAAACATAGGAGAGCTTGTAGATAAAGATGAAGTCAATGGGAAGAATTTCCCTCTCCAGACAGAGAAATGCCTTCCCTTATCTTGCCACTTTATCACTTTTTGACAGAGCAATAACCAACCAGCCAATCAGCCAAAAAAACAAACCAAAACAAAACAAAAAACAATGCCCTGGTTAGAGTGTTGTCCAGATACACTGAGGTTGTGGGTTTGATCCCCACACAGGGCACATGTGACAAGAATGAATGCATAAATAAGTGGAACAACAAAGCAATGTTTCTTTCTCACTCTCTAAAAATTAATAAATTTTAAAAGAAAAAAAATGAGCAACACTCTCTTTTAAGACCACCTCATTAGCACTCATAGGTAACTGTCTCCATGGCTCTAGAGATAAATGAATTACCTGTGAATCCTTAATTGAGAAAAATTCTCTTCTCTTAATGATGAAAAGAGAATAAAACTAGCCCTTTAATGGGTGGAAAATAATGCAATGCATATTTTTAAAGGGTAAGGTTACAAATAGTAATAAACAAAAATCAACCAAATAGATTCTGAATCAAACTTTGTTCTGTGTTTTGAGTCATCCAGTTTTGATTCTGACAGTTACCATGTCCTATCAAATACAGAAACCAGTGAGCAGCATAAATTGGACACCTGACAGCTTTCTGGTTAAGCAGTTTTTTTTTCCATGCTCTTTCATGAAAACCATCAGGAAATTTCTACTTGACTTGAATAGAACTGCAAGACTGAAGTTTCTTCTAAGAAAAAATGATTACTTACTATTGTATCAATTTGGAGACTCCTGGGTTCAATGGAAATAAACCAGGTATATTTCTGCCATGGGAAATGTATCACATCGGGCACAGAGTTCATCCCAATCTACTTCTACACAAACATGTCCTGCTGTAACCATGAGGATGCTGCCTGGTGAAATTATTTTATAGGAGGGAAACCTTAATCCTGTCTTAAAAAAAAAAAAAAACACTCCTAAAAGCTCTGACACATGCTACAACATGGGTGAACCTGGAAGAAATTGTGCTAAGTGAAATAAACTTGTCACAAAGAGACAAATATCCTATGATTCCACTTTTATAAGTTTTCAGAGTAGTTAAATTCATAGAGACAAAAAGTAGAATGGAAATTGCCAGGGGTGGTGGGAGGGGAGAAAAAGGTGGGGGTGTGTGTGTGTCATTTAACTAACAGAGTTTAATTTTGCAAGGTGAAAAAAGTTCTGGTGATTAGTTGCACAATGATGTGAATGTACTTGATATTATTGAGCTGTGCACTTAAAAATGGTTAAGATGGTAAATTTTAGGTTATGTGTATTTTACCACAATTTAAAATAAAACAAACTGACTGCCAGTGGTTTCCCATTGCCAACAATAATCATTTCCGGGTTTTTTTCATCAAGGCACACTTATAAATGATCACTAGCGCACCAGGATAAATGAGCCACATTGTTCTGAGCCACTGTTGACCAGCTGGGGTCTCTGGCCCTCTCAGGTTCCCTGTTTGCCCAAAAGGTGAAGGATCAACCTCTTGGCACGTCAGCCACCGAGTCAGAGACCCCTAGTTGAGAAGACCTGGTCATGATCTTCAGCCTGGCCTCTAAGACTCTTCACAGTCTGGCCTGACTGTGTCTTCCTAGGGCTCTTTCATTGCATGTAACTGAAATCCAACACAAACGTGTTTAAACAAAAAAGCAGGGCATTGCTTTATATATAGCCAGGTAACTGACTATAGGCAAGGTTGCTTTGAGTGGTGCAAACAGTTTTGGTGGACTTGTGCTCACCGAACATTTGACTCTGCATCCCATTGAGTGCCGCTTCATTTTTCAGAAATGCTCTAAGTTACTGATTTTCCATCAGCAGTAGAACTGCCTTGTGAAATGGTTAGCATCTTTAGTCTGAGCATTTTTGTGCATGCCTCCTGATGGGCCTAGGCAGAGTTTCTCTAGGGAAATGGTTCTCCACGGATGGTCACACCCTGCTTCTCAGACTTTAGTGTGTTTACAAATCACCTAAGAGCTTGTTAAAAGGCAGTTTCTGATTCTCCGGGTTTGGGTTGGGCCCTCTCTTTCTCATTTCTAACAGGTGACAGCGATGCTGCTGGCCCAAGGGCCACATTGGAGTATCAAGGCATTAGGGGATGTTCAGAAATGTGTAAGAGCATTTTTGGTTGTCCCATGAGTGATAGCACTCCTGGTAATTGGTGGGGAGCAGGGATGTTTAAACTTCTTGCAATGTGCAGGCAAGTTCTACCTAATGAAGAATTGTCCCACCCAAAATGCCAATAGCTTCCCCTTCTGATGTGTCTGCAGCTAGTGGCATCCTAAATATTTTAGGATGGAAGTCAGTAAACTTTTCATACCACATCAAAATAGAATGTGACTCTCAAGAAGAATTAAAACCACCGTAAATGTTTAGAGGTCACCATTAACGTATTTTCTTTTGGGGTTTAAAAAATACCATTAAGATTGTAGCATCTATAGTATTTTTTAATCCTGTTTAACCTAAAAAATCCTGTTTTTAACCTAAAAAAAGTGTTGGGAAGCCAGATTATTCCTCCAAATTCGTTATGGAGGCTCACATTGTAGTGTTACAAATATAAATGCTGGTATATATGGCTGGAGCAGTGCTTTGAAGTATTTTAGATAAAATGTGGGTTCTCAGGGTATGTTTAATGGTATAATATAGGAAGACAAAGAGGCATCCAATACAAAGAACATTGTTTTCATAATAAATGTGAAGTGGTTTCTAGGGTAAATTAATTGGGGTGTTTGCATTCAATTGAATACTATTCAATAATTGATAGATCAGTAGTTCTCACTTTAGTGTGCATCAGAATTATCTGGAGGGTTTGTTAAACCACATATTGCTGAGCTCCACACCCCAAGTTTCTGATTCATTGGGCGAGAGGCATAGCCCTAGAATTAGCATTCCAATAGATTCTCAGGTGATGCTGACACTGATGCTGCTGGTTAGGGACCACACTTTGAGAATCATTAGTTTAAATCAGGGTTTCCTAACCGTGGCACGGGCCTTTTAGACTAGGTAATTCTTTTTTTGGAGGGTTGTCTTGTGCATGGTGGGGCATGCCTGGCCTCTGCCCACTTGATGCCAGCAGTACCTATTCTTTTCTCATTATGACAAATATCTCTAGGTACTGCCAAGCGTCCCTAGGGAGGCAAAATTGCCTCCTGTTGAGAATCACTAGTGAGGGAGAATGAGCTAGT
>NW_006295491.1:2672544-2687169 GCF_000327345.1 Myotis davidii | reverse complement strand
GATCGATGATTTTGTCTCATCATTGATGTTTCTATTTCTTTCTCCCTCTCTTTTCCTCACTGAAATCAATAAAAATACATTTTTATAAAATGGGCAGAGGACCTGAATAGACACTTCTCCAAAGAGCACATACAAATGGCCAATAGACATATGAAAAAATGCTCAATGCCATTAATTTATCAGAGAGATGCAAATTAAAACAACAGTGAAGCATCACCTCACACCACCCAGGATGGCTATTACCAATAAATCAACAAACAACAAGTGCTGGCAAGGATGTGGAGAAAAAGGAACCCTAGTACACTGCTGGTGGGAATGAAGACATACAACCACTATGGAAACCAGTATGGAGTTTCCTCAAAAATTTAAATATGGATCTGCCATTTGACCCAGTGATCCCACTTCTAGGAATATATCCTAAGAAGCCTGAAACACCATTCAGAAAGATTATATACGCCCCTCTGTTCATAGCAGCATGATTTACAATAGTTAAGATCTGGAAACACCTGAGTGCCCATCAGTAGATGAGTGGATAAAAAGCTGTGATACACTTACACCATGGTATACTATGCAGCTTTTAGAAAAAGGATCTCTTACCCTTTAAGACAGCAGGGAGGGACCTGGAGAGTATTATGCTAAGTGAAATAAGCCAGTCAGAGAAAGACAAGTATCACATGATCTCACTTGCATGTGGAATCTGATGAACAAAATAAACTGACAGTCCAGAGACACTGAAGCATACAACACAGACTGATGTTATTTCCAAGGTGGGGTGTCAGGAAGAGATTAACCAAAGAACTTATAAGCATATACGCATAACCCCTGGACACAGACAGTAGTGCAGTAAAGTCTGGGGGTGGGAGCGGGAGCGGGGTGGAGGAGGTCTATGTGGGGAGGGGGGGAATGGGACATCTGTAATACTTTAAACAATAAAGGCATTTTCAAAAAAAAAGGGAACCCTAGTATATTGCTCATGGGAAGGCAGACTGAATGGGACATCTGTAATACTTTCAACAATAAAGGCATTTTCAAAAAAAGGATAGCATAATAAAAATTAATAATATAAAAAGAGAAGAAAAAACAGGCTGCAAAAAACAACATACGATAGTATGCATCCATTAATGTAATTTAGAAACACACAGAACAATATATTTTTATGGATACAAATGTATTTATTAAATTATATAAAATATGGAATGGAAGAGCACACAGCAAAATCATGAAAATGATTGCCTATGAGGAGAACAGAAAGGCAATGGGCCTGGGTATTCTATCTGTAATGTTTGACTATAGTGTTGTATTATTTAAATATTTTAAAAATTCAGGAGCTCATGTGGCAACCCAATCACTTTTATTAATCGTGAGTAATAGGTATGTGGATATTTATTATACTATTTTCTCATATTTAGAACATTTTTTTTCTAAATAAAATGCCCACAAATACTTAGTAAGGAACCATCCACATTATAATTTGTGTTACTCATGCTCTGATTGAAAGTGTTGGTTTTAAGGTCAGAAAGACTAGGGTTCAAATCCTGATTCCACCACCGATGAGTTTATGATGCCTGTCAGCCTCAGTTTTCGTAATTATAAAGTGGAGATGACCACAGAACAATTATTTTTACAAGCATTGACTGAAATAATAGGTTTACCTGTTAGACCAGGTCCTGTGAGAGGCAGGATTAAAGATGCAAGGATTATTTTTTACATATTCCCCCCATGACTGATGATAGAAGGGTGGGCAGAGCTTTCAGACTACAATGCGAGTCAGCCTGTGAGTGAGGCAGAGAAGGAGGCAGGCTGGATAGGAGCATCCTAGACCACTGGGCAGGCTACATCCAGGTTTGGCAAGGCTGTTCGGGGGAACTCTAGCCGGTTAGTTGCCTGTCTAAGGAGTCAGCTGTCTCTAGGACTGAGCCCGCTTTGGTATCTCTGCCATGCTCAGGCACTGGCTCTGAGCAGCTCATGGGAAGTGTGGCTCAAATAGGACATAGTTTCAGAGCCCAGGATCCGAGGCGCAGATTAACATGGCTGGAGATTTGAGAGGAACATCTGATGCCACCACATCTGCATACCATTGTCCTGAGTACATGGTGATAACTCAATAATTGAGTGATGGCGAACCTATGACACGTGTTCCCCTACCTAGGCTAAAAACTAAGGGTAAGCGTGATGTAGACGTAAATTGTGTTCCAAGGTGAGAATCTGAGGGTCCAGTTCTTGAAAGGCTTTGTATAGTCCTATGAGACAAATCTACACAGAATAAAGATCAAAGTCTAAGCCAGTGATGGCGAACCTATGACACACGTGTCAGAGGTGACACGCGAGCTCATTTTTTTGGTTGATTTTTCTTTGTTAAATGGCATTTAAATATATAAAATAAATATCAAAAATATAAATCTTTGTTTTACTATGGTTGCAAATATCAAAAAATTTCTATATGTGACACGGCACCAGAGTTAAGTTAGGGTTTTTCAAAATGCTGACACGCCGAGCTCAAAAGGTTCGCCATCACTGCAATAATTACTAGGTACTATTAATGACAATACTAATATAGTTATAGCAATAACTCTTTTTCAGTTTGCCATATGCTCAGAACATAAAGTGTACCTTTCCCACAGTTTGTTCATCCATTCATCAGTTGACGAACATTTGGGTTTGTTATGCAATGTGCTGAGGTTCCAGAAAACCTCAGTGTATTGTTCTTGGATTCCCAAAGAAATAGCCCGGAGGTCTGGCTGTGAAAAACTGGTTCATTGGGACTTACATGCGCACTGCTGGTGGGTGACAGGTGAAGTTCACCGCCACACCGGCTGACACCGGTCAAGTTGAACCTCTAAGTCCCATCCAGCCCGCAGACAGGCCACACTCAGGGTGGCCAGCCAGTGCTATTGTTTCCCTGCCACCCAGACTTTCCCAGCACAAGGTTTTATAGAGTAGAGAAAACAGGGCATGCAGGGGGAGGGGGACAGGCATGTATAAGATCACAACCACTAGCTGTTTACTTGACTGAGGAGCTGGCTAGGCTCCCAAGATCTCACAGTCTGCTTACTGATGGCCTTTATTGTCTTCCCACAGGAGAGGAGGAGGAGTTGGAGCATGAGAAGGGGCCCATGTTCCCCTTTATCATACGGGTTGCTTCCCCCTTTTGGCTGTGGTGAGTAATGCTGCTATGACCCCAGGTATTCAAATATCTTTTTGAGATACTGCTTTCGGTTCTTTTGGGTATATACTCAGAAGTGGAATTGCCGGATCATGTGGTAATTCTATTTTTAGTTTTGTGAGGAACCACCATACTGTTTTCCATAGCAGCTGCACCATTTTAGCTTCCTACCAGCAGTACACAAGGGTTCTAATTTGTCCACATCTTTGCCAAGACAGGCATACCTGGGAGATAGCGCAGGTTCCATTCCAGACAATCACAACCAAGTGAGCATTGCAATAAAGCAAGTCCTGATCTTTTTCCTGGTAGAGAGTCCTACCTTCAACTTGTAAAAAATGCAACACCTGTGAAGTGCAATGCAGTGAAATAAAACAATGTATGCCTGTACTTGTTATTCTCTGTTTTTCTTTTATGACAGCTATCCTAATGAGTGGAAGGTGGTATCTCATTGTGGTTTTGATTTGCATTTCCTAATGATTAGTGATGGTGAGCATTTTTTTCATATGCTTGTTTCCACTTGAATATCTTTTTCAGAGAACTGTCTCAAGTCCTTTGTCCATTTTTAACTTGGATTGTTTTTTTTTCTTGTTGAGTTGTAGGAGTTCTTTTTATATTCTGGATATTCATCCCTTATCAGATATGTGATTTCCACTATTTTTTCCCAATCCATAGGTTGCACTTCACCTTATCGATTGTGGCCTTTAATGCACAGAAATTTTTAATTTTGATGTAGCCCAATTTATTTTCATTTTTGTTGCCTGTGCTTTTGTTGTCATATCCCAGCTATCTGCCAAATCCAATGTTATGAAACTTTCCCCATATGTTTTCTTTTCAGAGTTTTATACTTAGTTCCTATGTTTAGCTCTTGGATCCATTTTGAGTTAGTTTTTGCATAACTACTAAAGATTTGTGAATAAATGGAGTGACATGAAATGGTTGTAAGCTAATGATTCAGTAAACTGATAATAATCATAAGCAGTGCCTCATTCATGTCCTCAGATTCGATGTCTAGTTTAACCACCTAAATATAATCCTTTCTGTAAAAGGGCCTACTCAATCTGGATTGCCCTGGAATTACCTAGAGAAGCTTAAAGAAACCTTAATATTTGGTGTACACCCCCCAGACATTTTCATGTAATTGGTCTGGTATGTGGCCTGGGCATTCATTGGTACTTTAAAAAAATCCCTGGGTGATTTTAATATGCAACCAAAGATGAGGTCACTTTGCTAGAAAGATTTCCACCATTATAAAATTAAGCAACAGTTCACGGTGTGATGATCACTGTTCATTTGCTTTACTCATTGTAGTAAAAAACAGCTTGTAGATTTAAGACAAGGGGAAAAATGCATGCATTCCAATATGTTTCTAATTTAATATATCGCCTTTTCAATGCAGATAGTTGCTGAGTAAGGATGGTTCCACTTAAGATTTTTCAACTTTATGGTGGTGTGAAAATGATGTGCATCCAATAGAAACCTTTCTTTGAATTTTGAACTTTGATCTTTCCCCGGGCTATGATACTCTCCCACGGTGGCAGTCAGAGTCAGGGGGATGATTTTACCTCATGTAGACTAATGGAAGTGTTCTGAGCATGATTAAGGGAGGCTAGGCTAAGCTATAATGTTCAGTCTATGATGTGCAATAGGTTAGGTATAGTAAATACATTTCGACTTAGGATACTTTGAACTTACAATGGGTTTATTGGGATATAACCCTACTGTAAGTCAGGAGTATCTATTTACTGACAGTTAACATCTGCCAGGCCAAGTTATGTAGTGATATTAGAGCGATTCCAACTTCAATGATTTATACATTTTAAAAAATTATAAATTTTTTAAATCCTCATCTGAGGATATATTTTAAAAAATAGATTTTAGAGAAAGAGGAAGAAAGAGATAGAGAGAGAGGAAGAGAGAAAGAAAGAGAGAGAAACATTGATCCATTGCCTCCCATACACATCCCTATCTGGAATCAAAACCACATCCTTTTTGGTGTATGGAAGGATGCTCCAACCATCCAAGCCACCCAGCTGGGGCAATCTATATATATAAAAGGCTAATATGCAAAGTGTCCCCTTGGGAGTTCGCCCGGGAGACTGGGAGTTTGATTGCTCAAGATGACATGCGCTGACCACCAGGGGGCAGCGCAGAACGAAGGAAGGCCCTGGCTGGCAGCCGGCAGCTGGGGAAGGAAGGCCCAGGTAGGCCCTGATCGCTGGCCAGGCCTAGGGACCCTACCCGTGCATGAATTTTGTGCACCAGACCTCTAGTGATTTATATATTTTAAAAGAGTTCTTAAATGATAAACTACCTATGCTAGTATTTTTATAACTGTATCATATGCCTCTTTGATAAGTAATGGCAATTACTTTATCTCAATGGCATCGCACTCTGACTCCATGAAACACACTCAAAAGGAAAAATGCCTGTAAATGAAACGTGCTAAAGAACTGTAAGCCAGCCAAGAATAAAAATAGCTTTTCTGTATTGCAAACTGCATATCCAGGCTAAAGAGAGCTTATGTTTTTTTTCTAAATCTACCTACTTTTGAAATTTCAGTATTCCTCAATTATATTTTCACAAATTCTGGGAAGCAACTAGAAACTGAAATTTATTATCAAAACCTGTGGATACTGAGAAGCCTGGAAAGGGGTAAGGAGAAGAGGATAAAGGGAGGAATCTAAAGAGCTGTGTGTTTTATGTCACAGAGCCACGCCCTGATGACTGAGGCAGAGAGCAGCAATCTCATAGGCTTAGAGTAGGAATTATTTTGATAATAGGACATTGTACGTGCTTTTTAAATGCTAGATCTTATAGTTTTCATTTGGCAAAATCATAGATAAGGTGCAGGTGGCCAAATCCTCTGGCTATTTAGAAGCAGAGGAGTGTAACTGAGGTCTGGTGCAGAGCTGCCCTTTAAATATTTTCCCTGTGTTTTACACCAACGGTTCTCAAACTTGATAATGCATCAGAGTCACCTGGCAGGCTTGTTAAACCATGTCACTGGGCCTGAAGCCCACGGTTGGTACGTTGAGGGCAGGGCCAAAGCATCTTCATTTCTAGTAAGTTCACCCTCGATGCCAATGCACACTTTGTGAACCACTGTTTTATCTTCTTTAATGCTGAGCCCCACTGGGCACAGGTGTCTCTTATTGGTCCTTATTCTTGAGTTTTTAGCACATTTTTCAAACCGCTTTTTGTATTGGTTGGAAGGACTGGTTTTTTTGTTGTTTGTTTTTTATGCTTTCCTTTGAACATGATTTCAATCTGTTATTTGTTGTTGTTTTTTTTAATCTTTTAACTGAATAAAAAGCCCTACTGAATAACTTTGAGGATTCACAGACTGTATTTGGATATGTGGCTGTGTTCTACTGTGAGTTCCTATAATCCTTCATTTAGATACATTTCATTTATGAATAATAATCCCTTTACTAACTACAACAGTGAATTTCATAGTCCTGCTACCTTTCCAAATTTTGGATGATCAGAGTTGTGAATTAAATGGGAATTAAGATAGGAAATAATGGCTACTGGCAAAGAGGGTGCTGTAGTCTAAATGTGCCCCTCAAAAATGCATCTGTTGAAACTTAACCCCCAAGGTGGTGTTAGCAGCTGGGGCCTTTAAGAGGTGATTAGGTCACGAGGGTGGAGTCCTTGAGAAAGGCATTAGTGTCTTTATAAAAGAGGCCTGTGAGCTCTCCCTTGCCCTTTCCGTCTGAAGATACCACGAGAAGACTGTGACCTAGAAGGAGGCCGTCGCCGTATCATGCTGGCCCCGGGATTTTGAACTTCCAACCTCCACAACAGTGAGAAAGAGATTTCTGTTGTTTATAAGTCACCTAGTCTGGGGTGTTTTGTTGTAGCAGCCTGAAAGAACTAATATAGAGGGAAGCAGATTTTATTAGGCTAACCTGTGCATTTCAATTATTCATGAAGTTTTATCCTGGGAATAACCAAGAGTTCACTGTGGCTATAATTTTCTGTTGAATTTATCTTTTCTAAAACCCCACGTAGCAGTTTAATTATAATCTCTCACTGTCTACTCAGAGAAAGCTCTTGAAACTGAATGTAGGTTTCCTGAATATCTAAGAGTTTAGTGTGTCACGTTGTAGCCTAGGATGGAGGATAAAGCACCCAGCATAAAATATATGTGATAAGGCATGAAGAGAATATAATTTGTGAGAAATCTGAAAGATAAAGGCAAGCATTCTTAAGACTAAAACAGTAGACAAAACAGTAAAGAACAAAAGGGATAGGTGACTTATATTCTTCAGTGGTCGGCAAACTGCGGCTCGCGAGCCACATGTGGCTCTTTGGCCCCTTGAGTGTGGCTCTTCCACAAAATACCACGTGCAAGTGCACATGTACAGTGCTATTGAAACAAGCCGCAGTTTGCCGACCAAGTCTTAGAAAATGCTACAGTTTTCACCTGTGTTTTTAAGAAAAAGTTTATCACCGGCCATTAGAGTGGGTGACTCCTGTAAAGAGAGGAGGGAAAAACCAAAACCAAATACTTTCAGTTGTCAAGAAAACTTAAAGCATATGTTAAGCAAAACAAAAACAAAAACAAAACAAAAAAACTGGTCTAATTCATATCACAAGGGGCTAAGACAGTGGTTCTCAACCTTGGCTGCACATTAGAATCACCTGGTATTCCCAGGTGATTCTAATGTGCAGCCAAGGTTGAGAACCTCTGGGCTAAGAGGAGGGAACCTTTAAAAAAAATTCATGGACCCAGGAATCATCTTCCTTCAATGAGAAGGAGACAGGTGTTTGTGGCTGTCGTGTGAGACCTGTGACCATAAAACGATGAGATGCTTCACAAATCCCATGTAAAAACCGATCTCATCAGGTTAGGGATTTACATAATGCAGCACAGGACACAGATAATATCACATATGTAGCTGAATATTCTGAATTTATTTTAACTTTTGCAAAGCTGCTTGTTTGTTTGTTTTTTTACTCATTTTTGGTCCAGCTGGACTAGCTCCCATCCTCCAATATAGCTTTCTAGCTGCATGTCATTGTGCTAGTATTGGAATTCCTTTTTCATAGGAAATATTTTCTTTACCAACCTTGACCTAATAAAAATCTACAATTCCATCCAGGTTTTGGTCAAATACCATTATAAAATTTTTAATTGAGGTATAATTTATTTTTAACATTATATTAGTTTCAAATGTACAGCATAATGATTCGATATTTGTATATATTGTGAAACGATCCCACAATAAGTCTAGCTAACATCTGTCATCATACATAATTACAGGTTTTTTTCTTGTGATGAGGACTTTTAAGATCTACTTTCAGCAACTTTCAAATATGCAGTAACAATAGCCACCGTGCTGTACATTATACCCCTGTGACATTTATTTTATGACTGGAAGTTTTGACCCCCTTTACCTATTTTGTCCACCCCACACCCCTGCTTCTGGCAAACACCAATCTTTTCTCTGTATCTATAAGCCCGGGTTTGCTCACTAGATTCCATATATAAGTGAGATTATATGATATTTGTCTCTCTCTGACTTATTCCACTTAGTATAATGCCCTTAGGGTCCATCCATGTCATCACAAATGGCAGATTTCTTTTTTTTAGGCTCAATAATATTTCCTTGTGTATTTATACCACACTTTATTTACCCCTTCATCCATTGATGGACATTTAGACTGTTTCCATATCTTGGCTATTGTAAATAATGCTGCAGTGAACATAGGCGTGCATTTATCTTTTCAAATTAGTGGTTTTGTTTTTGTTTTTTCAGATAGATACCCAGGAATGTAATTGCTGGGTCATATAGTAGTTCTATCTTTAGTTATTCGATAAACAGAACCTTCATACTGTTTTTCATAGTGGCTGCACCGATTTGCAATCCCACCAGCAGTGCGAGAGGGTTTCCTTTTCTTCACATTTTCACCAATATTTGTTATTTGTTATTGTCTTTTTGATAATAGCTAATCTGACAGGTGTGAGATGATATCTCATTGTGATGTTGATTTGCATTTCCCTGAGGATTAGTGATGTTGAACATCCTTGCAAATGTCTCTTGGCCATCTGTATGTCCTCTTTGGAGAAGTGTCCATTCTGGTTCCCCACCCATTTTTAAATCAGATTTTTTTATGTTGAGCTGTAAGACTTCATTATATTTTTTGGATATTAATTCCTTACTGGATCTATCATTTGTGAATATTTTTTTCCCATTCACGGGGTTGCCTTTTCGTTTTGTTGATGGCTTCCTTTGCTGTGCAAATGCTTTTTAGTTTGGTGTAATTTCATTGTTTAATTTTGCTTTTGTTGCCCTTGCTTGGGAAGACATATCCGAAAATACATAGCTTAGTTTATAAAAAAAAACAGTTTACTGCTTATGTTTTCTCCTAGGAGTTTTATGATTCAAATCTTTAATCTATTTTGGGTTTATTTTGTATATGATGTAAGGAAGTGGTCCAATTTCTTTTTATTCCATGTAGCTGTCTAGTTTTTCCAACACCATTTATTGAAGAAACTGCTTTTCCTCATTATAAATTCTTTGCCTCTTTTGTTGTAGATTAATTGACCATATAAGCATGGATTTATTTCTGGGCTCTCTATTCTGTTCCATTAATTTAAGTGTCTGTTTTTGTGCTACTACCACACTGTTTTGATTGCTCTAACTTCCTAGTATAAAAAAAATCAGGGAGCATGATACCTCCAACTTTGTTTTTTTCAAGGTTGCTTTGGCTTATTTTTATATATTTTTTAAAATAAAACTGAGATCATATTAATGGGTAGGCTATGTTTGGGTAGAACATACTTTATTTTAGTTTATTCCTTGACAGTTAAATTGTTTCCAAAGTTTTGGTATTATAAAATATGGCTTATAGGACAATACTTGTATATAAATCTGCATGTTTAAAAATTTTCCTTATGATAACTTCCTAAAAATTGCCTTAAAAACTAAATTTACCGAGTGCTTATTATTTGCCCTTGTTTGTGCTCAAAAATATATGTAGATATAGAGATACATAATCCTCATTATAAATTGATGATGTAGATACTATGATTATTTCTTTTTAGAGAGAGAACTGAGGCACAACTAGAAGTAAAGTTAGTTACTTGATCCAGATTACAAAGCTGGAAAGGGGTAGAGCTGGGATTTGAATAGACGTCTGTCAGCTGCGTCTTCTCTAGGGACTGTCTCTGAACAGGCTGTAGTGATTCACTTTAAAGGAGAAGATAGATGGATTTGAGAAGAGTTTAATAATAAATAATCCTTATATCATCAGTGGAGTAGATTCTGACTACTTGATAATTTTCGTATGAGATGGGACCATTCAAAAGCAATGGGTTTTTATTAATTTATTTGTTAGAAAGAAGAATTTCTTGATAAGATGATTAATATTCTAAGAGGATATACACTGTTCATTTCTGAGCTCTTTTTAAGAGAAGCAACTTTAGAAGATAATTTAAATTTAGATTTAATCTGACTACAAGTGGGAATAAAGGAGGTAAAGAGGAGGGAGTCTTTTTCTGACTTCTGCATTAAAGACATCTCATTTCAGTGCTTTGACATTTTGCATATAACACAGCTAAAAATGGTAAAAATAAATAAAATGAGATAAATTTATTTAAAGTATCATTTAGAAAGGTTGATATTTTATTAACATACTAGAGGCCTGGTGCACAGATTCATGCACCGGTGGGGTCCCTCGGCCTGGCCTGCACCCTCTTGCAATCTGGGACCCCTTGGGGGATGTCAGAGCCAGTTTTGGCCCAATCCTTGCAGGCCAGGCTGAGGGACCCCACAAGTGCATGAATCTGTGCACTGAGCCTCTAGTACGCATATAAAATCTTTAGTTAATATCTTCCTGCCCTCCCTGCTCCCCTCTTCCCTCTGAGATTCAGCAGTCTATTCCATGTTTCCATGCCTGTGGTTTCCACTTCTGCATTGAGGGTCTTCCCCCTGGTGGTCAGTGCGCATCATAGCTACCGGCCGTTTGGCTGGTCAGCCAGTCACTTAGGCTTTTATATATAGAGAGATGCATTCACAACCAAGGTACCTATTTCTAACTTCTGCTTCATTAATTATAACTTCTAAAGCAGTAGTGTTCAAATCAATGACTATTCACTGGATGCCTGCTGCTACAAATGCATTGCTCCAAACTAGAACTCATATATTGCTTGGGGGAATATAAATTGGTATCACTACTTTGGAAAACTGTTTGGCAGGATCAACTCATATATACAGCCTTTCATCCAGAAATTCCACTCCTAAGAGAATATGATACTTGCTTATGGCTGAAAACTTGGAAATGGAGAAAAGTACAAAGAATAGAATGCAAATAAACTCATCTTAGTGTGGAGATAATAATTATTAACACTTTTAAGGAGAATCTTACTTTACATACTATTTTGTAGTAGGCTTATTTTATACAGTAATATATTGTGAATATGTTTCCACTTAATTGGTATGCAACAATATATTTTAAAAAATATCTGTCTATCATATTATAACATGGCTATCCCACAACATACAGTGCTTACCATAATTCTGTCTTGTTGGATATGTAGGTTATTTCCAACTTCACTACATTTAAATGACACTAGTGGACATTCTTATATATAAATTTTTAGCAAATATTTGAATATTAAATTCCTAGAAGTATAATTTCTGATTTCAAAGTATGTACGTTTTAAAGATTTATATAAAATTGCTGAAAATTATTTTAACAATAATTTTTATTATTAAATAATACCATTTATTATGATATTGTCCAACATACAACAAAAGGCATAATTATTTTTTCTAATCCTTGCCAAATTTATAACCAAAAATGCCTTGCCATTCTAGGTTTAATTAGTATGGTTGGACTTTTAATGTAAGTATATTGTCCATTTATATTTTTGCAGAATTCTCTGTTCATCTCCTTTGACTATTTTTCTATATGTCTTTCTTTAGAATTCCTTACCAAAATTCTTTGCTTACTATATATGTTGTGGATTATTCTGCTTTATTACAAACTTCATATTTCAAAATCCTTTTTAAAACTAGCAAACTCTGATACTTTAGTTGTCTTCTTGAGGAAGCAGAACTTGAGAGAAGATACTGTCACAGATAGATTTCATCAGGCACCTTTGTTGGACTTTATTTGTTTTCTTTTCATGTTCTTTCTTTTCTGTTTTCCCTCTTACTTACTTTTAGTAAGACTTATTTCCTTGAAGTGAATGACTGTTTCACTCCCAGAGGGCATAATGGATATGTATGAAAGAATTTCATACATCTCTATTTGTAGAGAGGGAACTAACATTCTTTAGTACTTCAGGGCCTGAGCTAGACACTACTATATTAATTCATATTATCCTTAAAAGAACCTTAATGAAGTATGTATTGTTTTCTTCGTTTTGTAAGCTGAGGACATTGAAGATCATTCAAATGATGTGTCCTTTCTTTCCTGTCTTCCCTTTGGCTTTCTTTTTTATTTTTAAAATATTTTTATATGTTGTTTTTTAAATTGATTTCAAAGACAGGAAGGGGGAGGGAGGGAGAGATAGAAACATCAATGATGAGAATCATCAATCGGCTGCCTCCTGCACTCCACCTCCCCTCTGGGGATCAAGCCTGCAACCAGGCATGTGCCCTGACCAGGAATCAAATGGTTGATGGGTCAGTGCTCAACCACTGAGCCACAATAGCCAGGGCCCTTTGGCTTTCTTTATTTTACCTCCATCCTGCTCCTTTTAAAGTCTTCTCTATCTTTGCCCTAACTGGTTTGGCTCAGTGGATAGAGCGTCAGCCTGTGGACTCAAGGGTCCCAGGTTCGATTCCAGTCAAGAGCATGTATCTTTGTTGCGGGCACATCCCCGGTGGGGGGTGTGCAGGAGGCAGCTGATCGATGTTTCTCTCTCATCGATGTTTCTCTATCCCTCTCTCTTCCTCTCTGTAAAAAATCAATAAAATATATTTGATAAAAAAATAAAGTCTCCATCTTTGTTATGACAATTCCATCTTTCCAGCTGCTCAGCCCTTTAAAAACCTCAGATTCATCTTTGTTTTTTTCCACTTCATACTCCACATCCACCCTCTGAGGGATCCCTGTCGGCTCATCACCTCCACCCCATCTCCCTGGTCCATGTCACCATCCTCTTGCTCCTGAATTATCTCAATACCATTTTACTGGGTCTCTGCTTCAGCCCTTACCCCCTAGTGTCTATTCTCAACCCGGCAGTCAAAGTGATGCTATTATAATGCGTCAGAAGTAGTCACTTTTTTACCCCAAACTCTCCAGTGAGTCTCAACTCAAAGTAAAATCCTCACCAGATCTGAGTTATCCTTACCTCTGACTTCATCTTTTCCACTTTCAAAACCTTGGCTTATGGCTTTTGTACTTGCTTTCTGCCTCAAAAGTTGTCTGCCCGGATATCTTAACTCCTTGATCTCCTTCAGGCCTCTGTTCAAATATTACCTCCTTCAGAGGCTGTCCTTGATCATCTTATTTAAAAGAGATCCCCACCAGATTCCTCATGTCCCCTCCCTGCTTAATTTTTCTCCACAGTATTTATAATCATACAGCAGCCCACATATTTTCCTTATGTATTTATCATGTCTCTCCCACCTGGAAGGTGAACTCTATGAAGGCTAAGATTTTTGTTTTTGTCTTCGGCTGTGTCCCCCACCTCTAGAAGAACGTCTGGCATGTGTAAAGCATCAAATAAATATTGGTTGAATAAATGAATTATTCTCCCACATTCCAATCTTAGGGCAGGCCAAGGTGACCTGCTGTGCAGAACTTCCTGGCTCCTATTTCCGTTTCTATCTCCCTTGTCCTACCCCAGCTTTTCCTTAGGAGTCACTTGTCTGCACTTGTTATAGGTGAAAGGCTGGTGAGTCCTGAATGGCATGGGCAGCAAGTGCACCTAGTGTTTCTGCTGTGGCGAACAAGCACATCAGTGATGGTAGACAGCAGAAGGAAGCGTGAAGCTTGCATCATAACATTGCAAGCGGGAATTAGAAACTATACTATCTACTGTATAAACTAAGTTATATAGTTTTGGCTCTCTCTGGATGCCATTCATGGAGAAGGAAGGGAGGAAGCCACTTCCTCCAAAGGATAATTTGGTGAGGCGCCAGCAGGATGCCGCTGTGGCCGGACAAACTTCCACATCCGCCTTTGCAAGCCACAACCTGCCCAGATTGTGGCTCACCTCAAGTTGCAGCCACACCAGCCACAGGACCCTGAAAATGCCAAGAGGGCCTCTCGCTAAGAACTTGATTCTTCCTCCTGGATTTCATGTCCCGAAAGCAGAGCGTTGACTTCGCTGCCCAAGCATGCAGGGGGAGTGGGAGACGGAGGGAAGAGGAGTGGGGGTGGTGCTGCCAGCGTGGCAGTGGGTCCAAATGTCTGCTGAAGGGCGGCAGGCCAACTCAGGGTCTGGGCTCTGGGAAGGAGGCTGAGACAGAGGAGCAGTGCCAAAGGCCA
Organism: Myotis davidii; assembly: GCF_000327345.1. Taxonomy (NCBI): domain Eukaryota; kingdom Metazoa; phylum Chordata; class Mammalia; order Chiroptera; family Vespertilionidae; genus Myotis; species Myotis davidii. The sequence continues at coordinate 2,672,552 of NW_006295491.1, read as the reverse complement.
CCACCACC
>NW_006295491.1:2656765-2672517 GCF_000327345.1 Myotis davidii | reverse complement strand
TCGCCTAACCTGTTCTCGCATCTTCCAGGGAGTCCTGAGCCGGGGAAGTTTCCTTTTTTGCTGCAGAACAGTCCAAATTAAAGAGCACTCACTTTTGGGGTGCTCTCACACGCGTACACTCAGAACAACTCCGGCAACACTGGCTCCCTCGGAAAAACAAAAGAGAACAGCAACACCTCCCCCCCCCCCCCCCCCCGCCCCCTCTCCTGGGGCCGTGAGGTTTGCGGAGACCCAGTCTCGCCCTGCCCACTCCAGGGAGTTTGCCAGTAGCAAAACGGGACCGTTTCCCTCACTTGACCTGGCTCTTTGGGGATTTTACTAACATTTAAAAATGCAAACTGTGGGGAGGAGGGGGACGAGGTGGGGTGGCGAAGACGCCAGTAGCCGAGGTCAAACCTTTGGGAAGGGAGACATCTAGACCCTCCCTGCCGGGCAGCGAGCGGTCTGACTGCTCCACTCGCGGGTTTATTGTCCTGTGCGGGTGTGAGTGCAGGAAGGAGCGTGGCTCCCGAAGGGCCAGCCCCCAAGGGCGAGTTGTCCTCCATTCCGCAGGGGTGTAAGTTTCAGTGGAAACTTCAGAGGAGTGGGGGGGGGCGAACGTGGGGCCGTGTGGCTCAGCCACCCACTGGTGATCCGTAGAAAAGTTGCCCTCGGACCTTCCCCAGCCTCCTGCTTCCTTCCCCCGGCCCTGCTGGTGAGTTGGAGTCGGGCGGGGACGAGCCGGGCAGAGACCTGCAAAGTCTCCGGTGAGGAGCCGGCTTCCCTTCCCCGTGGGACTCGGCACCCGGGGAGGCGCCGGGTCCACGTCCTCAGGACCGGGAACAAACTTTCTGGATCGTCCCGGGACACTTGTCGGGCCAGCCCAGCACCGCGCGGGGAGGAGGAGCCAGGCCGGGGGGGACAGGTACGTGTACGTGGCACGCTGCTGTGTGAGTGGCACTTGAGGGATTCTTTTAGTTCAGGGGGTTAAGGGAAGGGTGCGCAGGGGTGTCCCTTTCCTGCATCTCCCCTCCGCCCCACGCTGGGCTGGAGGAACAGGTATTGGGGTGGGTGTTGGAGGGTGTGGGGGGACCCAGTGAAAGTATCCCTAACAAGATTCGGGGTTGGCCAAGCACAGCGGGTAGGAGGTGGCTCCCAGAGCTGTGGGACTTGGCGTTACTCAGTGATAACCCTGGGGGAGACAGAGCGAGGTTGTTTTGACGGAGAAAGATGTCATCAGGGCTCTACCCCTTTCCCTGATCCCTGGGGCCCGGGAGCTGGATCCTACGGGAGGAACAGGCATAGAAATCTAGGGCTCAGTTTCCCTCTCCAAACTCCCGGCTTACACTAGAGACAGAGGCGGCGCCACGTTGAGGTTTGCAGCACTTGACTGGTGTAAGGACTTGCTTGTTTGGTGGCTGTTGCTCAACTTCATAAGTTCTTAAGTGAACCTGAGTTTAAGTCATGTAAGATGTTATCGATGGTGTGTGTGTGTGTGTGTGTGTGTCTGTGCCTGTGTCTGTCTGTCTGTCTGTCTCCCGCCTCCACCTCAACAAAGCTCCCTTGTTAACCCCACTAGGGAGTGGAACTGGCTGCTGTCCTAACCCAGGCACGCCAGAGCAAGGTGTTGGTGGCAGCAGTAGCAGCCCTGTTTGCTAGGGGCATTGGGAATCCTTGAGCAGACGGATGAATTAGCCCGACTCTGTCCCACCAACCTGGATCCATGCATTCTTAGCAGATCTGGCCTCCACCTTTCAACAGGTGCTGAAGCCTCAGCTATCTAGGGACGTGCAAAATTCCACATGGAGAGGAGGAGCCCCAATCAGAGGACAGACAGTCTTGAGGAATAGTAGCAAACAGTGTATACCTATTGTTGCTTCCCTATAAATCTGATCTACTCCCTGACTTCTCTGAAAGGGTCCTGCTATCAAATTAATCTCATTAGGAAGTCAGCTGCTCTCTGCTATCATGGATAGAAGCTCTGATCAAATTATGTAGGTCATTGAAAAATAATTCCTGCTTAATCACCTTTATCCCGTTGGTTAATGAGGGAAAAGATTTCCTCTCCTTAGTGTATCTTGCCTGCTTGGCAGGGTTACTTGCCTGCCCCTCAAGTTTCTTGTATACCTGGCACTAAATAGGATGTTGTCTCTGAAGCTGCTCAAACGTAGTGTACTACAGCTGAAGCCCACATTTGGAGAACTTAACTCGTCTTCTCTGGACAGAATTGAGCAGGAGATTTAGGCCGTAAATTTACTCTTTAACCAGCATATTCTTGGCTTTAGATAACTTTTCAGATAATCAAAGGTTGGTTTCTTTCAGCTCCAGTTCATCCCTTTCCACAGAGCTCATAAGAATTGTGTCCATGCTTATCTTGAAATAAACTAAGTTTGGGGTTCCATTTGTTACTTGTCCTATAACTTTTGGAACAGGATGAATTGTGAGGCAGGTGGAAAAGGCAAGAGAAACCAAACATCAGTGAACCAGATTCAGGAGAAATTTAGAATAGCCTAATAATTTAGGCCACTAGCTTCCTTCTTGCCTCTACATAGAGACCTCAATAGGTTGTACCCCTTTTCATGCAGTCCTTTTGAAGACTAGAAATGAAAGGACTGTTTTACTGCAGAGTCAGAGTAATGCATTGCTGGACAGTTCTTCATGTTAACCTCCCAAGTTTGGTTCAAAACACTTTCTCTGCAGAGTTCTTTCTACTATAATAGGAAGTAAGTAGATAATGTCTACAAATCAAGAGGCAGATGTACACATACATTATTAGAGAGGTAGAGGTACATATTAGAAGAGACAAAAAAAGTTACCTAAGGAATGACTTTTGAAATTATGACCTTATATTACTTTTAAAAAGAAAATTTGATAAGGAAACTCCCTTTCTCTGCAGATATAAAAATTGCTCTCTTGGGTTACTGCTTAGACCAGTGATGGCGAACATTTTGAGCTCGGTGTGTCAGCATTTTGAAAAACCCTAACTTAACTCTGGTGCCGTGTCACATATAGAAATGTTTTGATATTTGAAACCATAGTAAAACAAAGATTTATATTTTTGATATTTATTTTATATATTTAAATGCCATTTAACAAAGAAAAATCAACCGAAAAAATAAGTTCATGTGTCACCTCTGACATGCGTGTCATAGGTTCGCCATCACTGGCTTAGACCTTGATCTTTATTCTGTGTAGATTTGTCTCATAGGACTATACAAAGGCCTTTCAAGAACTGGACCCTCAGATTCTCACCTTGGAACACAATTTACGTCTACATCACGCTTACCCTTAGTTTTTAGCCTAGGTAGGGGAGCAGTGCTCAGGAATGACCAGTAACTTCAGGGGCTCTTTTAGTAAAGACAATAAGACAAAATAACATTTCTGAAGTGCTGTATGATTAACAAAGTGTTTTGACATGTGCAATATTTCTGCATTGTGATTTAACCATTTTGTAATGGGTCCTATTATCTTAAAGCTACACAGGAGGAAAACGGATGAGATTCAGAGAAAATAAGGAACTTTTAGATGCATATTTGGCTGCTCTATGTGGTGGACTCAGACCTGAATTTAGGATTACTGATTTAGATAAGGCCGTGTTTTAAACCTTTTCCTGCTCCATTTTGTGAAGTGTTTGGATGTAAAATGGAACCTTAATTTCTTATTAGACAGACTGTCTATATTGAAGACAGGACTGTACACCTCTATATGTGTATGTAATATTTGTATCCTTTGCATGTCAACAGTGTGGCTGTACCCATAGAGGTAGGTGGGTTGGGTGAATAAATGCTCCCATTAGATTGAATAACGAACTTTCAGTAATGTCTAAAATTGAAAAAAATCAGGAAAGAGCAATGTAAGTGTGTGGTTTACAAATATTGAAGTAATTACTAGAAGAGACATCTTGCCGAGTTGAAGGAGCTTCTTTTGGGGAATGGAACTCAGGATGAAGGAAAGCCAGGCAGAAGTCTGCTGTCCTGGGTAATACCTTATAACTTTATACCTTATATTTTATATTATGTACATGCATATTCTTTTAAAAAATCTTTTGGCAAGGACAGAGTAAAGGCCTGCTTTCAGAATTTTTGAGTAGAAAGGGATCAGAGATTATTTACTGTCAGTTCTTTCATTGTGCAGGTGAGGAAATTGAGGTATAGGAGTTTAAATATTTTGTCAAGGTCACATGGCTATAGAAACAAACCCTCCCCAGCACAAGTTCACACTCTCTCCCCAGGCAGGTGGAAATTTTCCCCAGGCTTGTAATTCCTCAGTTACCTTTCTAGTCAATTCTTTCTTCTCCTATCTAGTTTTTCCAATGTTTGTGTAGATTACAGGACTGTAGATTCAAAATCAATTTCTCATATTTTCATTATGACAATATTTCAAATATCTTTAGAATCTGCAGGCTCTGTAATTTGTTAGTTAAATCTGCAATGACTTTTAGTTAGAATTAGAGACACCTAGGCAATTTGTGTGTGATTTTTAAGGAATTGACAGTGTTTCTCAGTTGAATTTGATAAATACTGGAATTAGGGCTCAACTTTTATCCTGAGAAGCTACGATTAACAGAAGATGCTGAAGGGGCATTTCTAATATCTCTGTGTTGGTTGCTTAATTTTAAAGTTCCGGGAATAAGGATACAGCTGTCTTCCAAAAGAGTGGTACATTCATGACATTTTAGAACTATTATATTAAAGTTTTAACCCCCAAGTTTTCCTTTTCTTTACACACAAGATTTTCTCCTACTTCCATTCCACATATATCACTAACTTAAAACTTTTTTTATGATTACATACACAATATATATTACTCAACATTCAAACTTTTAGGAAGATGTAATCTTGAAAATTAAAGTACACTGTAATTTTATATTCTGAAGAAACTGCCAAAACTTCTCTCTTTTAAAATATATTTACCATTATTGTGAGTATTAATAATAACTGGGGTAACACGAAACAACTTTCAACTTTGTTTTTAACTTAATATATCTTGAAGATGTTTTCATGACCATAAGTATATGTATATGTATGTGTGTGTGTATGTGTATGTATATGTGTGCATGTGTATATTTATGTGTGTGTATATTTATATGTATGTATGTGTGTATGTATATATGTGTGTATGTGTATGTGTATATGTCTGTGTATGTATGTATATATATATGGCATCCTGGCTGTATATCATTGCATCACAGGCCATTGAAACAATTGCCCATTGTTAAAAATTTGTGTTGCTTCCCATTTTTCCATACTAAGAACAGTGCTTTAGAGAATATCCTTTAAGTTTACTTGTGTGAGTGTTTTTTTGTAGGAAAGTTTTGTGAGTCAGGGATATGAGAATGTTAACATTTTAAAATTATACTTCCTGTAATATTCAAATTACATCGATACCCTTTTTTTTCTGAATGCATAAGACTGAAGATAGAAATTCTTAATACATGATCAGATACTGAAACAAAAGGTCATAGTAGCAAAAGGCTCTGAGCTGTTAGGTAGGGCTCACCTCATTTCCTCACATTTTAGGTTCTTTTTGATTTAATTTTTTTTCCCCAAGAGAAGACAGTAATTGATAACAGCTATAAAAATACTCTGCAGTTGTTGGATGAGCTTCTAATTAGCTTTTATGGAGCATAGTTTTTTAAAAAAAGAACACATTTTCTTAATATTATTCTAGGACATGCCATTAAGGAGTTCAGAGAATCCACTAAGTTTTGCAAAATGAGTGTATTTTAGCATCTCTTCTGGTATTTTTAAAGTTTACCTCTATTGAAATATTGATAATGGGTAAATTTTAAAGTCTTTAGGCTTGTAGAAAGTGCTAGGGACTGATTTCACTCTTCTGAATGTGGAAAATGTGAAATAAGATACTTTGGCTAAATTTCATGACTCAGGCTCATTGAAGCAGGAACATTTCAGGGATTCCTGTGGTAAAGTTTTTATTGACCATCTTAGAGAGTTGATTAATATTTTTACTGAGTCTAAGCTTTGTTCATAACCAGTCAATTACAGGGTTATGTTTCATTCTTCAAAATTAGTGTCTTCAGTTTTGTTTGTGTGCATGAAACTTGTACTTAAAGTTTATTCATTTTAGGTTGATTTTCTTTGTAGTACTAGTATATCAGAATGATTATAGCTATATTTTAAAAATATAATCTTCAATAGGTCATTTAGTGTGGATACTATGTACATCCTCAAAATGAAATTGTCCACATTTATTTTATTAAATTTATTTTATTTTATTTTATTGTTGTATGATACATTTTTTAAATAAAACTTTCATGTGTGTATGTGTTTATTGATTTGAGAGAGAGAGAGAGAGAGAGAGAGCGTGAGAGAAAGGAAAGGGATAGAGAGATAGAAAGAAAACATGGTCGAGAGAGAAACATCAATCAGCTGCCTCCTGCATGCCCCTACAGGTGATTGGGTCCTCAACCCAGGCATGTGCCCTGACAGGGAATGGAATCAATGACCTCTTGGTTCATGGGTCAACTCTCAACCACTGAGCCACACCAACGGGGTTCAATAAAACTACTTCTTAGGACAGGTAAAATTTTACAGTTTGTACATACTCATATTTTGATCTTTTCATGGGAAGATGCAACTTACTAATGTATTATTCTTGATTATTGCCTATTCTCTATTATGGAGTCACTTTTTTGATAAATTGAATATTTTAAATCTCTCATAATGTGTATGTTACAAAATGTTTACACTTTTGCTTATTTTAAGCAAGATTTTTATGAAAAATCTGACAGTGAGACCTTCATTGACCTTGATTTGCTTTAGGAAACACCAGACTACCTTATTTATCTGCGTTGTATTAAAAACTTAATGGTTGATGCAAATTTCTTATCTGCTTGATTAAGTTTGATCTTATCTGAATTCCCTCCTTGTACTTCTCCACTGTGTTACTGTTTAGGTTAGGACCTTGCATGTCCTATTTGAAAAGTAGACCCTGGAGTTGCTATACTGTAGATCAATCAGCTTGTAACTTGTGTTTAGGTATCTGTGAACTGGTTTTGTTGCTGCCTTATTCCCCCCCGACCCCCCAAAAGTAATCATGTTTGCTGATGATCTGCCTCTTGGTCATGTTTTAGGGTTAGTTTGTTCACCGAGGAGTGGTAATTCCTTCCCAGTGAATCACACTAGTAGGTTTGAGGAGGCTTCCTGATTCAAGTTGGACTGACTCAACCTGTTGTCTTCCGACCTTCTGTCAGTATAGGCATGCCAGGAACAGGTTCTCAAGTTGGCTCTCTTTTCTACATGGATCATTTCTAAATCTGCATCCTCATTGCTGACTTTTGTAATTCTAGGCTTGTTTCTCCAGTTCCTGATGGATAGGTCTACATTTGGATCCTGACATCAAATTAAACTATAGAATAACAAGAGTAACTCTGCATCTTAATCATCTAGGAGAATACCTTCATATTGAATAGAATCCTATACATGCTTGCTGATGATCTGCCTGTTATTATCACATGGGCAATTATAATAAAAAAAATCCTCACCCAAGGATATGTTTTTATTGAATTTACAGAGAGCAGGAGAGGGAGGGAAGGGGGGGGGAGAGGGAGAGAGAGAGAGAGAGAGAGAGAGAGAGAGAGAGAGAGAAGAGAAGAAAGAAAGAAAGAAAGAAAGAAAGATACATAGATGTGAGGGTGAAACATGGATTGGTTGCCTCCTGTACCTGCCCTGACCAGGGATCAAACTGCAACCTAGATATGTGCCCTCTTCAGGAATTGAACCCGAAACCGTTTGGTGCATGGGACAGCATCCCAACCAAACTGAGTCACTGGCCAGGGCTGGGCAATTATAATTTTTAAAATCTTATTTCTTGTCCCATTTTTTTTCCCCAATCTATTTCATACCATATGCAGTTTGACTTTATAAAGTACAACTTTGCCCATGTTGTTGATCGTGATCCTTGTTGTCTACTGGGTAATGACTCAACTCAAGGTGTGATGATTAATTTTATGTGCCAACTTGACTGGGCCACGGGGTGCCCAGATATTTGGTTAACATTATTCTGAGTGTTCTGTGAGGGTATTTCTGGATGAGATTAACATTGAATCTATAGATTGAATAAAACAGATTACCTTTCCCATTGTGGGTGGGCCTCATCCAATCTATTGAAGACCAGAATTGAACAAAAAGGCTGAGTAAGGGAGAATTCATTTTCTTTGAACTAGGACATTAATCTTCTCTGCCTTTGGATTCAAACTTGGGCTTGACCTTGAACTATTCTATAGGTTCTCTCGCTGGGACTTCTCAGCCTTCATAATTTCATGAGCCAATTCCTTATAAAATAAATCAGTGTCTCTGCCTCTTGTCTCTTTCTCCCTTAGGTATATATCTCCTGTTGGTCCTGTTTATCTGGAGAACCCTGACTAATACTCAGGCATCTATGATCTGCTCTCCTGTGCAGATCCTCTTCTCTGGCTGCCTGCTGATCTGTTCTCATTCCTGAGCCACACCCTACCTATTCATTTTTCTTGATTTCTGCTGGGACTAATCCTTCCTCCTTCCAGTTATCTCAGTGAGGCACATTCCTCAAAGCCAAGTTCAGAGGCTGGGTCTTCCATCAAGCCTTTGCTGGCTGCCTTTTCCTGTGGTAATTTCCTGGTATCAGAATCTCTGTACTGCAATTATAGAAACATAGTCATTTGCTGCCTTCTAGTGTTTTCTTTTATACATTTGTCCTTCTTCCCAACTAGATTATAAACTCCTTTAGGACCTACTCCAAGCTCTAGATTTCCAAATCCTCCTCTGTTTTTGGTGTTGCCTTACACTTAGTAGGCGGCCAGTGAATGTTTACTGTTACATATACTTTTAAAACACTTAGATCTACCTGGGAAAGGTAAGGTAAATGTGTGGCTTGCATGCCCCCACACTTCCCCATCTTGAGCCTGTAGAAGAAATGTCTAATTTATTTCTCGCAGGACCTGGAAGTCTTTATCAATGCAGTGCTCCAGGGAAACTCTGCTGGTTGTTAGGAGTTGTTGCTAGAAATGAAACCTATATGTCATTCTTGACCTAGAGCCAACTTTTTCCAAGGAAAAAAGATTGAGTCATATTTTAAGTCCCGTTGAATTAGCCCTTTCCTGAGGTGCTGGCTTGCAACTACTTTTGCTGTTATCTGCTTTGCTCTTATATCTTGTAGTTCCCTTTGCTTGGCCTCTGGCTGTGTCTTTTCATATCTTCCTCTGTAAATATGCTATGTAGCACACTTGTGTCAATAATTTCGAACAAGGATGAACAGGAAGAAATTTGGAAAATTAGCTGTATGTTTCTAGGCAATTTAGATTTGTCAAATTTTATGCAAATTTCATTCAAGCACAGTATGATTTTCCTGTAATTGAATGGAATTTTTGAGGAACAGCATTGGAGCTCTGCCCTCATTCTGCTCTTCGGCTTATCTTTTAAGCTCAAAGTATTGTAAACCCTCTGCCCATAGTTTCCATCCTCCTTATCCTGCACTTTTTCTCTAACATATTACACTTTACTTAATAGGTGTATTGTTTATTGACTGCCTCCCTGCATAAGAATAATAAAAAAAAGCTCCATGAAGGGCTGGGATCTTTGGCTATATTAGTATTGCCTACCTTCGACTATATATACCTACATGTAGACCAGTGCCTGACATTCAATAAGTACTTGTTGAATTGAGTGCACGTTTGCTAACTTGGAACCCTTCACCACCCCTCCCCCAACCCCCTTAGTTGTCTACTCTTTCTGTTATATCCTCTGAAAGGTCTCTGTTTCTTTTCTGCCTTCTTTTTACTAAAGATTTGCTTCTATCCAGAGCTAGCTAGTTCTTTCAAACCATACAACTACCTGTTTCCCAGGTCCGTGTCTTTGTAATACCCTTGTCACTAACAGAAGGAATTTACAGTCCCTTGGCTGTTCATAGTTTACAAAGCACTCTGACATATATGATCTCATTTGAGGTATTCTTGAGTCCGTGACAGTGATGTATTCTTTAGGGCCTGCCATTCACCAAAGTAGGCAAGTTGGCAAAATCTTTTTCCACCAATGATGCAACCAATCTTTATTATGTGCCAAGCACACACTCCCCTTGGCTTTGCTGTTGCCAAATTATATATAAGGACTGTGCCTTTTTGACATCTTCTGTCCTTCTCCAGAAGCGTGCCTATGTTGTGTAAGGGTCTCATGTAAAGGGATAAAAAGAGAAAGGAAAAAAAAACAACAGACAACCAATAACGTGCATTTATGGGACACGTCAATGAAAGCTATCTAGCTAGATGCTGAACAACTATTTTTGCCTCAGTTAATTTGCTTGCAGGAACTCCATGTGAAACTGGAGACACAAACATGGAAATGGGAAGGTTGGCTAAAGGATGCAATTCATGTAGAAATGAGGGCTGGTGACCTTCAGGTTCTCCACCTGGCCTCTCTCTTTGCTAAACTATGAAGACAGACCATTTTCTTCCTAAAGGCCTTCTGTTCTTGCCTCTAAGCCCTGGGAGTGCTCAATAACTATTAGTGTCTAGTAATGACACAGGACTATTCCTCTGAGCAATCAAAGAGTTGTAGGCGTGTCACACATTGACAGGTACTCACAAATCTCTTTTTGCTGTTTTGAAATATCACACTCCGGGGAATTGTATACAACTTGTTCTGACAGAGTGGTCTTAAATATTCATTCCTTTTGCCTATTACTTTAAGAGAAATGCCAGCATTTAGTCTTTAGGCTGCCAGTAGCAATTTTGGACAAATTGTAGCATAACTTTTTTCAAGATTCTTATTTTCATATACCTCATTTATTTATGTATTAACATATTAATATTATTATTTTTAATGATGGAGGAACACGAACTTTGAGATTAATGGAAAGTCAGGTGTTAAACGGAGGTCCTGGATCTATTGTTCTTTCTGATAATCTAATTAGCAGGTGTTTATTATTATGGGAGGCCACGTGGGCATAGTGGAAAGGGGATGAAATTTGAATGAATTTGTGTTCAAATCCCTGCACTACCTTTTAGTGTGGCTTCAGACAAGCAAGTTTTCTGTGATGACCCTTAGCTTCCTCATCTTAAAGTGGAGATAATAATGCCCATCTCAGGAAGTTTCTTTGAGGGTTAAATAAAATAAGAGATGTGAAGTGCTTTACATGGAAGTAATAATCCATGGTAATTGTTATTTATATACTGAGGCTCTGTTAGCCTTTTCTAGGGACTGTTGAGGGGCTTTCAAAAGGTGTGTAAAGTATATGTCTGCAAGGCCACAACAGATGACAGCACACACACACAAATGTGATGAAGTGTTATTTGTACAGGAAGTAAGTACAAGAAACCAGAAAGTTAGAGGTCATTGTGGTCATAATTTTCAAGAATCATGGTAGAGGTGGTGTCATAAATTGTGTCTTTTAGTTGTAAATTATAGAAGTTAAACTGTGTAGAGGGCTATTGGCTTACATGGCCAAGGAGTGAGGTGAGTCTCAGAGGAACCAGACTGACAACTTCTGTACACCAAGACTCTGTCTCTAAGCTCTGCTTCTCTGTCAATTTCCTCCACAAGGCTGGGGCATGGCTGCCAGTAACCAAGGATCATCCAGAGAGAGGCTCTGGCCTTCTTCCCTTAATCTAAATCTCAGAATCCCAGAAATGGCTCTGATCAGCCTCACTTGGGTAACATCCTTGTACTTGTGGCCAGGGGCACACATTATCTGGTAATTGGCAATCCCATCTAGAAATACATGGTTAGGATGGGGAAGAGGAATAGTTTTTTAAGAGGATTGTGTCCTCCTCAGAAAACAGGAGGGGTGTTGGACAGCAGGTGTTTGCCCTAACCGGGAAACCAGTGGGTGCATGGGATGATACAACTGACCCATCCGGCCAGGGCCAAGATAAATTCCTTCTTACGATCCTAAATTTTAGTCACATTTTTTGCCAAGTATGTTAATATTCACAGCTTCTGGGGATTAGAAAGTGGTATATCTTTGGGGGCTATTTTTTTCTTATCTCAGATCTGATAGCTGAGATTTGCTTTTAAAATAATCCAGCATAGGCAAGGAGTGGAAATGAGAGATTCTGACTTGCTGAATTATGATTATTAATTTTGAACCAACTCATGACAGTTCATTGTATTATTCCCTCTACTTTGTATAGTTTAAAAATTTCCATCATAAAATGTAAAAACACATTTTTTAAAAAAGGGAAACTTTCACACCAAGATTCCTTAGTAATCAGTTCCTCTCAGAATCTGGAAAATACTGTGTTAACCCCTGATAATATCTATACAAACCTCACAATTTTCCTGTTCATAAAAATTAAGTATGAGACTTCTAATATCTTGGTTAATTCTTCAAGTTTTCACTATTTTTTTTAGACATTTCTGTGTGCTTCTCAAGAAGAGTAAAGTTCCTGGCTGGGTGGCTTAGGTGGTTGGGCACCCTCCTGTGCACTGAAAGGTTGCTGGTTTGATTCCCAGTTGGAGCGCATGTGAGGGTTTCTGGGGGAGTGGTTGTCGGAGGCAGCCAGTCAATGTTAAGCTCTCACATAGATGTTTCACTCTTTTCCCTTTCTCTCTCTCTCAAAATCATTAAACCTAAAAAGAGAAAGAAAAAGAGAAGTAAAGGGTGAATGATAATCTCTTCACTTGGAATTCAGAAATTGTAAAATGTAAGATGACCTGAGGCTTAGGTGCCATAATAACTCTTTTTCTCTTCCTTCTAAAATATTGGTGAGTGCATGAAGTAGCATGGTTATTTTGGAGACTCATAAGCAAAGGAACTTATCATGCCATCTTTGTCACAGATGAAATCATGTCAACATTTTTTATTCTAGGGCCCATCTTTCAACTGTTTTTTCATGTGATTCTAAACTGTCCACGTGAGCTGCAACTTGGCCCATAGAGTACATTCCTTGGCATAGCTCAGTAGTAATTAATATTTTTCTGCAAATTACTCTTTTACGTTGTACTACAGTATTATAAGGCTTGAGATTTTAATTCCTAATGCCAATATATTTTATTCTGCTTTTTTCTTTCTTAAAACCCCCAAAATAATGACATTCTCGTGACTTCTCTTTCTCACCCCTGTGCCAGAAAGATTTCAAGGTATATATTTAAAAATAACCATAGGAGTCAGAGAAAGACAAGTACCACATGATTTTACTCATATGTGGAAACTAATGAACAAAATGAGTTAACAAGCAAAATAGAGATAGACTCATAGACAGACAGCAGGCTGACACCTGTTGGTGGTGAGGGCAGGGATCGGTTGTTGGGGGTGGAGAGATTGATCAAAAAAGAAAAAAACTCATGGACATTGACGACAGTGGTAACAATGTGGTGACTGCCTTGTGGGGTGAGAGGGTAAGGCGAAGTAGAGGGACATGGAGGAAGGTATAGTGGGGATAAATGGTGATGAAGGGAAACTTGGCTTGGGGTGGTGAACACATAATACTGTGTGCAGATGATGTGTTGCAGAATTGTGCACCTAAAAACTATAATTTTTTTTAACCAGTGTCATCCCAATAAATTAAAAAATAAACTACAGGAGGCAGAGCACAGAATTTCTCAAAGAGCATTGTACCAGAAGTATTATATGTCTCAAAATACCATTATATACCCAATTCAGGCTTAAGTGTATGTTTATAAATGATAATGACTGTCAAGATACTGTTTTAGACTATTCCAGTTACTTCACATATATTTAATATTTTAATGATTTTTTAAGGAAGGAAAATAGAAATTCATATGCAGAATCTCTGATCAGTTTTCCAGATTCTGAGAGGAACTGATTACTGATGTCTGAGCTGTGACTTAAATTGCCAAAAGCAGTGTATTTAAAAGTGTATTTTAGCCTTTAGAAGTCCATTTATTGACATGCCGTGGCGTTACATTTTTTGCTTAGTGCTAGTGGCTTTTATATTGAATTTGTTTCTTTTGAAATAGAAAGCTGCATTTTGTAGTGGTGGTATAAACTATAGTTGCAAAATCTCAAAATTAGACTGTCTTTTTTTAGGTCATGGAATTAGAATGTAGCTGGTACATTTGTTGTTGATATACTAGGCTGCTAAACCCCATTTCCCTCTTTTCTGTTTGTTCTGAGCTGTGGTACAAATTGGTCTGTCTATGCCAGACACAAAAGCATGTGGCCAATTTGGTACATAATTTAGACTTTTTCTAATATGTTCATATAACATATAAGGTGGACTACATCTTATTACATTGCTATGACATTTGTAATCCAGGCTTATGGGAAAGCTGTATTTTTTTTTTTTTTTGAGAGAGAGAGTGGGCTAGAGCTGGTATGTAGTAATATAGATATAAAAATGACTTTTCCATGTGGGTGAAGTCATTGGTGAAAGAATAAATTTAAATCTTTGCAAGCCTCTTGGCCATTCTAGTTGCTTACCAAATGGTTTATTATAAAACTTGATGGTGATTATTAAATTTCTCAGGCATGTCATCCTTTTAAAGTTGTAAAATCACCCAATTTATGTACTCTGTAATAAAGGAGAAATGTTATATGGGAATAATCAAGATAGAGGTTTACAATTCAGTTGATATAGTATTATGGTAATCTGTTCTGCATTTTTTAGTGTTTGCTTTTGTGCAAGGAAGAAATATTTACTTAGTAATATTCTTTAAGATATAGGTTCTCCTATTACCTAAGTGTAGCACAACTTTCAGGAAAACACATTTCTACATAAAATGAAATACCTAAGTTTTGTTTTTCTCTTGGCTGCTTTATTTATTTATCTATTTATTTATCATCGCCTGAGGATATTCGTTATTTATTTATCTATTTATTTATTTATTTATCATCGCCTGAGGATATTATTTTTTCAATGATTTTTTAGAGAGAGTGGAAGAGATGGGGAGAGACACACAGAGGGAAACATCAATGTGAGAAAGACACATCGATTGGTTGCCGCCCCGATGTGCCCCGACCTGGGCTGGGGATTGAGCTTGAAACTGAAGTACATGCCCATGACTGGAATCAAACCCTTGATCCTTCAGTCCTAACCACTGAGCAAAACCAGCTACGGCTGCTTTTTCTTCTTTATATAAAAGAAAATAAATATGATACAGAAAACTGATTGAATAAAGACCCCTAATATTTGCATGATGTTTTTTGGTTTGCAAATAATGAACAAATTGGGAACTCTTAGGCAAAACCAAATCATTATCTTTGACGGAAAAATGAATATAGAATACCATTTAACCCTACTGATTTTACATCCTTGGTACCTCTCAAATCCATTCATTTATCTGTATTAACTCCACCCTTTCTACTAGATTATTAATAGTTGCTTCTTAACTGGTCTTCCTGCTTCTTCCCCATCCACTCCCTAATTGGTTCTTCACTCCAGCCTTACTGATTTTTAAAGAATGTAGGTTTCACAGTGTCATTTTCCTTCCCCACCTTCTCATCACTATTAAGGTAAATAGAGATCCTTAATGTGTGCCGGCTCTGTGGAATCCAGCCCGGCTACCTGGCCAGCCTCATCTCATACCATTCTCTCACTAGCTCTCAATACTTTAGCACCACTGTCTTTCTTTCAGTTTGTAATGCGCACATATGTTTAAAAAAACACACAGAGCCTTTGCACAAATGTTCAGTACTCACAGCACTGTTCCTCCCCACCTCCACCATACCCATACCTCCAACCCTCAGTCTGCTTTGCTTAATTGGTTAACTCCTATTTATCTTC
This sequence comes from Myotis davidii, assembly GCF_000327345.1. NCBI lineage: Eukaryota > Metazoa > Chordata > Mammalia > Chiroptera > Vespertilionidae > Myotis > Myotis davidii. The sequence continues at coordinate 2,656,859 of NW_006295491.1, read as the reverse complement.
AGCTTGAACCTCATTTTCTCAGGAAGCCTCTTTATACTAGTTGGGTCCCACTATTATAGGCTTTTTACAACATCATGTATTCCCTCCCATCTCC
>NW_006295491.1:2650890-2656723 GCF_000327345.1 Myotis davidii | reverse complement strand
TATTTACCATTCTTATTTATGTGCTTAAGTAAATCATCTTAATGACATCAGGTAAAAGTCCTGTTTTTGTTCACCATCATGTCCCTAAGACTTAGCACAGCACCTAGTACACATTAGGTGCACCATAAATATTTGTTGAATGAATGAATAACATGAAAAAATAGAACCAGATAGCTCAGCTACCTAATTGATTAATACAGGCACAAGACCAAAGACATTCATTGTAAAAGTGAAATGAGCTCTACAAAGAGGTCCTCTAAGGAGGCTGCCTGCTCATTCTATAGCTGTCACTCTTTGGAAGGAATTTTGCGACAGTTTTAAAGAATTGTCTTTATTTTTTAAAAATATATTTTATTGATTTTTTACAGAGAGGAAAGGAGATGTATAGAGAGTTAGAAATATCGATGAGAGAGAAACATCAATCAGCTGCCTCCTGCACACCCCCCACTGGGGATGTGCCTGCAACCAAGGTACATGCCCTTGACCAGTATTGAACCTAGAGTCCTTCAGTCCACAGGCCGATGCTCTATCCATGGAGCCAAACCGGTCAGGGCTAAAGAATTGTCTTTAAAAGTAGTTTATAAGCCACATAACAAAAGCACTTTCAGCTTTTGACTAAAAATAATATCCAGCTTGACGATTCTCTTTATTTTTTAAATGCACTTCCAACTTAACAGATACCAAGTTCCATTTATTTATTTATTTATTTAATTTTTTAAATTATTATTAGTTAAGGTATTACGAATGTGTCCTCATTCCCCCCATTATCCATTTTAAAAGAACCAAATTGACCACAGTTGAAAATTTCAAAAGAACGTCATATGCACGAAGACAACCTTAAAAGAGTTGTTACTAAAATATTTTGAGTATTGTTGGGCATTTTTGTAATAAGTGTGTAGTGTTTGAAGGGGCTCATATTCCTGTGGATGTGTGGGTTCTGCTGTGTTCGTTAAAACCTTCCTTGAAGTCACTCTTCATGTTTTTAAGATGGTCCCCTTTTTGGTTCTGGCCATGAGGCAGAGGGATGCATTTTACTTTAAGTCATTCATCTCTTCTTTGTGCTTTCCATCCTACAGAGGCAAAATGAGTCTTGGGATTTTTTTAAATTTATTTTTTTACTAGAAAGGCATGAAATAGGGGAGTGAGTTAACTACTACAAAGCGCTTTAATTTTTCTTTTTTTTTAGATGTTGAGTTTTGTGTTTAGCAAAAGTCCCTGTTAGTGTGAAAGATCGCAGAACTGAGACCACATTCTTCCATTAAAAAATAGCAGGGATTCTTGCCAAGTTCTGCTATTCAAGATTATTTATTCAATACTTTTGTTGATTTAGTCAATAGTGCTGAGTCTCTTCTGAGCTAGTATTGCCTTTTTATCTCCTGATTTTGAAAGCAAGTTGCTGTGTGTACGGTCTTTCTCCAATAGCTCAAATCCGCATAGATTTTAAGTAGGAGTCACGGAATTTAAAATGACATATACACATCTGTGCTTCTTAATCTACAGGAATACCTCTGGATTTACTGAACTGATAACTGCCGCTATGGAAGATTATCTTCAAGCAGGACATTTGTTACATCGCCACTCAGGCCACCATTAGCACTGCTCTTTTTGCTTGTTCACCTTTGGGAAAAATGAGCTAAACTCAACATGATATAGGTGCTTTCAGAATAGTAGACAGCTCTGCCAGCTAACGTTTTGGTAGCAACTTCTACTTACGTGGCCAGTAACAAGTTTTATTGACCCTTTATTCTCAAGTGTTCTTGTTTGCATCTGACCAACAGATTTCTTTCATTTGCTTTTTGTTTGGTGTACTACTTACCAGTGAAGGCTCACATTTTCATACTGCTTCAGTGCTGACAGTATTCACTTAATCAAATACATTTTTGGTGCCTCCTTATGCAAATCCAGTCTCTGTGCCTAGTAATAATATCGAGACTTGTGAGAGAACAACCTTTTGAATTTTATTTAATACGTGTATGCTTTTGTTTAAATAAGGCTCTTAGAAAAAGCACTTTCAGTGTTTGTGCAGAATGCTCACTGTGTTCTCTGCCTGTCCCTTTGAATCCCAGTGAATCTGTTTGTGATTGAGTCGTAACTTCGTACCTGAATCAGTGACATCCCATCTGTGTGAGCCCTGGCCAACCACGCCCTACCTCCAAATGGAATTATGGTCCCCAGAGGGATTTAAATACTGTCAAATGCATTTTGACTGAGATGCATTTACTTTAGCATTAAGCCCTTTATTATTATTATTTTTCTAACTCATCCAGTGTTAAGCTGGAGTCATGCTTTTATGCAACATATTTAATGGGTACAGTTCTGTTGCTCATCACATATGTGATTGTTGTACTGTTTCCTGTGAGGGGCGTTAGGAGAAAGAAAATTACTCCTCTGTGTGAGGTAGTGCCATCTTGGGACACGATTTTGCTGTGGCTCCAGAAGTCTTAGGAATGGTGGTAGTAATGTGCTTAAGTCACCTGTGCTCCCTGGATGAGCACGGAAATGCTGTCAGGTAATGAAAAGTTAATGGAGAATTAATACTCTGTACACATAACCCCCTACTATTTTAAATAATGATCTACTCAAGTTCAGGCAACACATATTAAAATATTCTAACTGGAGTCGAACAATGTGAAACTGGTAAAGAAGGGAAAATAAAGGATTTAGGACTGACTGTTCATTTAGCTGTGAAGGAAATAGATGCTCCACATGCCACGTTTCCTAATCTTCTGTTAGAGAGGAAGCTGAAGTGGAGAGAGGTTACATAGGCGATATAGGTAATCAGTGACAGCTGGGTCTAGGATCTGAACCCAGACCTCTGACAGCTCAGCTGGTGATCTTACCCCTCTGCCATGCTGCCTGTCCTCTGGTAGGAAGGCATGCTGTGGCATGACAAATAATACAGACTCTTATTTTTTTTAATAAATATATTTTTATTGATTTCAGAGAGGAAGGAAGAGGGGGAGAGAGAGAGAAACATCAATGATGAGAGAGAATCATTGATTGGCTGCCTCCTGCATGCCCCACACTGGGGATCGAGCCTGAAATCCAGACATATGCCCTGACCGGAATGGAAACTGTGACCTCCGGTTCATAGGTCAATGCTCAACCACGGAGCCTTACCAGCTGGGCCAGACTCCTTTTATTGATAAGAGAAGACAAATTCAGATTTAAAGGGGAAATTAATAAATTACTTGAGTTTTTATTGAACTGGCAAATCATTTGATAGGAATTTATCAAGGGCTTAGCATGTATACAGCACTATGCTGTATGCTAGAGAGGATATCAAGATCACCAACTGTCAGAGCTTGTAAAAAAAATATGACATTTATACAAGGCAGAATTCATTCACTCAGCAGGCATTTATTTGGCACCTGTGATGTGCCAGGACTGGGCTGGACATTGCAGATCATTTATCTACTTGTCAATTCATCCTAAACTTTTGACTACCTACTATGTGCCAAGCAGGGTTCTAGATATTGGAAATATAGCTGAGAACAAAGCAGGCAAGGTCTGAATTCTCACTGAGTGTTCATTTTAGTGGGAAGGAGACAGATAACAGTAAGCAAGAAAAGACCTGCTCTCTAGAGAATTAAAACAGGAAGGTGTGCAGAGAGTAACAGTGTGGCTCCATTGAATTGCAAAGGTAAGTAAGACTTGCGCTTTGCCTTGGAGGAGACAGACCTGTAAACAGTCAACTGCAATATGATTCAATATGTGCAGTGATTGATATATGAGCAAAATGCTTGGGTGAAGTGACTGTGAAGGGCCTTGTGAGACCTGAGGGATGACTATAAGCAGTCTACTGACCGAACCAGATGTGTGTTTAAGATGGTAATTGTGGAATAATCTGAAAAAATGGTTAGACAGGGGAGAGACTGATGTTAGGATGTGATACTTACTATATACTTATAGCCCTAGACAAGTGCAGGGGGTAGGAGAGAGGAGGAAGTGTTACTTCTAACCTGAGAGGATTGGGATTGGGAAGGCTTCTTGAATGGGGTGACATTTAAATTGCAGAGATGAAGGGAGGGCATCTTGTGGTTATGTCACCATGAATAAAAGAGGGGAGATCCAGCCTACTTTGGGACTGGCTAGAGCAGAGAAAGCCATGAGAGGTAGGTGTGATAAACCAGGTTGCTTCAGGTAAGCAGAGAAGAGCTGCTGCAGGTTTTTTAGTAGACTGACATAATGACAGCTGCAGGAATATCATTCTTTCAGAAGTATAAAAGGTACATTGGAGTGGACAGAGAGGTGGCTAGGAGATAATTCAGGAGTTTAGGAAGATGGCCTTGGGGCTGGATTAGAAATCATGGGATGGTTGTGCAGGTAGACATAGTGAGGCAGACTCCTGATCAGATGTGGGAAGGTGGGGAGAGAAAGGAGAGAAAAATCAATTCCAAAAATGTAAGGCTAGATGACTGAGAAGATTTCTATGACAAAGTAGGTATGGCAGGAAAAATAATGTGTTTGAGAGGACAGATTATTTAGATTACTTTGAGGACGTGTGGAGTTAATGTGGTGGGGACCTTGAGGTAAGAGTGTCAATTAAGTAAATGAAAATCAGAGTTTAGCTCTGGGTTTGAATACTTAAAATGGGGTGATAATCAAGCATCTCCAGTTGTAGATGGCTTTGGCCAGGGGCTGATTGTTCAAAGAAAGGAGGCAAGGATGGAAATTTAGAAACACTGTAATTTTGGCCATTTATTTTTGTGGACTTTGAGCCCTTCACTGCTAGCTCAATTCACCATGTTGCTTAAAAAATTGTACACCTGGGCCATATTATCTTGACTTCTTTGTAGAGTTCAGTTTTAATAAGGGACAACAAAACAGCTTTGTGACCTCATTTGCTATTGGGAAAATTTCCCGTCACATCTTTTAGTGTCTCCTAGAGCAGCTCTTTCATAGTAAGTGATAGTAAACAGCTTTGCTTCTCTGGAGGAGTGCAAATGCTTCTACCTCATGGACAATCACTTGATTTACTTTTTCACTTTGGCTGCTAGGAAGCACAGAATCAAATTCTCTGCTCAACTGTAATAACTATGTAGGACTCAAGTAGGTCTCCATATTTGAGACCTATTCTAATATCTCTTACCCCAGCCACAGCCTTCACTTTCTTCTCTAATTTATACTTTCCTTGCTCATAATTTTTAATTTTCTTCCTTAATACACACATTTCTCATAAGGCACTTCAAATTCTTTGTAGATTGAGATGAGGGCTAAATAAATAATGCCACTATGCTGTTTACTATACAAATGATATATACTTGAATGTTTATAGATCAGTACATATATACAACATATTTTAAATTTATATATTCTTTGTTCTCTATGGACTTTGTTTTTATCAATAGTTTTTAGGCAAATAGTACATAAATCAGACTATAAACTAAATGAAAAATGATGCAACAGTGATAGCCACGTTCATGAATAAATATCTACATTGACTCAAGTCCACTCGGCCTTTTGATACAAATCTTTGCAATAAGAATCAGAATTTTTTGTTAGTCATTCGTAAATTTTATTTATTTATTTATTTATTGATTGATTGATTGTTAATCTTCACCTTTATTTTTTCCATTTCTTTTCTGAGAGAGTAGGTGAGAAGGGAAACAGAGAGAGAGAGAGAAACATTTATGTGAGAGAGACACATGGGTTGCTTACCTCCTACACATGCCCCAATCAGGGGCAGGGAGCAAATCCACAACCCAGGTACTGCCCTTGACCAGGAATTGAATCTATGACCCTGTGGTACATGGGCAATCCTCTAATCACTGAGCAACACCATCCATGGCTCATAAATTTTAATGGTTGGTCGATTTGGAAACTTGGAGAG
>NW_006295491.1:2628590-2631127 GCF_000327345.1 Myotis davidii | reverse complement strand
TTTCCACCCTTTGCTTTCTCCCGCCTCTCTAATCTATGGATTTCATGTAACCCAACTATGACCACCCCCTCCTTGATTGCAATGGAGGAAAACCTGCCATTCTTCATAGCATGAATCCCAATCTGTTGAAATACTGCTTCCTGATAATTGTCAACACTTTGACTCAAATGAACTCTTTTTTTGTTAGTCATTCGTAAATTTTATTTATTTATTTATTTATTGATTTATTGATTGATTGATTGTTAATCTTCACCTTTATTTTTTCCATTTCTTTTCTGAGAGAGTAGGTGAGAAGGGAAACAGAGAGAGAGAGAGAAACATTTATGTGAGAGAGACACATGGGTTGCTTACCTCCTACACATGCCCCAATCAGGGGCAGGGAGCAAATCCACAACCCAGGTACTGCCCTTGACCAGGAATTGAATCTATGACCCTGTGGTACATGGGCAATCCTCTAATCACTGAGCAACACCATCCATGGCTCATAAATTTTAATGGTTGGTCGATTTGGAAACTTGGAGTGGATATTACTAATGGCCTGGGACTGGTCACTGGAATTTGAGCAATGTGATCTAGCCATGGTAATGTTTTTATTTCTAATCAATGTACACAAACCCTGCCCCAGAAGACCCTGTAGTGTTTGTGGTTATTCACTGTTGAGCAATGAGTTGTTTACCAGTTAGGTAAAAAGAATTGACCTCTTACCGCCAATCATTCCTAGATTCTGTTATCTAAAGAAGGATCTTTTCTTTTTCATTGTGTAGAGGGAAACTTTTGCTTTCAGTGACCAGGTGAGGAACTAGATTCCTTTATAACAAAAATCTTTTAAATTAAAAGAGCCAAATAATTAAAGAGCTATCTGTGATTACTGAATTTGCCATACATAGCCTCCAGTAGAAAATTTCCCCCACTTTTAAACTTGACAAAATGTCATCTTTCCCTCAAACCACTCAGTCCATTCTTAAAAAGTGGGAAGACTGCAAATGTGTGCTGATATAAATTTCAGTGATACAAAAAATTTGTAGAATCAAATGAATATAAAATTAGATATTTTTAGGAACTTAGTTTTAAAAACAGTAATCCTTAGATGTACGTCTGTTTGTTTCAGACAGATGGCCTACTTCCTATTTAAATGACGTGTCAAATATTAACATCAAAATATCTTTGTGATTCAGTTTGTATAAGGATAAATAAATTTAGTTAATTAACAATAGCATTTACTTATTTAGGCCCAAATCATTATCCCAATCATTACCCCCAAAGATGTGCAGTTATTCTAAATGTGGCAGTAATGCTTCAGTATCTTCTCTGTGAATGCTACAGGCCTGGAGCTTGCAATCATGGTAGAGCTGAGGCCTGCTCTTGCCTTGTTGCCGTGTTAAATGTCTTGGTTTTTATTAGAGCTTCTCAGAGCTACTCAGATTTTTTATTGTTTATTGTAAAAAAATATCCTTAGGATTTTTATTACATTTAATAGAATCTTCTATCAGGAACCATGGGTTGAATTGCTTTCTGATCTCAGTATCAAAAATAGTTGTTCTTTCTCTGAGCAACTGGTTTATTTTTACCCCGTGGACACCGAATCTTGTAACAGATCATGTTTCCCTCTGCACGTTGGCTGCAGCAAAGCTTAGAGTCCCACCCCTCCTTTTTCTCCCTCCTCCACCCCAGCAGTGTCTATAGAACCTCTCTTCTGGCTCTCATTCTACCTTGTGGCTACAGTGATTGCTACTTATCTTATCCTACTAATTTTAAAAGCTGTTTGAAGATAAAGAATCTACTATTTAAAAAAAAATTCTTCACAGTGCTATCACGGTGCCTTACACACATTTGGCAAATCAAATAATAGCTGAATTGAGTATTACTAGGCCATTCAAAAATAGCTTCACGTTGGGCTCTCGAGTGATATGGGTAGAAATATGTAGTATGCCAGTGAAGGTTTTGAAATATGCTGAGGGTCAGAGGGATTGTACATTGGAAAATATGGCACAATAAATTGGGATGCTCCTATGAATGAGAAAAAAAAGTTGCATATAGGAGCCAACGTGTGCTATTTTCCTCTTTGTGTCACATTTAACGATATTGCTGTATCACAGTTTGGAACCTGGCATCTCCTAACTCTGCTCCAATAAGAAAGATCAATTCTCTCCTCTCATAGAAAAAAGATGTGTTTGTTACGAAAGACAATGTAATCAGTGAAGGTTTAGAAGTTGCTTTGAGATCTCTGCATACAAATAGTATAGAAACAACTTCTGTGTAATGCAGATTATATCACATCTAAAATGGTTGAGCTGTAGCCAATGATCCATGTGTTTAGCTATTATTATTTATGATTAAACTAGGGGCCCGGTGCACGAAATTCGTGCACTGGGGGTGGGGGGAGTGTCCCTCAGCCCAGCCTGCCCCCTCTCACATACTGGGAGCCCTCAGGCATTGAACCCCATCACCCTCCAATCACAGGATCGGCCCCTTGCCCAGGCCTGCCGCCTCTGACAGCGGCGTCAGGCCTGGGCAGGGGCCCCTCATTTTCCTACATC
>NW_006295491.1:2625487-2628389 GCF_000327345.1 Myotis davidii | reverse complement strand
CGGTTGCAGGCTCCCCGCGGTTGCAGGCTCCACCCCTGCGCAGGCCTAAGGCCTCTGGCTGAGGCGTCCGGCCCAGGCAGCGAGGACCCGTAGCTGCAGTGGCCCCGCGATCGTGGGCTTCGCTTTAGGCCCAGGCAAGGGACCCCTAGCTCCTGGGACTGCCAGCTTCGACTGTGCCCAGCTCCCATCGCTGGCTCCACCCCTACTTCCTGCTATTACTGGCCAGGGCAGAAAAGGCACCTGATTGCCCTGCCCCCCAGCTCTTAGCTCCCCCCTGGGTTTCCGATCACTGTCAGTGGCAGGGGGCTTCTTCCTGCTTTCCCTTTTGCTTCCCTGCATTGTGCCTACATATGCAAATTAACCGCCATCTTGTTGGCAGTTAACTGCCCATCTTAGTTGGCAGTTAACTGCCACTCTTAATTGACGGATAATTTGCATATAGCCCTGATTAGCCAATGAAAAGGGTAGCTCGTACCCCAATTACCATTTTTCTCTTTTATTAGTATAGGAAGATTCCAGTACAACCAAAGAATGTGGCCAGACCCATGCAGTGAATTCTAATAGTAGGTGACTGTACAGTCAAAACTCTTTAATAGGAAAGTCCTTTGAAATGCAAATGATCTAGTTAACTGAAGGTAAAGATCATCAGATTGGTAGTAACACTTTATTTTATAATTAAATTTACAAAATCTATATTTGGTGTATTGAGAAAGGAAAGCTTTGTTTTATAAAAATTTAAAAAATTGGTTGCATTTTATCACGTTATTGGTAAGCATCATAGTCTAATAGTAAAACTTTAAATATCAGATACTTAGAAAAATACTAATTAAAGGAAACTTTTTCCCTTGTATTATTCTCTCCTGTTGACTCCCCTGACAACAAAATCATAAGATTTATTCAATTAAAAACAAAAACCCTGCCTTACCAGAATTTCATTTTTAAAAAATTTTGTTTCAGGTCTTGAGTGTCTTTGAAAGTAGTATGTAATTGAAAATATATGTTTAAGAACGCTTTATTGAATTAGTAAAATACCAGTTATTCAGCATAGGGTAGCAAACAAGCACTGACTGCCTCATAGGGTTGAGGATTAAATGAGTTGGTCATTCATGAGTGTTTGTTTAGAGAGTGTTTGGCTCAAAGTAAGTGCTATGTAAGTGTTTGCTGTTTTTATTATTGCTGTGATATAGCTAAGCCATTTATGTAATTAAAAAACAATTTTCATTGCCTCCAATAGAGCTTGAAACTCTTGAAGCTATTGAAAGGGCTTTTGCTGTTAAAAGTTATGTACAAGAAAAGCTAGAGAGTCCTGGAACTCCTCTTCTGCCCCCAGTGCTCATTTACTCTAAGACAGCGGTTCCTGTGGGTTGCGACCCCTTTGGGGTCGAACAACCCTTTCACAGGGGTCGCCTAAGGCAATCAGAAAACACATATATAATTACAAATTGTTTTTGTGATTAATCACTATGCTTTAATTATGTTCAATTTGTAACAATGAAAATACATCCTGCATATCAGATATTTACATTACGATTCATAACAGTAGCAAAATTACAGTTATGAAGTAGCAACGAAAATAATTTTATGGTTGGGGGTCACCACAACATGAGGAACTGTATTAAAGGGTCACAGCATTAAGAAGGTTGAGAACCACTGCCCTAGATGACCTAACTTGAATTCTCTGGGCTTCCATTTCCTCATCATAAGATGACAGTTCCATGGTGATGGGTCTCTGATATCGCTTCAAGCCACAAAAATTCCATAATTCTTTGATCTTATCTTCTGTTTAACAAGAAGGTTGAGATTATTTGTGTCAAATTCCTGGATCTGGAATGGCAGAGTTTTAGAAGTGGAAGGGGTATTAACCAAATAGTCTACTCTTTGGTGGAACTCATTCTTTCTTTTAGCTTTAATTAGTTTTTTTGTTGTGTGTGTTTTTGTGTGTGTGTGTGTTTTTGTGTGTGTGTGTGTGTGTGTGTTTTAGATTAGTACCAGTCTTTATTTTTCCTATCATTTTATATCTTTTTTCCAAAGTATGTACTTTTTATATATTTATAAAAACTTATTGTGTTCATTGTTTGTCTATCTCCTGCTTGAATGTAAGCTTCACAGGGCAGGGATCTGTATCTTTTTGTTCAAGTGCCTGATACATATTCAGGTGCCAGGTAGGGTCTCAGAAAATATTATTGGATAAATGAATGAATCCTTAATTGCCTAGTGGACATTTCTATTAATTGATCACTTCTGACTCTCTTCTAAAACAACTCCCTTTCTTGATTTTCTTATTTCCATCAATGAAACTACTTTCATATGACCAAGAGCAAAATCCCAGAGGAGGTGACAGCAATACCTGAGACAGAACCAATTAGATGATTTTCAAGGGGATTTAAACAGTTACTGCCACCAAGGCTCTAGGTGCAGAAAGAGTGACATGTTCATACAATGTAGGTGGACCTGAATCTTCTCAAAAGGAATCTTCTGAGCCAGAGCTGCCCAGGAAATTACTTAGAGTTACCAAAACTTATTACTAAAGTCATAGCTGCTGCTGGGTTAATATTCCTGACATGCTTCCTTTGTCATGCTAGTTCCATTGGAAATTCCTTGTTGTTTCTAAACGACCCCCCAACTCTGTAGCTTGGCATCCACTGAAATCACAGAACTTTCCGGTTCTAGATCACAGTTCTCCCCAGCTGGGGCCTCTTTCTTAATGGACCCTAAAGCATGTTCATTCCGGCTGTTAAGCCCCTCTGTTCACCCTGTGCTGTTTTTAATGGCGTGGCGTGGTAAGGTTTTCCTCCTTCTGCACTCATCCAAATCCATCTTCCTTAATCCACCAGGGAAGCCATCTGTATCATGTTTTTGGGCTCCTAAATGTTGCATTACTCTTAAATAACCATTTGCATGT
>NW_006295491.1:2601604-2625453 GCF_000327345.1 Myotis davidii | reverse complement strand
GATTACATTCTTGAGGGGAGGAACTAATGGAATAATGGAGTTGAGGTTAGCGAATGAATCACAACTCATACCTAGAGTAAAACCTGCTATACTGGAACAAAATTGACTTAATGTAAGTGCATATCCTAGCCTGTGATGAAGTTTTCAAGGGCTCCAGAAAATGCCAATTTTGAGTCCTTCCTCCTTTTTGGCATTAAAATGTCCTTTAAAAAAATTAAATGATAATCTCTGGCCAGGTAGTTCAGTTGGTTAGAGCATCACCCTGATACACCAACGGTTTGGGTTTGATCACTGATTCCATCCGAGAATCAGCCAATGAATGCATAAGTGGAACAACAAATCGATGTTTCTCTCTCTTTAATCAATAAAATTTTTTAAAAAATTGAATGATAGTAATAACATCTAGTAATAGTAATGGCTTCACATAAATTATCTTTATTTGAAAAAATGTGTGTGTGTGTGTGTGTGTGTGTGTAATCATACTGGTTTGTGAAATCAAACAAGTCTTGCTTGCTCCTAATCTTGGGAGGGTACATACTCTGTCCCTTCACCTGGTGGCCATTCTCTCCCCTGCTCATAGCATAGAATTCACTTTTCAGGGTGCAGATATTGGCTTAAAATTCCCAGGTTGTGGTTTGATTCTGGTTAGTTAGCCTGGGAATGCATGAAAGTTACCTTCTAAATATGCAGAAGAGTTTCCTTTCATTTCTTGAACTTCTAAGAATATTTTTTCTTGTACACTGCAGATTAATCTAAATAGTATTCCATGCCCTTTCTGAGTAAATCAACTTTATTCATGTCATCAAAAGAGAAATTTTTATGGCTTTCTAATTTTTCAGGCTGATTGATTGAAAAACTCAGTGAGGATACAAAAGACATGAATTTCTTCTTCATTTTCTTTTAAAATCTTGAACCATTTGTTTCTCTTTTTCTTCCACATTGTAAGGCAAGTTAACATTCTTGTTTTTGTAATTGTTCCACAATTTCAAGTTTTCATTGAATACACTATATGTTTATTCTTGGGGTTTGACATTTTAATTATGAGGAGTATTTGATCACATATAATTTTAATAGTGTTCAACAATAGCGCATGATTCACACTTGTGCAGAATGTTGACAGAATGACAGGCAGTTGGGGGCTAATACTGTGTTTGCAGAGCTGATTGGTGAAGGGAAAGTTAGGGTGTTCCCATGTTACAGCAGGTATAATATGGTATCTCTTGGTTTACTGTGCAGTCCCAGACAATAGATATCTGCGCTCTTAGATTGCAAAGAACAAAAGCCCCCTCAGGTTCATTTAAAACAGGAAAGAAAAAACCCTGAAAGATATAAAATTTAATAACCAATCTCGGTGATACCGGGGCACCTATGAGGGATTATGGAATGGGCTAAGAAGTAAAGGATCATGGTCACATTGCCTCCTCTCTTGCTCTGTCTTTCTCTGATGTGACCTGTGATTTCAGGCCCATGGTTTTTGTTTATATTTTTCTCAAGTCACATTCTCAAACAGACAAGTTGATTGGCTTTCTTCAGCCCATGGATCGATCCATTTCCCTGGAATAAGGTTGCTGCCCTGGGTTTGGTTAGGATTGGGGTGGGGGAGGATTTAATGTGGCACACACTGGGCAGCTTTTAGTTGGATATTCCACCTCCTGCTTTGTTTGTTGTTGTTTTGGTTCTAATTTGTCCTTCCCTATTTTCTGTCCTTTTGTCTTTTCATTATACATTTTAAGAGATTTCCTCATAGTTATAATACTTTCACTGAATTTTTGCTCTGATAATACTATTTTCATAAACATTAAAAAACTCTTCATTGTTCTCTCATTTTCATTGTGCCAAGTTCTTGTTTAATAGTTGTAGTATCTTCTTGAATCTCTTTGAGTTGTTTTAGAGTTTTTTTTAAAAGTGCTTTTCCATTTCCTGAATTAACTGTGTTTCTTCTTAGTGTTAGTTTTATTACCACCCTCCCCCCCCCCACCTCCCAACGTTACTGATTTTCCTTGTAGGCTTGGTTGCCTATTTACCATTAAGAATAAAGGACTGGGGAGTTTCCTCTACTATTTTAGAAAGATCGTATGTAGAGTTTTTCCCTCTGAGGTGTGCCTCTTCTCTGAATAGGAATTCTAAATTGTGTATGTGTGGTGGGGTGGACAGGGTACTGGGTTTTCAGGTGGCTGCATTGCTTCACCCTAAAGAGGGGGAATTTATTCCCAGGGACCCAAATTCACTTCAGAAGCCTTCACAAGCCATCTTTCACTCCTTACTACCACAATTGGTTCAGTTCCAATGATAGATGTTTCGTCTCTCATTACTCTTGGCCAAGTTTCCTGAAGCTCTGTGCGAGGGTGGGGGAGACGGGGTGGGAGTACTGACTGTCATCACTTCATCTCCCATTCTGGCCCCATATCGTCCTTCCTGCGCTGTGATACCTGTTGACTCAGAGTCCAGAGCCCCACCTGGGGTTCTGCTGAGCGGATTGCCTCCTTGGAGGGCCCCTGGGTAGCAGCTCTCCTCTCACGGCTTCATCTGTCAGCACATTCCCATTTCCTGCTCTGTTGTCCAGAGATGAGTTGAAATCTTCTGTCCATTTAAAATTCTCTTCCAGCAAACGCTTTCTAGTCTTAATGGAATTCTTCTGTTTCATTTTTTGATGCTTTTGTTTCATTAGGGAGATTTGGGAGGGACAACCAGGTTGCTAACCATATTGAAATTAAAACCCCATCAGTTTTGTTTTTTAAAAAAAATAGCGTTTGGTGTTTGGCTTTTATTGTTCATTTTTCAGTCATTCCCTTACTTTTTGAAAACCATGGGTTTGCCTTATGAATATTTATCTCTAAACAATTATGGGCGGAATTATAGTCCCCCAAATTCACGTGTTAAAGCCCTCAAAAGTTAATTATTAAAATAGTTTAATTTTAGCTGTTTTTGCTCTTTGTATACATGGAATCATACAACATGTACTCCTCTGAACCTTGCTGTTTTAATCAAGATTATTTTGGAGATTCATCCATGTTTATTCATGAAGTTATATGTTATTTATTTGACTTCTGTATAGCATTGCATTGTAAGAATATACCACATTGAGTTATGTTTTCTACTGCTGATGGGCATTTGTGTTTGTGTGACTTTTTGCCATCATGAGAAAGATGGGTGTGAACATAGTTCCTGTTGCACATATGCTAGAGTTTCCCTAATATAGAAACCTAGGAGTAGAAATGTGGAGTCATGGAGTATACACATGGTTAATTTTACTAGGTGATGACAACTATATGCCACAGTGGCTGTACCAGGGTATTCTCCATGGGTGTATGAAATTGCCCATGGCTCAACAACCGTTGGTATGATCAGATTTTTTAAAAATATATTTTTTATTGATTTTTAGAGAGAGAGGAAGGGAGAAAGAGAAACATCAACATGAGGGTGATGGAACGTCATTGGATTAGCTGCTGCCTGCTGGCTACCTGCTGGGGATTGAGTGTAACTGTAACCAAGGCATGTGCCCTGACCAGAAATTGAACCAGCAACCTTTTGGTGCACAGGATGACGTGCAACCAACTGAGCCACACTGGCCAGGGTGGTGTGATCAGATTTTTAAAAATTTTTGTCTGTTTGCAATAGTGCAGTGAAGACCTGGGTGTGGGGTGGAAGGAGTTAAAGGGGGGGGGGGGAAGGGACATCTTTAATACTTTCAACAATAAAGATAAATAAAAAACAAAACACACACACACACACACACACAAATGTGGTCTGTTTAGTGGGTGTGAAATCAGATATTATTGTGTGTTTTTAAAAATGAGATGTGATTTATGTGTAGTATAATTTACCTTAATGTGACTTTGATTTTTATTTTCCTGATTATTGATGCGATTAAAGATTCTAAATTTTCATATAGTAATTAACCTTTCATGCTTTCTCTTCTGTAAAAGTTTGCCATATTTTCCCAGTTATTTTTTATTGACTGGTGGGTTTTCCTTAGATATCATGGAAGTAAAGTGTGTATATGTATGCACACATAATATAGGACAGAATTAATTTTTTTGTATGTGGGCAGGATTCAGTTTTCTGCAGATATAATTACGGCATTCTCCTTTTGGTTGTGGCTAATTGTTGGCAATACTGAGAAGTAGGTTTTAGCACTTTAAACGTTTTGGAGTCTTTTTTCCTTCCCTCCTCCTTATCTACCCTCATTGTGAGAGAGTTTTGGTTGAAAAAGTATCCTGACATTCAGTAACTCGGAGTGTTTTCTTTGGTGGGCATGCTGTAAAAGATGGACCTGCCAGGCCCAGGCTGGCCAGCACTTGGGCTCGGAGAGGAGCTGGGCTGTGAATGCGGGCCCAGATCTCTAACGGGAGAGCTATGGTACTTCTCTTGGCTCTGGTTAACACATTTCTGAAATTCAATGTTTTGTAAGTTGCCTTGATAAATGATAGCATTAGTTACTTACCCATTCTTTTCTCCATTTTACAATGTACCCTGAAGTTAACTTAAGGGACAATTTTCTTTTAAATGGTGATAGTTCTATAAATAAAAACTTTATGAAATGGTTGAAATGGTAAATTCAATATATTGTGATGTACATATATTTTACCACAATCATAATAAAAATACACCCAAAGGCTAGAAAGAAAATATTTTGGGAGACTTTGGATTCCAATAAAAGTGCAAATGTGACATTTTGAAGTATATCTGTTTTTGAGAGTAGAGCATCTTTCAAAAGTTAATTACTGATGTACGGTAATCAGCAATATCTCTTTTATATAAGCTGCTTATTTTTTTTCATGACTAGTCTTTTAAGAAGGCTTACTTTTTTGAGTTTTTTTTTAAAATCTTGGAATGAATTTCAAGGATTACATGTTCATTTATCTTATGTTCATAATGCTAGCTATCACTTCCCCCTTTGCTTCAGCTGCATGGGCTTGCTTTCATTTCCTCTAATCACTCTCCTTTTCCTTCCTCAGGGCCTTCCTAGGGTTGTTCTTTTTCCTTTGCCTGCTTCCATTTATTTTATTATTTTTACAAATTGTAAAATATACATATTACGGGCTGAATTATATCCCCCCAAATTCATGTGGTAAAGCCCTCAGAATGTGACTGTATTTGGGCTTTTAAAGACATGATTCAGTTAAAATGAGGTCATTTGGGTTGGTTCTAATTCAATATGAATGGTGTCCTGATAAGAAGAGGAAATTTGGACACAGACAGTGGCAGAAGGAAGTTGGAGAAGACAGCCACCAACAAGCCAATGGGAGAGGTCTCAGAAGAAACTGACCCTGCTGACACTTTGATCTTGCACGTCTGGCCTCCAGTATTGTGAGAAAATACATCTCCATTGTTTAAGCCACCCAGTCTGTGGAACTTTGTGGTGGTGGTAGTCCTAGCAAACGAATGTCATGCATGAGATAAAATTTACCATTTTAACCAGTGACATTAAGTACATTCGTGTTGTTGTACAACCATCACCACCATCCATCTCCAGAACTGTTGTCATCTTGCCAAACAGAAGCGCCATTCTCCCCTCCCCTAGTAGCTGGAAAGCACCATTCCACTTTCTGGCTCTGAATTTGACTATTCTGGGTACCTCATATATGGGAAATCATACAGTAATTGTTCTTTTGTGATGGCTTATTTAACTTTACATAATGTCTCAAGGTTCATCCGTTTTATAGCATGTGTCAGAATTTCCTCCCTTTTTATGACTAACATTCTATTGCAGCATAGACCACATTTTGTTTATCAGTTCATCCACTGATAGACGTTTGGGTTGCTTCTACCTTTTGGCTGTTGTGAGTAATGCTGCTATGAATATGTGTACACAAATATCTCTTCAAGAATCATCTTCCAGTTCTTTTGGGTAAATATCTAGAAGTGGAATTGTTGGATTCTATGGCAAGTCTATTAATTACTACTTCATATTTTGAGGAAGCACCACACTGTTTTCCATATAGGCTGTATCATTTTATATTCTCGTTTCTCCACATCCTTGTCAACACTTGTTAGTTCTTTCTTTTTTTTTAATAGCAGACATAGAATTTCTGGGTATCACGGCTTTCAGCGATAACAGATGGCTTTTAATTATCACTGGGTTAAGTCACAGAGAGTCAACTCTCACAGGGATGTGAAGTGGCATCCAGACGCCTCTTAGGTGTATCACTTTGGAGGCATTGGAATTATGGTTGTGAGAGACTGGCAGCCATTTTCATTTCCTATTTGGGCCAGGACTTCATTCCCATAAGGAACTTTTGGGTCTGCTTGTGTGATACAGGACCAGCTATGCCAAATCTTAGGCATTTTTTTCTTTTTACTAGAAAGACTCAGTGAAACAAATCTTTGCAGAACTAAAGAGGCTAGTAACTTTTTTCCTTCGGAGCAAATTTGTATTTTCTTGAGTGTTTACAGCTATGTTTGCATAAAACACTCATGTACCTAACAATTGCAGTCCAGTGAGGAAAACAGAGCACGTGAGGCATATTAGGCTCCCGAAACCTCAAAAGGAGGTTGTGGTAAAACACAAGAAGCCTGAGAGACGCACAGGTGCTTCCTGAGGGCTTCTCTGACATCATGAAAGAGTTACATGTCTAACCGTATATGTTGCATTACAACCGCCTGAAAGATTACAGAGTGGAAGAGACTGAGTAAGGAATCTTTATAAACATATCCCTTAACTTTAGTTTGTGTGTGAAAATGGAAATGTTTATGTGGGTTTACTTTTCTCCTTGTCCACTTGTCTGGATTTCCCTGCACTCCAACAGCAATTCTCGGTGGCCTACAGTGAGTGGCAAAAGAAACATCATTCTTTCATTGTGACTGGGAACTGACAGAGCCACCTGGTCACACTGGGCGGTCATGTCCCTCCCTCCCCCACCCCCTTTGCCATTCTATACTCCAGTTTCTGTAGAGGATAATTTCACAGCCACATGTTCACAGCGTTAAGCATTAACAGTAGCATCACAGTACCCAGTACAATTAATTGTACACACACAGAGCTCATTTTTCTTTGTGCAATCTGTACCCCCACTGGTTTAAGAATTCACAGTAAATATAATTAAAGCTGTTGAAAAGCCAACACATATAAGGATGTTTCCCCTATTATTAGCCAGCCTTCAACATCACTGCAATAGTAGCGCTTTGTCTAGGAACCCTGAAAGCTCTGCCAGTGCTTCCTACGTAGGCTTTGTAAACCGAGATGACCACTCTATCAAGGAGGGTGAGGGCGAGGGCGGGCAGGTCATCCCCCAGCAGGAACCCGCTACGCCTGCCTCCTACTGTTTGCTGATTTAATCCCTTTGGGATAGTAAAGCTGGACCAGGAGTCCACAGCTAATACCATACGCCTTTCTGTAGGGCTGGTACAAGGAACAGGTGTCAATTTCATTGCTTTCTTGAGGTGTGCCCCTCCCGTCCTTCCCCCCAGGTCTGTCCTTTTACTTTGGAAGGTCTGAGCTGAGCCTGGGAGGAGCCACTTCTTGCTCAGTGCTTTGGGTGTTTTCTGAAAGCCTTCAACATCAGTCGTCCTGATCTCGGTTGGTGGGACCTCATCTCAGCCTTCGTTATTCACATAAAACACAGCACTGCCTCTAAAGGCAAAAGGCAGAGAAGGCTGGGTTTATCTCACTGTTAATTAACTGATGAGTTGTGTCACGTATGTTTTACAAATAGGTGTAAAAGTCTGCTGTGTGTTGAGAGAATTGTGCTAAGCTCTGTAGAGGTAGGTAAAGCAAATATAAAATACTATTTCTATTAAAGTACTAGCCTAGAATGCAAGATAGAAGCAGGGAGCACAGAGAAGATGCCTAACTGGCAGGAGAAAGGCCTGCATTGTGTAGTACAGAGCTTTTGTGCCATGAGGCTCCAGGGAAAGGAGCTGGTCATTAAACCTCTCAGAAGAGGAAATAAAGGCAAAGCAAATGAGGAATACCAGCTCTAGCTGGTTTGGCTCATTGGATAGAGCATTGGCCTGCAGACTGAAGGGGTCCTGGGTTCGATTCCAGTCAAGGGCACATGCCCAGGTGTGGGCTTGATCCCCAGTAGAGGGTATCAAGGAGGCAGCCGATCAATGATTCTCTCTTATCATTGATGTTTCTCTCTCTCCCTTCCTCTCTGAGTGCAATAAAATATATATTAAAAAACAAAACAAAAACAAAGGAATACCAGGCAGAGAGCTACTTTCTGCACAGTGACTCCTGAGTCCTTAAGGGCCTTAGCCCTTTAGAAAATACATCCCGAGTCTCCAATAATAGTTAGGTACAGCATTGTTAAAAGATATAAATAAATGTTTTACACCTGATAATAAAAGTTATAACTTTTTTTTGGGGGGGGGGGTAGGACAGAAGACTTGTAAAAGACACATAGATACAGATAAAGTAAATTACCCATATTCCAGACACCTCGAAGGAATCCCTGTTAACACTGTGGAATATGCCCTTTTTTCTTCTTCTATGTAATGACTTTAATTATATTTACTTTGGATTCTCAGACCAGAGGGTGTGCAGATTCTATAAAGAATACATTTTAGTTGGATTCATACAAGATCACTGAACTGGTTATTGTATTGATAATTTTGACCTCCTCTACCTTTAATTTTGTAGTTATTTTGAAAAATTGTTATAACTCTTGGAAAAAGCCCATTTGCTTTCATTTTAGAGTATTTGAAAGCAGTTGACCTTCTTTTAAAGAGAATCTTTCCAATGGGTAGACTTTTGGGAATGATAGGATATGGAGATTTTCTAATAAATTAAATAGAAATTGTGGTTGTTTAATTGTATAACAATAAAGCTCTAATATGTAAATATCTTTACAGTCTTATAGTGTTTAATTTTTGTATGTTTTATAGTGAATCCCCCCCCCCGAAATGATGTGTTATTAAGAAGGAGTATGCATATTTCTTAATTATTAGTTATTTCTTTTTATCATGAATGGAAAATCTATGTGGGCTACGTCAGTAAGAAAAGAACAATATTAGATGTCAACTTAATTTTTTGATATATGCAGAGCTATAGGTGAATTTAAGATCTTGACCTCTGACAGGTGCATTTGGAACAAGAATTTGCTGGGAAATGGCCTTTTGCACTTAGGGAAGAGCCTGGCTTTTGAAGTATAGTTTCTGATCTGTCACTATTATATTTGCTCTGTCCATTTGTGCCAGATCAGGAATGCTAACAGTGGGGATCTGTGTTTTGGAAGAACCTTAATGAATTCTCTCTGTTTTGGAAGTTGTTACTGCCCATAAAACTACAAAGTAGAGTATGTGTCTTTTGACTGATTGAGAGGTCTTAACCTTTTTGGAAATTGATGGCTCCTTGCTATGGTGTTTTAAAAGGCTTTGTTTTTATATAATGTCTAGCTGCCCTAGTTCTATAGCATCTCTTTCTTTTTCTCTTTCTCTTTCTCTTTCTCTTTCTCTTTCTCTTTCTCTTTCTCTTTCTCTTTCTCTTTCTCTTTCTCTTTCTCTTCTCTTCTTTTCTTTTCTGTAAAGTCCTGTGTAGTTCAGAGACTGTTTGTTAGGGGAGAAGAGCTGTCACAAACTCAGGGACCAGACAGTTTAATGAGAATATATAAGATTATAAAGAGGAGTGATGAGGACAGTGATAGATTGGAAAATACCTCTTAAAAGGCAATGAAAAAAAAAGCAAAAATCAAGATACATTGTAACAGCCAAACAGAAAGTCAAATTTGACCGGAAGCCTACCAACATATGTTTGTTTATGCCAGTTATCCCTGTAACAATAGCAGTAGGAGAGGAGCAGTGTAATGACAGTAGAAATCGCTAACAATTTCTGACTGCTTACTCTGTGCCAGGCACATGCATCATCTCCTTCTGTCCCCACAATAAAGATAATTACTCTTACTATCCCATCTCAGGATAAAACAGAGGCTTAGAGAGGTTATTTGCCCGCATCCCAGGACAGAAAGTGGCAGAGTCAAAGCCAGGTTTGTCTGACTCTGGGTCTTGAGCTCTCTGATGTGTTTTGATTTTAGGCCACAGAACTTGGAATTGCATTGGGTAGGAAGAAAATCGCCAGGCAGTGGTTAAGCTACTCAGTGTTGGCACCGGCCAGCTTTGTGACCTTGGAGGAGGCAGCCAAGCCTGGGAGAAAGGGCAGTGTTCTTGGTCCGAGAGGAAGAGGAAACAGCAGGATCAGGTCTTTAGCGGCGTGGCCAGGCTGGAGAGAAGTTTTCACCAGGTGCCTGGGGAGAGGATTAAAGAGAGAAATAGTTCCCGTGAGGTGCACACGGTGTGCTTGGGAGTGTGGTGTGTGTGTGTGGCATGTCGAAGTGGAAAATCAGACTCAATGGAAGTTTAGTAGGAGCTTGTAATGTAGGTGTTGGCAGATGTGGGTAAGGGCTGCAGGGATACTATGTACCCTTGATTTAACAGTGCATGAGGGGCTAACTGGAGTTGTAGAATAAAGAACTAACACGTATGGGGCCTAAGATTTAACCCAGGGCTTCCTGTTACAATACACTTTAAACTAAATGAGGTTTTCGGCTCGGTGGAGGGGACAGACTTCTCTCTGCTGCCTTTTGTTCAGTTGTCTCAGCAGGCTCCCACTCACTGGCCTCCGAGTGGGTTTTCTGGGGCATAGTGGATCTCTATCAGGCTCACTGGCATTTCCCGTGATATTTAGTAGAAAGAGAGTCATAAAGAAAGAATCCTGACAAACCTGAGGTGGTTGAATTAACCAGCACAACCCAAATATTCGACTGTTAACACAGCACCTTTCAACAAACAAGCCACTGACTTGTTGCGCATTGTAGCTCTCAAAGCCTCTCTGTCTAAGTGACTCGAACTCAAGGAAATGAAAAGTAAAGCCAGGCTATTCCTAACCGGCAGCACGTGAACATGAACCTTAGGAAACAGAGCAGCCTCTGTGAGAGGCTCATCTGCATAAACCTCACAGACCCCTAAAAATAATTTTAAAAATTATATATGAAAAAAATTAAAGGGCTATATTTTGACTCCCTTCCCCTACCCACACCCCCGAAAAATGTGAATATACTATAAAAAAATGATAGGTTAAGATTGATGAATAGAGTTTGCTTTCTGCAGCCTGAAGACTTAAATAGACACTGAAGGAGGAGGAAGCAAACTTAGTTGCAAGAAACCTAATACCTCCTAGAGGAAGGGGGAGAGAGGTGGGACCAAAAATAGAGCAAGAGTTGGGTCCAGGGAAAGCCCTTTTGTTGAGTTGTTTCATTGGCTTTAAATGATCACTTTCCTAGAAGCAACAAGAAAAACTGGTCCCGTTTGTTTTCACAGAGTTGGGGAGAAAATACTTATGTAAGCAGCTCCTGTTTGCAATGTTTCCATCTGGAATATCATTTAAGAATTTGGCCAGATCTCAAGTGATTTATGGTTAGTAAACAAGATTATCCTCAGCTTCCCGCTGCAAGAGAGCACATGGTTTGGGGTTTAGTTGCTGTTTTGCAGCCTCTTTTAATTGCTTGTGCAAGGTAATACTGCACTAATCTCTGTTATTTCTCTCCAGTGTTTGGGTTGTGACAGTGGTTTCTGAAGCAAGAAACCAGAACAGTGGTTGACGTTAGAATGGCTTAAAGTATGACTCTCCTTGTTGTAGAGCTACCAAAACTATACCTGCTACTTAAGGTTGGTGGGGGTCGTGTGAGGGGAAGGAGGAATGGCTTTTGCATAAACTTGAAATTCAGCTCCTTTTCATTTTTTTCAGAAAAGATACCCTTAATGTTATGGACCAATGAAATAAAGGGAATCTTGGGTCAGCTCTTTTGAATGCTTAGGATTTTTCATTTTTTAAGAGTTTACTTTTCCCCCTAATATGGGAAAACATTTCTTACCAAAACGGTGGTTATGTAGTGAAAAAGGCCATTTTTGATGTTTGAGGATATATTATTATGAAAATGGGAATACTGATGCATTATTTTTTCAAATGTGGATACAATGTTGATGCTTTAAGTTTAAATTAGTTTTTATGGGTCTCCTCTTAAATTCTTCTAATTATTAAGTTTCAATATTTATGAGAGAGAGGTAAGCATTTTAGCAAAGAAATGATCATTTTATTCTGCAAGACAAAATATAGTAATGAAATGTTTCAGAGCATAAAGTTTGGAAAACCATATATTATATATTTCAGATTCACTGAAGATAAAAATAGTTACATCTAGTTAGCAAGAACTCTGCTATAGTAACCTCCCCAAACACCTCTTCCTAAATCTTGAATTGAAGGTCTCTTCCTAAAGTGGTTATGTTAATACTTTGAGTTTCATATCTTACACACAGTGCAAACCAAGCAAAAGATAAAATGTATAGAGGTCACTCTGCCTTTCAGATTCTTTCTATTACCTATTTTGAATCGAATTCTTAAATTGTTCATGATAGCTTGGCAGTAAGCCATGTACTTGTCATTTTTAGCTCATTAGAGTTAAGTCTAGTCCTGTTAAGAACAGGTTTACTAGTCTTTTTTTAATTGCCTGCTTAAAAATTTTCATTTCCAAAAATCAGCTAAAGAATTTAAGATGGTGATAAATGTGGACTGAGGTCAAGTAAAAATTCTGAGCACATCAGGAATTCACTGCAGAAGGGAAAGGCAGAGATGAATGAGTTTAAGGCCCTTGTGGAGGAGCGAAGGATTGCTGAAGCATTCGTATCTAGAGGGATGGAACACGGTTTAAACTGTGTGGTTGTATAAAAATGTAGATGGTGTTTATTTGACTAGTATAAACAGGTTTTGTGTTTTTTGTTTGTTTGTTTGTTTTTCATTTAAATGTGCCACCTATTCTTCTGGGGGATGGGAGGGTAAGTATTCGAAGGATGTGGAAAAACAGATGAAGACAAAGTGGGATGTAGAGCCGACAAGAGAGAGAGGGATGTCCCAAGAGCCAAAAATAAAGAGACCTGGAAGGAGGGGAAACAATGGAATGTGCTCAGGGGTGACACCAGGAAAATCTACATAGAGAGGAAAAAAGGCTGAAAAAAGAGGTGAGGTGAAGAGACCTTTAGGAAGAGGCAGGAAGAGAAAACGTTGGTGTCGAGTGGAATAATGTATACCTGCACCTCTGCGTATAGGAGAGGCCAAGTTTCCCAGCAAATGGCCAGGCTCACTTTGTTGATGTGCCCAGCAGTCTGAGGTGTGGTGAGCGTGGCACTCATTCTTCTGACTGTGTAAGGGAATAGGTATGGGAGAGGATGTGGCAGATGTGTTAGCCTCCAGGGGTATGTTTGGGGCCATAGCAGTTTGTGCATGACCTTGAAGTGGGAGGAAGACACTAGTGGTTGGGATTGTGTAACTGACTGAGCAATCTAGTTGAATCAAATCAGAGCAGCCTCACAGGCCCATCTCCTTTCTCTTGAATCATCCCTCGCCTGGACGACTGGGAAATGGGATTTACTTGTAATGTGTGAAGGTAGGACTGACCATGAAGAACTTAGGATGTGTGTCAGTAGAACCCCCCTCTTGCTTCCTCTGTCCTCTTCCTGGGGTTCATCATGGGTTCACGTTATTCCCTGACAGGTCCCAATTTGCTGGAAATATCCTATATAATAAAGATGTAATATGCAAATGGTCGTTACACTGTGAAGTGTAATGACCGTACTGGCGCATGGATTCATGTTCAGGGCTACTAATATTTCATATTCTGAATCTTTCTTGATTTTCTTTCCACTTATCAAAACTTACCTGTTCACTTTCTGGTGTCCCTATTCTCTCCCAGTAATTGGAACTAATTTTGTAAAAACCTTCATTCTCTTGTTCAAAGGTAGTATATAGCCCCTTGTTTGTTATATGTTTGTATTCAGAAGAAGGATTCACAGTATGTTGACTCAAAGAGATGGTGGCATTTTGGGCATTACTTTGGGTAATAAGATGGTGACAGAGTCTTTATATGCATATTGTACTCATGGGAATTAAACTCATGCACGTGGCTAAAAGAAAAGAAAAAGGACAAGAAGTAACAATTGAAATAAGATGATCATAGTCCTACAGTGAACATGAGATGGGAGCTATGAGCCTGCACTTTGTAGGGAGATTGCATTTCCTCTCAGAGCTTGAGCATTGGGTTTAACCGCATAACCCATAAAATGCAAGTGAAATCCTTTGATATTTACCTGAGGAGTTAATAGTCTTGCCCAAATGGCCGGGAAAACTAGAGTTAGTGAGAGGCAGTATAGTGTTATATTTTATAAGGAATTTCAGGGCATTTTCAAGGATAGTTTTAACTGTTTGTGATTGCTGCCTTGAATTTGACTTTGGACTCTAACGAAATTCCCTGTGCCATTAGGTATGACTTTACAGTGTTGATTGGCTGAGAGTAGTTCTTTTCAGGGCTCCTGTAAGCTCCTTTTGACTGTGTGTTGTTGTTCATTATTGCCAAAGGAGCTCAGAAAACATTGTGTTGAATGAAATAATGAATAAATAACACCTCTGCCTGGTGCTCTCTCCATCACCCAGAACATGGCCCCTAGAACAGATATGAGTGGGGACATCCTGGCTGCTTTGGTTTGGAAGAGATGGGCCTTGCTGAACAGTTTAGATCATCTGTTGGAATTGGATTACTGAGATGTTTTTTTTTTTTCCTCTGAGCATGTGGCACCATGCGCTATATCTCATGGCATCACCATGGTATTCACTGAAAATACCATGCAAGGCGTTTCTGCAAGGTGTCTGCTTGACAGGGCAAGTTTAAGTAAAGATAGTCACCACTAGAATCTGTCTGGCTTTTGTATGCCATTTACAGATGTTCAGTTGCTGCCCTCAGTGAGTTTGGAAGCTCTCGTGTATGATACCCAGATCCTCATACCAGACACAGTGTGATCTCACTGCTAACCACGCATTCTGGTGCTATTTTTAGTGTTTTGTCAGCCTCCTGGGCCAGTCTGATATTTTTATATTTTGAATGTGCCAGTCAACCTTTGTTGTATTTAATAGAATCACAGAATTAGAGGTACTCAGATAGGTAATCAAATCCAGTGTTCTTTAAATTTTCTTTCCCTCAAAGGGACAGTAAAACCCTAATAAATATAATTTATGCCAATATGTAAATCAGAGAAAAGCTGAACTTCCCGTTCAGAGAGAGAGAGACTGAAATGGGAGACCAAAATCCTCTTCTATTTCTCTACTGCCTGCCCATCCCAACCTTCGAGGTATCTGGATATGACATCGGGGCTCTGTGGAGCTCAATTTGAAAACCACAGCTCTGGAGTCATGGGAGTTTTCCCAAATGTTTAATCTTCCTAACACTAATTTGCTTTTTATTGCTTCCTGAGAGCAAACTTTAAAACAGAACTGCTCAAAGTTCTTCCTCTACATTTCTCTGCGTGCAACACTCACCAGTCATCAAGAAGCTTATTGTGTTTTGTGAATGTGCAGCCCAACCAGTGTGCGCCCTTAGGAACCACAGTAAGAAGATGAGTTGAGTGATTGAGTGGCACCTAATGGAGACTATGATATTCCCAAGAAGCTGGGATGTCCTATACAGCATAGGCTCTAATTGTATAGATCTGATTCTCAAAGTATGTTCCCCTGACTAACAGCAGCAGCAACATTTCCTAAAACTTGTAAAATACAAATTCTTGGCCCAACTACAGACCTGCTGAATCAGAAACATTGAGGGTGGAGCTCAGCAATTGTATTTAACAAGCTTCTCTGTTATTCCGCTGCCCATTAAAGTTTTGAGAACCACGGGTGTTGGAGAACAGGATGGTAGCACCAAGTGTTCGCTGCTTCCCCCTCTCCCTCCTCCCCCCTTACTCTAGCAAACTTCTTGCTTTGCTATGGAAATTTGATGTTTTCTTGATCTTATGTGAAATCCTAAGCAACTTAATCTTAAAAAACAAACAACAAAACCCCCTAGGTCTGCCTTTCGATTAGATTACCATCTCTTGGTCCCTTTTATATGGAGATTCTGAAGCTGCCACTGGATGTACATGGACACTATTTTTAGGTGTTGCAAGTGTGGCTGCTTCTGAAAGGAAGTGATTTTCTCCTTTACCAATCAGAGCCTCATTTGTCTGAATACGGCTGAGGTAACTCAGAATCACAGACCTTTCAGCTTCTCTTCCCGGTGAGAGTGTGAGGGAGGATTTCCCAAGTGTAGCCCCCAAGCAACCATGATCATCTCCATGTTAACACTGTAAACCAGTTTATTTTCTCTGTGTCTTTCTGATGAACCAGACAGTCACTCGGCAGTCTGGAGCTGGGGATTCCTAATGTAAGATCCAAGAACCACCCTTGATAACAGACAAATAAACTTACTTGTATGAATGGATGTGACTTTTTGTGGATAGAAGGTCCACAGTTTTCATCAGATTCTGGAAAAGATCTCTGCACCCCTCTACCCGCCCCCCGCAAAGCTGATTGATTATTGCTTTAGCTGCTTTTGAATAACAGTTTTAAGATTTGCAGTCATTTGAGATGGAAGAGTTTTGGCAATTATCTTTTATCCTGCCTTGTGGTCTCCTCAACTGTTACTGTCTACTTAAGTAGAGTAAGATTGGTTCTTTAACTTGTGTAATCACCTGTTGCTGTTTCTAGTGGTGGAAAGGATGCATACTTGTGTGTATCCAGAAGTTTCAGGTGTAGTTTTTGTTTTGTTTTGTTTTAATATATTTTTATTGATTTCAAAGAGGAAGGGAGAGGGAGAGAGATAGAAACATCAATGATGACAGAGAATCATTGATTGGCTGCCTCCTGCACGCCCACTACTGGGGATCGAGCCCGCAACCTGGGCATGTGCCCTTGACAGAAATCGATCCCAGGACCCTTCAGTCCGCCGGCCGACACTCTATCCATTGAGCCAAACCAGCTAGGGCTCATGTGTAGTTTGTTTTTTTTTTTTTTTAAAGATCTGTGAAGTATACAGAGCAGGAGGAATTATTTATTCCTACTTATAGTTGAGGACACTGAGGCTTAGAGAAAAGCATGAAACAATATCACTTGGTTTGCCTGTCAT
Source organism: Myotis davidii (assembly GCF_000327345.1). Classification (NCBI taxonomy): domain Eukaryota; kingdom Metazoa; phylum Chordata; class Mammalia; order Chiroptera; family Vespertilionidae; genus Myotis; species Myotis davidii. Next base: position 2,608,534 of record NW_006295491.1, on the reverse strand, counting down.
CTGAAAGCATCTGTCACTCCCACTAGTTCATGCTCTGATTACATCTAAATACACTTGGATGATGTCTAGAGAAGTCTTAAAGTTTATTGTGGATTTAAAAAACTGGTTGTTTAACTGATCTAACATCATTATTCTCTCTCTAAAGGAAATGGATCATGTTCACATTGTGGATTTTTTTTTGGCCTTATTTTAGCAATTTTAAAACAAATCTTTATAGACATAGTCTCCCCACTGCACAGTCAAATAAAAGCTGGCTCCCATCCATCATCTTCTTCACAAAGATCATAGAAAAGTCTACCTGATTATATTTTTTAGCATGTTGGCTCAGGAGAGAGTCATTGGCAGCCGATAGCATCTCCTCATTTTCATTAGATTGTTCTTTGGGTTTCAAAGATGAGTACCCTTGTAACTTACATTACAGTCTTAAAATTGCGCATAAAAGTTTGCTGTGGAAGAGTAGCAATGTAAGATAAATTGAGAAGGTTAAGGGGAAAACTGTGCTGAGGGCTTCTCATAAATGAATTGTTATAAAAGCATAGTGATTCTCCAAGTGACAAATTAACTTGAGAGAGTGCTTTGCATTTTAAAATAATGTATGATAGGGTAGTTCTATTTGTGTTCAAGCCAGAGGTCAATGACTCACTTATTCTGCTTGTGCTTTTTGTCTAATGGTGTAGAATAGAAAGTTGTACATGTGGATATTTAATATACTTTTATTTTGCAAATGTCTATGATTCGGTCAGCAGCTAGAGTATGTATGTTAAGACAGGCTGGCATCTAAAAGGTGTCTGTGCTGAGGGCTTGGGGACAGAACATTTTACAAAAGGAATATTTGTGCTTAGAAAACTTCTTATAAAGATCTCGTTCTGACTTGAATTACTCTTACTTCACGGGGGTTACTGAAAAGGGCATCAGGATATCGGTCATTTCTTTAGTTCCCTGGCATTGGGTGGGCAGAAAGGTATTAGCAAGTAGGGGGGTAATTCAAACAAATCAGGGGTTTGATTATTGTTAACTTGGAGTAGGTCACTTCATATTTCTATGAGGAATGTACATCTTAATGTCACTTATACTTTTTTTGGGGGAAATATAAAATATCTGCATTAATTTTAGGGTTTGTACATTTGTGATTTTGTTGAACAGTAAAGAGAATAAGAGAAGATGATTCCTGTCTTGCCTCCATACAGTCTATCTAATGAAACCCAGTGTATCATGGGAAAGCTCTGTGTTCTTCAAGCCACTGATGACAGTATTAGTTCAATAATAATGTCTTTGTCCTCTGCATTCTTTTACTGAAGTTTTTTTTTCTTTGACCTTTGGCCACATTGCATTATTTTGGGGAATATGATTTTATTGATTTCAGAGAAGAAGAGAGATGGAGAGAGAGAAACATCAATGATGAGAGCAAATCATTGATTGGCAGCTTCCTGCATGCCCCCCACTGGGATTTGAACTGTGACCTCCTGGTTCATAGGTCAAAGCTCAACCACTGAGTCACGATAGCTGGGCCAAATTGCATTTTTGCTGCAGCATTTTAATTTGTGGGGCAAAGGCAGTGGGCATGAAGTTAGCTAATTACCTCAAGTGCTGGCTGGTGTGGACTTGACCTTTCAAAGTCAGAGCTCAGTGCCAGAGATCACATTTGCACCCGAATGTGGTTGTTTTGTTGCTTCTATCTTGGGGAAACCTATGAGGGCAGATATAGAGGAGATCAAGGGAGATGAGCAGTGGTGCTTCGTTCAGCAGCTCCAGGGCCGGGTAGCTATCAGTCCCCCAGCACATGCTAGTGGTCTTTAGGTTTCTTGGGAGAAACAGAATAGATTCAAATAATTGCAGTTAGAAAGGAGCCCGAGGCAAAGAAGGTCTCTGTGTTTCCCTGAAGTTCTTGTTTTTTGTTTGTTTTAACTCCAGGTCTCTCCTGGCATCTATCTTTTTTTTTTTTAACTTTACTTTTTTCTCATAAGAAAAAAAACAGCAGCACTCTGTATCTATGCTTTCTGTTGTGGAAACTAGTATTGTAGAGTCTGTTCACTTTAAAATAGAGAAGGTAAATCAGTTTTAACAGCATGCCAATCATGTGGCCCAGAAACTTGATGGGTGTTTTGAGGTTGTGTATTTTGCAGCTGTGTTTTGAAGTTGTTATTTTGAGGTTGTATATTCACCTGTCTGGACAGTTGAGGTCTCTGGACATATGTAGGGATAGGAAATATCTGTTCAATTATAAGGTGTGTTTTTTTTGTAAAACATATTACCATTACGTTAGAGTCCAGTGACATAGGGTCTGACTTCAAAAGAACTTTGCCATAATAATTAATAATAATAATAATAATTTTTTTTTTTTTGTATCTTTTAATTTACATAGCACACTGAATATTTTTTGTCAAGAGAACTGAAGAAAGGTTAACTAACTGAACACTTGGTTCATGTATTTGCATTCAGTGGCTCATAGGCCAGGCCCTTGCCTTCAAGATCTAAGGGGATAAAAATGTAAATAAATATTGATAGAGACATGTACAAGGTACCCTGTGACTGCAGAGGGGGTTAGCTGCACTTTCCTTTGTGAGCCTGCCTCTGAAAATAGTGGCATCTTTTCCTCTTGCTATTTTTTGTAGCGACTTGTCTTGCTTCATTGTCTTCATGTTCTCTGTTAGGGATTTCATATGAAAGAATTTTGTCAGCTATTTCATGCGTCTGAACATTTCTTGCTGCTCAGATTCAGACAGATATGTACGTGGTGATGTCTGGTGCTCGTCTGTTTGTTAGAATTGTCAGATGTGCTTGATATAGCTTGATTTCAAAGTTGATATTAAAAAAAGGTATTTTCAAATGTTGGAGGGTAAACTGGGATTCTGCTAAGCTTATTTTTCCTGCAAATCTGTGGCAAAACTGTTGGCCAGTAAACTCCAGATCTGTTTTCGTACTTAAGCCAGTCCTGTATTATGTACATTCCTGTGTTTATTGTGTTTCACCCCATCTCTTCCAAAACCCCAAGCCAAAAAAGAGTGTACTTCAGTCTTCTGTGTTGAAACTTTCTATCTCTTTTTTTTGTTTATTAAAATCTCTTGCACGTTTGCAAATGATAACAATGACTTTTCCTTTTATACTAGTAAATGGAGGGTTTAGTGGACAATATTTATAAAGACCTCTAGACTTCTTAGAGAAAGGACTAAATAAAGTGAAATAGTACTATGTAAAGTGAATAAATTATTTTCTTGAGTTAAGCTGAGTTTTATTAAGGTGACTTTTTCTCAATGCTAATTTTTATTTTATTTTTAATTTTAATACTCCCTTTTTAAATAGCTAAAATGCACTTTACCCACTCTCTCTTCCCTATTTTAAGGCATTTCTGAACTGGCACAATTGTCATTTTTCCCCCATTAATTTTATAAAATGTATTTTAAATGTTACTTTAAACATTTCTTCTTTAATGTCTTCTTTTTGGCCCATGAAATGTAAAAATGGACTTCAATTGACTTCATTTTAGTAATCTCATGTTATTAAAATCTTGCAACATGTTGGTCAAGTGCGAGAATATAATTTTCATGGCTCACTTTTAAACCTTAACAGGAGTTTTATTTTACCTTTCTCTGTGTTAATTGCTTAAAGGGCAAGCATATCTGGTTACACTTCACAGTTTATGAAAAGGTCCTTTTCCTCTGTTCGCTATCTTGACAGCTGAAAAAATTAAGGGAACAATCAGCTGCTTGGTGTAAGAGAGCTGAAATTTGTCTGGTGCACTGGAATCTGCTTCCTCCAGTGTGAAAGCGTGTATTTGTGGCCTACAAAGTGAAGTTGTATAAAAATGTGAAGGAAAGGTGTTTGTTCTGGCCTTGACCAAGGTTAGAATTTGAGATGGAAGAGTTAGGCTCTGTATACATAGGAGGGGATTTGGAACTTGACCAGTCTGTCCATTTTCTTACCTATCACTGAAACTGAAGATAGGGGAAGGACATATAATTTCACAACTCATAATATAGCTCTAATATCGTTTTTCTCCTTTTGGGTGATGTATTTGAAGCAGTTGCATACATTTTCCATAATTTTTACTGCCTCCCATTTAGCTCTGAATAGAAGCCAACTAGAGAAATATTTAGAAGGTTATGAGCAACAATAGAATGAACTCCTAGAAAAAGGGCTTTTGTGGCATTCCTCAAGTGTGTGCTGGTGGAAGAATTACTGTGATTGGATAGTGAAATGCTAGAAAATAATTTTATTTAGTAGTTAGAAATAACATAAATGAGCCTTGAGATTTAGATTCATAGGTTCAAAACAGTTAGTCATGCCTCACTAGCTCAATCTTTGCTCATTATGCTTTCCATTGATGGGATGAAATGTGATGCATTGCAGTGCTGGATCAGCTCCTCAGTTCTAAAATTCAGGGTTTGATTGGATTCTGAAAAAAAAAAATTAAAGATACTGTTTAATACCAGAAATGGAAATTTGTGAAATTTTGTTTTTAGCCTAAAGTTGGTTTAAGATAGTATCCCGACGATAGAAGAGGGGAAGAACATGAAGACTATCTAATTGTAAATTGCCTTTTGAAACCAAGAGAGAGCAAATAATTTTTCAAAGCCAGGTGCTTGGTGTGTGTATCGGTGGTAATATGGCTAGTCTCCAGGGGAGCAGTATTTCTGTGAGTGCTGGGAGTAAACACATGTTTAATGGCCATTCGGCCCAGAAGCATCCAGTTTTATCTTCTGGATATGGAAGGACACATATGGATGAAGGTCAGAGCTTCATGATGCTTGCTGTGAGGCTCACGGGTATTGAGAGAACAGAGCTGTCTTAATAGAACGCCCATAATTTCCAAGGAATTCTTTGGAGGCCATCTTCTGATTCTTCATTCTTTTTAAAAAAATACATATTTTATTGATTTTTTTATAGAAAGGAAGGGAAAGGGATAGTTAGAAACATCCATCAGCTGCCTCCTGCACACCCCCTACTGGGGATGTGCCCGCAACCAAGGTACATGCCCTTGACCGGAATTGAATCTGGGACCCTTCAGTCCGCAGGCCACTGAACCAAACCGGTTAGGGCTGATTCTTTATTCTTTTGCTTACCTTGTACAGGGACTGTCTGCACAGTTTTCCTCTGACTTTTACCAGAGTCACTAACTTGTGTTTTAGTATTCATAGGGTTACAGGAGCACTTTCTATGGCTTAAAAATCACCTGCCATTTGTCTTAATGGCTAGGGTAGAAAATTGAAAGTTAAACTTGGGTTTCAGTCTCAGCTCTGCCACTGTGTGATTTTAGTTACGTAATTTCTTTACGCTTTAGTTTTGTTGTCTATAAAATGGCCATTTATTCACTCATTGAACAAATATTAAGTAATTTCTATGTGCCAGGCCTATACTTGGTTCTGAAAATGAGTGAAGCAGATAAAAATCCCTGCTCTCATGGTGCTTACATTCTACTGTGGAAATGAAATAGAAATTAATACAAGTTAAGTATAATATGTTAGATGGTGACAGTTGCTACAAAAAAAAATAAAGCAGGGTCAGGGGTAGACTGACAAGATTGGGAGGCAGTTTCTGTTTCATGTGGGATAGGCAGGGAAGGCCTCTGTTTGAGGTGACATGTAAGCAGAGACATAAATGGAGAGAGGAGTGATATGTGAGGACACCTGGGGATAGAGGATCTTGGGGAACAGCAAGTCTGGCAGGCACTGCACGGTCCCTGAGGGGAGAGTAAGCTAGATGTGTGTGAGGAGCAGTGAGGAACAGTGAGGAGGAGAGTGGTGAGGAGGGGAGCTGGAGGAGCCTGAGTGAGAGAGCGAGAGCCGCCGAGATAGCATCTGCCTTGTAGAATGCTTAGGAAATCCAGTGAGATAACACGTTCAATATGTACTTTGCACACATTAAAAGAATAATACACACACACACACACACACACAGAATAATGCACCATCGCAAGTGAGGGTTATTTTAGGCATGAAAGAAAGGTTCAGTAATATAAAATTCATTAATGACATTCATCATCTTATGATTTCGTTCCTACTTATATTTGATATTATTTTTATAGAAAAGGCCTATGATAGCATCTAAGATCACAATTACAGATTTAAGAAAAGCACCTCACAATAGAGTAGGGAGTGTTTCTTGGGGGACGTCTGTGCAAGCTCTGCAAGCCAAGGCTGCCCAGTGTGATGGACACATTGGATGACACAAAGCAGGTTCCCTCCTGCAGGCCTTCCTAGGGCCTTATCCACAATATGTGCTTTGTGCATATTCAAGAGGGATATTTACAATGCAACATTTTCCAAATTTATTTGAATATAGAACCTTAAACAATTACTACTTTGTTTTTTCTTTAAGAAACATCTCACAAGTAGTTGTCATGTTGGAAAACATCACGTTAGTACTTGAATTTTGGTTTTGTTCGCCTTCATTATTCATTTTAATAAATCGGTATTCTCGGTTTATTTTTCAGATGCCTGTAGTCAGTCAGTCTCTCTCTCTCCCTCCTTCCCTCCCTCCCTCCCCCTTCCTCTCTGAAATCAATAAAAATATATTTAAAATATTTACAAAAGAGAGAGAACCAGGACTTATCTCTGAGTCAGTTGGGGATGCAGTCAGGACTCTCCAAGCCAAAAAGGAGGAGAGAATGGCCACTGGAGAGGCAGCTTCCAGAGCCCATCCAACCATGTGCTCACTCTCCTGGCTCCCCTGCTAGGTTGGGTGATATGAGAGAACAGGGGGTTGGAGCTTATTTCTCTCCCTGTTTTTTGCAGGTAAGCACACGGTTTTTCACATGTAGATATTGAGGAAACTATTGGTTGAAAGAAATTAATCAGTAGGTGCTTCAAGAGACTCCATCAGACCTTGAGATTTAAAGATTCTCTGGGTACCAGCAATGCCAATGCTCTGTTAATTTTATGGGTGATTTTGGTATTTTGAAGAGTATATAGGAATGACTTACATTGTCCTCAT
>NW_006295491.1:2583555-2599656 GCF_000327345.1 Myotis davidii | reverse complement strand
TGTTTGTTTTTAAATCTTTCTTGGAAATTTTCTCTTGCTTTTGCCAATTTTGACATTGAATAATGGTTTCGTTTAGCATTGCTAGCGCTTCTGCCTTTATATCGCCAAGTGTTTGGGGTTGGTCTTTTTGTTATGCTGCCCTGGATGCCTCTAGGTGTTCTCTGTATTTCTCTCAGGTAGGATAATTTCCCCACCTTCTTTAAAATCATGTTCTTCGTTGTACAATGTCATGTATTTATGCTGTGAAAGTTATCTTCCCAGTCATCCTGATGATATGAGATGTGTATCTAGAACCAAAGTAAACTTTGCCCATGGGATGGCAAAAAAACTGACCTTTGAACTGTCAATGTCTAGATAAGTCAAAGGTATTGTTACCTGAGAATTAAATTCCTGGGTCACTTGTGAGAATGAGGTGGAGGTTCTTGTGGTGCCGCTGAAATAAGCATATTCAGGGGCCCCCATGGGAGGATGAGATGTGGAAGATTTTATTGGAGTGGAGTTACATTCCTCAGTTTCCAATGTCCCATCTCCCCCAAGCCAGTCCTGAAAAGGGGGCAGCTGGAGTCCAGCAGTGCCAGAGGAGGGACAGTGTCCAGAGTTTCTGTTCCATGTTGCAGCTGGTGTAGTTCAGTATCTGAGCTAAATAAAGTCCATTAGTGCACGTGTGGCACACATGGCCCTGAGCCATGCTGGTGCCTGGGAGCGTGCCCCTGCAGCAGGAGTCACAGGAGCCAGGCTCCCTGGAGCCAAGAGAGGAGAGAGGACTCCCTTTGTTTGGAAGTTTATTTAGATTTTGTGCCCTTGCAGTGGCCACTCCCATCTTGGCCACAGACTCACTTTCAGGTGTGATTTATGGGAAAGCACCTTCCCATCATCTCACTTAGACCTTACTGGGCATGCATCTAAACTGCCTTTGTCTACCAGTGGTTTGGTTCTCAACCTTCCTAATGCTGCGGCCCTTTAATACAGTTCCTAATGTTGTGGTGACCCCCAACCATAAAATTATTTTCGTTGCTACTTCATAACTGTAATTTTGTTACTGTTATGAATCATAATGTAAATATCTAATATGCAGGATGCATTTTCATTGTTCTCGACCCACAGATTGAGAACCGCTGGATCAGTATGACCAGCTCTTCTGTAAATAATGCCGTCATTAAACAATCCCCAGTGAACACTTTAAGAGTGTATGCTGCCTGACATCCTTGTACTTAGTGAGTGATTTCTGTGTGCTCTTCTAAGAATGAATAAATGGCATGCCTGTATTATTTTGTCTTTCTTTCCACTCCTCTTCTGTTAAATGACAACCAGGTTATTACAATGGACGGCATCAGTTCCTGGGAATATTTTGGGAGTATTGCATATTTTGAAAAAATTGTTTATGAAAGTTATTTATGGTCCTCTCTTTGCAATTTTTTATTTTGTTGTCATTAACTAACATGATGCTGTTGATGCATGGATATGGATTTATTTAGTTTCACTTTTTTTCCCTCTTGTAAACGAAGCATATAATTACCTAACTTCTTTTAGAAGATGGAAGAATCCTCCTCTCTACTTTCTATTACCCAATGAGAGTCTCTCATTTTTGGCTGGCATTCAGATTTCTAAATAAAGATTTAGTTTTTGCTTATTTTTTAAATGATAAAGTAAACACCACCTGAGAAGAGCCCACTCAGTGCACAACAAATGGTGGAAAATGGGAGGAGGAAAAAACTAGGAGAACTTAGATTGGATTTTTATAGTTTATTTATGATTGTAGAACATTTTTTATTTTATTTCTATAGATTTTGAAAGTCTTCCTGGAGTTTCCAGCAGTGCCAAGTGTTGGAGAAATTTTTTTCTGTCCCTCTGATAGTGAAGTGATCAAAAACAACCCCGCTGGAGGCGAGTGAAGAGTGGTCACAGGTAATGTCTTCTCTTTTTAATACTATTGATATGTGTTCAGTACTGTTCAGTAATATACTTAAAAAAGCCCATTTGAACTTACATATCCAAGTGGGCATTATCTTTTTGAGAGGCCATTCTCTATCTTCTACTCAAAACATTAAATATTTTCTCTGCATCTTGATTCTCTGTTACCTTTCTTTAAAGCATCCTGTTTTCTGTGGTGGCAAATCTCAACTCTGTGATGGTGTATTTGAAAAGTAGTAGGAACTTTAGAACTGGATGAATCAGGGCAGCTCTAATTTTAATATAAAAACAGAAGGAGCCCTGGCTGATTTTGCTTAGTGGTTAGAGTATTGGCCTGAGGAATGAAGGGTTGTGCGTTCAATTCCCAATCAAGGGCATGTACCTCGGTAACAGTTTGATCCCCAGCCTTGGTGGGGTGAGTGCAGGGTGAGAGGGAGCAGCCAATGGATGTGTCTCTGACACTGATGTTTCTCTATCTCTCTCTCTCCCTATCCTTCCTCCCACTCTCTCTAAAAAAAAAATTCAATGGAAAAATATCCTCAAGTAAGGATTACAACAACAACAACAACACACACACACACACACACACACACACACACACACACACACACACACACACACACACACACACACACACACACACACACACACACACACACACACACACACACACACACACACACACACACACACAGAAGGAGCAATAATATAACAAAGCCAGTTTTTTCTTTTTGTAATTTTTACATGTACTAGTATTTGAAGGCTCATGTTCCGTATTGAAAAAGTTAATTCTAAGAAGAGGTGACTCTAAGTTTTAAACAATGATATTGTTAAAATAAGAGGTTAGGCTTCATATCTTACAGAGAAGCATATATTATTTATTTGACTATATAAATCTTGGTATTCTTTCTTTTAAAATTTAAATTCTTTATTGTTTAAAGTATTACATAAGTCTCCTTTTTCCCCCATTGACCTCTCCCCAGCCGCTCCCATTCCCCAGCATATGCCCTCACCCCCCTACTGTCTGTGTCCATTGGTTATGCTCATATGCACGCATACAAGTAAGTCCTTTGGTTGATCTCTTACCCCCCATCCCTGCATACCCACCCTCCCCTGCCTTCCTCTGAGGTTTGACGGTCTGATTGATGCTTCTAGGTCTCTGGCTCTATTTTTGTTCATCAGTTTATGTTGTTCATTATATTTCACAAATGAGTGCGATATTTATCTTTCTCTGACTGGCTTATTTTGCTTAGCATAATCTCTCCAGGTCCATCCATGCTGTTGCAAATGGTAAGAGTCCCTTCTTTTTTATAGCAGTGTAGTATTCCATTGTGTAGATGTACCACAGTTTTTTAATCCACTCATCTGCTGATGGGAACTTAGGCTGTTTCCAAATCTTAGCTATGTGAATTGTGCTGCTATGAACATAGGGGTGCATATATCATTTCTGATTGGTGTTTCTTAAATCTTGGTATTCTTATTGAAATCAGTCAATCAGTCAATATTGTAGAAAGAGTTCTTATATTAATCAGGTTAAATAAAATGAGATCTGAATTACCTTATAAGGTATACCTCTAAGACTTTGTAATTCATATCTTACTGGTGGTGTGTTTTGCATTTTCCCCCTCGAAGTGTTATTAGAGTGTTGTTAAAAATGCACATTAAAGATTCAAATGACTAGGCCCCAATCTAGTGTGTCAACATCAGGAACAGAATGGTAGGAGGCACGTTTTAGGAATCTGCCTTTTACAGGTATCATCAAAGATTGACATTCTTTACCTCTAACTAATCTTTGTATTTTTTATTCAGTGATTTTCTTGATTTTTGCTTTGAATATAACAACACCAATAATTTTAGTTTACTGTTTTGACACAGGGTTATGTTCTCAAGTAGCTCATTATTAGATCAAATGAAGAATGTAATTGAATATAACTGTATTTGAACTTTAAGTCTAAATTAAAAATGTATATATTTTTTTTCTTGGATGTAAATGGATAAATCTGTATTTGAGATTTAGATGCCAAATACTAAATTTTATGAAGCATCTCTTCAAATTTGCTAATTTGTACTTCAGGTTTCTTACTCATATTGAGGCGAAAGAGTAAGAGGGTAGGTAAGCATTGGAAGCACCTGGGATCTGTGCCACACTGCACTTAGCATCCAGTCCAGCATTTTTCAGGAAACATGTGATGAGGGTTTTGCTGTGCAATTTATGGTTCAAACAGAGGAAATCCTTTCTTTCTAGTGCCCTGAGGTTTGTGAAGCTCTCTGAAACTTTCAAGGGGAGTATTAACATGAAATGAAACAGGCTTTGCTATGAAGTTATTTTCATTACTATGTACATTCTTTAGTAATCATTCCTATAAATTTATTAATTTTACAAAATGTAAGCATTATGCATAAAGTTCACTATTTTATAGATATTTTCGATCCTACAAATTATACCTTTACTTTAATATTTATAATATTATTAGAGGCTCGGTGCACAAAATTTGTACACGGAGGGTGGGGTGTCCCTCAGCCCAGGCCTGCACCCTCTCCAATCCGGGACCCCTTGGGGAATGTCCGACTGCCCTCTTATAATCCGGGACTGCTGGCTCCTAACTGCTCGCTGCCTGCCTGCCTGTTCACCCCTAAACACCTCTGCCTGCTGGCCTGATGCCCCTAACTGCTCACCTGCCTGCCAGTTCGCCCCTAATTGCTCCCCTGCCTTCTGGCCTGATCGCCCCCTAACTGCCCTCCCCTTCCAGCCGGATCGCCCCCTAACTGCCCTCCCCTGCCAGCCTGATCACCCCTGACTGCCCTTCCCTGCCGGCCTGATCTCCCCTAACCGCCTCTGCCTCTGCCCCCGCCACCATGGCTTTGTCTGGAAGGATGTCTGGAAGATGTCCAGCCTAATTAGCATATTACCCTTTTATTAGTATAGATAGCATTCTGGGCATGTTCATATTGAGAGTTAATAATATACTTTATGTAAAATAAAAATGTGGCAATAGATTTAAAAGTTAAGTCTATTCAGATGCTTGTTTCTTTATCATAACACAAAATTTACCATTTTAACCATTTTTAGTATACAGTTTATTTAGTATTAAGTATGTTTAGATTTTTGTGCAGCTGACCTCTAGGATGCTTTCATCTTGCAAAACTGAATCTTTACATACATGATAAAAACTTCTCCTTTACTCCTCCCCAGCCCCTGGCAACCACTTGTTCTATTTTCTGTCTCTATTAATTTAACTATTCTAGATACCCCATATAAGTAGAATCATACAGTATTGGTCTTTAAAAAAAAGATTTTAAAATTAATTTTATATAGAGAGAAAGGGAGAGGGAGAGAGAGAAATGGAAACATTTATTTTGAGAGAGAATCATTGATGGGTTTCCCCCTGCAAGCCCCCCACCAGGGATCAGCCCACAACCCTGGTATGTGCCCTGACTGGGAATCGAACTGGCATCCTCTTGGTGCATGGGTAGAGACTCAACCACTGAGCCACACTGGTCTTTTTGTGACTGGCTTATTTCACTTGAAATAATGTCCCCAAGAGTCAATCATATTGTAGCATATGTCAGAATTACCTTTCTTTTTAGGGTTGAATAGTATCCATTGTATGTATATTAATTCATTTGTTGACCAATGTTTGGGCTGCTTCCCCCTTTTGGCTATTGTGAAAAATGCTGCTGTACAAATATCTGTTCAAGTTCCTGTTTTCACCTCTTTTGTGTATATACCTAGAAGTGGGATGACTTGATCATATGGTCATTCTATTTTTAATTTTTTGACGAACTGCCATACTATTTTCCATAGTGGCTGCACCATTTTACATTCCCACCAGTAATACACAGGAGTTCCAGGTTCTTCATGCCCTCACCAACACTGAGGGATTTTTTTGATAGTAGCTATCCTAATGGGTGTGAGGTGATACCTCACTGCGGTTTTGATTTCTATTTCTCTAATGATTAGTGATGTTAAACATTTCTTCATGTGCTTATTGACCATTTGTATATTTTCTTTGGAGAAGTGCCTAGTAAAGTCTTTTGCCCATTTTTAAATCAGGTCATTTGTCTTTTGTTGCCTGTGCTTTCAGTGTCATATCTAAGAAATCATCGCCAAATCCAGTGTTTTGAAGTTTTCTTCTATATTTTTCCCCTAAGGGTTTTATAGTTTTAACTCTTATGCCTAGATCTTTGATCCATTTTGAGTAAATTTTTGTATATGGTGTAATGGAAGGATCCAACTTTATTCCTGTCCGTGTAGATATCCAGTTTTCCCAACACGATTGGTTTAAGAGAAGTTTATATTTTTAAAGACAGTTTAGAATAAGGCAGACCAGTCATAAATGGCTATGTTGTGTCTATGAAGGAATTCTTATTATGTCTCCTGTTTCTTATTAAGATCTTTCAGAAAGTAAAGGGATTTTGAAACTCACTTTAAACTGAGATTTAATAATTGCAGGTAGGCATAGAGCCTTTAAGTTTTATGTTAGTTTTTCAATGGATGATGACTTCATATATTTGCAATTTAATTATAGCAAACTCTGAGTTTTGGTCTGCAGGTAGGTAGGTGTGTGTGTGTGTGTGTGTGTGTGTGTGTGTGTGTGTGTGTCCTGTTACTGGCTTTTCCCAGTTAACTCCAGCCAATGAGAGATTCTCTAATGTTTTTGGGAGCTTTTGTTTCAAGACCCTAAACAGAATCAACATTCTCATGATAAAGAATAACCAGTAATGCTCTGGCCAGTGTTCTCAGTAGTTACAGATGGCCTGTGCACTGAAGGGTCAAGGGTTGAATTCCCTGTCAAGAGCACTTACTTGGGTTGCAGGTTCGAACCCGGGCCCCAGCTGGGGCACATGCGGGAGGCAATCAATCAATGTGTATCTCACATTGATGCTTTTCTCTCTCTCTCTCTCTCTCTCTCTCTCTTTCTCTCTTTCTCTTAATGCTCTGGCATGTCCACCCCCAGCACATGTCCTCACCCCCCTAGTGTCTGTGTCCATTAGTTATGCTAACATACAAGTCCTTTGGTTGATCTCTTACACCACCCCTCCACCCCTGCTTTTCCTCTGAAGTTTGATGGTCTGATCGATGCTTCTCTGTCTCTGGATCTATTTTTGTCCATCAGTTTATGTTGTTGATTATATTCCACAGGTTGCAGGTTGAAGGCCCTCTCTTCCACTCTCTCTAAAAATCAAAAATGTCTTCAGGTGAGGATTAACAAACAAACAAACAAAATAGAATAGCCAGTAATAAATCCCAGGAAAATCTATAGCCAGCTTGAACAAGTCACTTGTCTGTGTAACAAAAGTTATTTGGAACCTGGTTTTGCCTTTTAGCTCTAAAAAGCAGTTATGTACACGGACACAATGATATTTACACTGATTTTGGAAAGGTCAAAACCTAAGTATTATGCCCTTAGAAGTGTGGTTATTTCTTGCGAGGAGAGGAGGGTGTTGAGGATGGGTTTGGGAGAATACAAAAGCAAATATGTGTTACTAAGATAAAAGCTTGGGGAAAGATTCTTAGAAGGTACAGGGAGAGACTTAGGTGGGTGTGGGAGTAACATGGATAATGAAAGGACCTAACACTTTAGGTGTATTACTTCTTTGGAGGAAATGATAGCAGATACCAAAGGTAGCACAGCAAGGACTTCAAGTAAAAAATGGGCCTGAAAGGGTAGAAGACAATTTGATATAAAACGTGTATGACAGTCCTGTGGAGATGCTGTCCATGGAATTCATGTGTTATGGATTTTGGATGTGGTCTCAGAACAGTGAAACAAATAGCAGGTAGACAGAGGCAATTACAGATATTCTGAGCTGTTGGGAGAATTATTTGAATACAGTATCTCAGGGTTAAGAGCTGTCTACACAAGAAAAGGGTAGCAGTGAAGCAAAATGCTATCCGTTCTAATGTAATACTGGGATGCCTGAGCCACGCAGAATTGGGATGGTGAGCGAAGAATGTTTCTCTGTGGTTTCCCTGGCTTTGTGTGGAACCAGTGGCAAGCCATTTCCAAAGTGTTTTTTTAAGTATATCTTTTTATTGATTTCAGAGAGGAAGGAAGAGAGAGAGATAGAAGCATCAATGATGAAAGAGTCATTGATTGGCTGCCTCCTGCAATCCCACATTGGGGATTGAGCCTGCAACCTGGGCATGTGCCCGGACCAGGAATCAAACTGCGACCTCCTGGTTCATAGCTTAATGTTCAACCACTGAGCCATGCTGGATGGGCATCAAAAGTGGTTTTGAATCAAAATCTAGTCTCAAGATTGGTCTGGGACTAGGTTTTCTATGGAAATAACTCAAAAAGATACCTAAAAATAACCTCTTAATCAAACCAGCTATCTAATGCTATCATTCTACAATTTGTTCATCTGTTCATGTATTTTTATAATTTTATAGATTTAAAAATTTTTGTGTGCGAACTTAGTCGTTTTATTTATTCAATCATTTTTGTCTCCTCATATGTTTCATCACCCTTATAATTTTGTTCTGGATGAGTTGGGATGTTCTCCAGTTCTATAGTGTCTTCCAATTGAACAGAATGGCTTAGAATAAATGTATATGATGTATGTTTGGTCATGTTTCTATGTCATTTTTAACATCATTCTTGGAATACTTTGTCTTTCTTGGTCTTTAAGGGTGCAGGGCTTCATTGAGGCCCTCAGAAAAGTGACTAATGACTTCAGCAGAGATCAGAGGTCCTCACACTATGGTCCCCAGATGAGCAGCAGCCTCTCCTGGGAAACTTGTTAGAAATGTCAATTCTTGGATCAGAAACTCTGAGGGTAGAGCTCAGAAATTTGTATTTAACAAGCCCTCTAAATAATTCTGATGCATGTTAACAGATATTCTGAGAAATGCTCTGGACACTCTCATTAGCTACATACCATTGTCCAAGTCATTCACTTTCTCTAGCTCTTGGTCTCCTGATCAGATAGATTAGGGTTTCTCAAATGTTGGTGTGCACATGAATTATCCAGTGAGCTTGTTTCAAAAATTTCAGAGAGCAGTAATCTGTCCTAACCTCGTGCCTCAAGATTCTGATGCAGCAGGTCTTGGATGACTCACTGGTGAGCAAACCCTACCAGTTATCTCTCTTCAGCAAGCTGCCCCAAGTAGTTTTATCTATCATCTGGACCAATGGATGTGTCTTGAGTTTCCTTCAAGCCCCAAACTGGTGTGATTTAAAGTGGCCTTTTTTGAGTTCAAAGCTGAAAGCTTGGGTCCAGAGCTTTATTTGCAAAATACTGTTTGGATTATTTTTCACTGAAGCCATTATGTTTGAATTTATTTTCTTGAAAAATATGGTTCTTTCTTGCCTACCCAGATTACTATTTGAGATTTTTCTGAGGCTTATCCACCTTGGCAAGGCAGTTTGCTCACTAAAAGAGCTTTCTGATGCTTGTGAATTTAGAGATTGCATTATGTGGTTTTCAAAAAAATTTATAGTAATTATTAAAAAACTATAAACACTGGTTCTAAAGAAGTACCGCTTTATATGGAGGTCTTTTCTTCCCTTCTCCTAGTCCCAGTCTCTAAGCTTTTCCCTATGCATGGTGATGCTTCCCTTATTTCACTGCCATCCCTACTTTTGTTTGTTCCTTTAATTTTTATAGTACAACCTGATGAGAACTATTTTTTGCGTGAGTTTTCCTCTTTGTCTCACTGGCTGCTCCTTCTCAGTCTTTTTTTTTCCCCATAATAAAAGTAATACTTTTAAGTTTATTAAGTACTCAGATATTCCCACAGATTGTTTTTTTTAAAATATTTGTTATTGATTTTTTTTTTTGTATTTCATTGTTTCAAGTATTGCATGTAGTATTACATATGTCTCCTTCCCCCCATTGCCTTCTCAGTCTTTTTTTTTTTCCCTTCATCTGTCTTTCTCTAGGGCAGGCCCCAGTTCTTTTCTTTATATCTCACCAACATGCTCTCCCCTCAGACAGGGCCTTCATGGCTATGTGGTCCTTGCCCAAATGTTACCCTAACACCATCCTTTAAAAGGAGCATCTGACTCTCACAGCTCTCTTTTGAACTTGAGTCCCATGCAATAAGCTGCCTACTGGATGTCCCACAGGCAGATCAGGTTAATGTATGCAAAACTGAACTGTCATTCCTTCCCCCGCCCCCCTCCCCGCCACCCCGCTCCCCCAGACTGGGCCTTCTCTCATGTTCTCTGTCTCAGTGAATGGCATCACCATCACCCTGATGTAGCTACATTTATCTGGCATTTCCCACATGTCAGGCACTGTCCTAAGAACTTGCATGTAACTCCTCACAAAACCCTCTGAGATAGATTCTGTTGTTATTCCCATTATACAGATGCGGAAACCAAAGCATGTGGAGTTTAAGTAACTTTCACAAGTCACAAAACTATTCATTGGTGAAGATGGACTCCCAGAGCAGGTAGTCCTGATCATTGTGCTCTGGTACCTTCCTTTCTCAGTAGCCTGAGCCCGAAATCTAGTATTACCCTTAGCTGAGCCCTCCTCCCCCACCGTGTATCTGGCCAGCCCTTCTGAGCCCACCTTCCAAGTCTCTCTTAAAAGCACACTTCCTCGTTCATTATAAGTGTTCTATTCCATGCCTCTTGCCCCCACTGTTATAATTGGTGTCCTCTTTCCATCCATTTCCTTATAGTATTATCAGTCTTATTCTTTCTAGTAGTTACTCTCATCATGACACCTCTACATTCGCCAGCCTCCCCCTCCACAGTCAGTCATCCAGTGTGGGACAAATCTTCTATTATCCACTTCACTGTTGAGCAAACCCCACCAATTCTGAGGAGCAGGACGTTCAGACATTTGAAGAGTCTGACCGTGAGTTGACTGCTAGAAGAGTGCAGGTAATACCTGGGTGGTACCTGACATTTTGAGGTAAAAGAGAAATGCTATCTTTTGATTAGGCTTTGCCTCTTTTGGAACTAAGTTTCTACTGACGGTAATAAAAAAGTCTAGTTTGGCCCAGAGAGAGATTGACAAGAAGAAGAGTGCTCTTCTCACGCCCACTCCAAGTCTGTGCTCCAGCCATAGTGAGCCTGCACTCCCTGAGGTACACCATCTTGTCTCTCCTTCCTCCGGGCCTTCGAAAGTACTCTTCCTTCTCCCTGGAATACTCCTCCCCCACTGCCCCATTTGCCTGGCTGACACTACCATTTTTATAACAACTGGAAAGATTTTTCTGATCCTACTTACATTCCTAGTTTGGGTTAAGTGCTTTTTCTTATATGCTGCCACAGCAAACCATTCTTTTCTTTACCATGTGACTCTTCAGACTTCGTTTTAATTGTCTGTTCAGTTGCTTTTAGACTGTAAATTTCATCTTATTTATTTCTGTCACCCAGCAGGGGTGTTAAGTAGATGTTGATGTATGGAAGATTAAATGAGTATTTAAATGAGCTAACTGATTTCTGCCACGCTTCTTATCTTTGTACAGTAATTCTAGAAGGGGGATATATCAGTTGGGGTTAAGCTCACCCATAAGTAACTACCAGGAACAATGGCTTAAACAAATTAGGGGATTATTTTTCTTCCTCAGAAAATAAGTCTGGAACTAGGCTATCCAGGCTTAGTAGAGTGGCCCCTTGCTTATCAGGGACCCACTGTCTTTCTTCTCCTCTCACCTGGGTGTGATGCTGGCACCCTTGTTCTCATGTCAGCATGGCTGCCGGAAGGTTAGCCACCTGCAGGTCCTCATTCCAGGAGTGAAGGGAGCCGTCAAAAAGCAAAAGGAAGCTTTGTCAACAGTCTGCCTCTGCCCGCTCTCCACCCCTTTCAGGGGCTTTCCTGAAAGGTCTTCATGGATTTCCCCTCAACTCATTGATCAGAGGCTATCACAGTATCACTTCTGGCTGCAAAGGAGGCTAGGAGATAGGTTTTTGTCTTAGTTCTTTGCTGCTTGGTACAAAATCAGGATTCTGTTAATAAGGAAGGAGAGAATGAATATTAAGTGGTAACAAGAAGTCTCTAAATAGCTTAGGATGATTTCTCCTTAAGTGTTCACAGTTTTAGTAAATAATTTACAGATCAGTATGGCAGCACTTTTTAAAATAAATAGCTAAAATGGATTTGAAAGGAATCTTACCTTTTTTTTTTTGCCTCTAGTCACTTTACATAAAATTATCATTTTTTTTATATTTTAGGAGTTTCAATTATAGGCATCTAAAAATTGAAATGATTACTATTATGAATCTTTATTATAATTTTTGGGAGTATTTGCACTTGTTGATTTAAGAGGATGTTTTGTTAAAGAATAATTGAGATGTTCCCAGAATCTGTTGGTGGGAGTGTAAATTGCCAGAACATCTGGCAAAAAGTTTGGCAAGAAAAAAATGAATCTTTATCTTTTATTTGTTGTTAATCCTCACTCAAGGATATTTTCCATTGATTTTTTTAGAGAGAGTAGAAGGTGGGGGAGAAGAGAGAGAGAGAAATAGTGATGTGAGAGAGATACATCAACTGGTTGTCTCCCACATGGGCCCCGACTGGGGCTGGGGATTGTGCCCTTGACTGGGAATCGAACCCTTGACCCTTTGGTTCCTGGGCCAATTCTATAACCACTGAACCACACCAGCCAGGGCTGAATCTTTATCTTTTTTTAAAAAATATATTTTTATTTATTTCATAGAGGAAAGGAGAGGAAGGGAGAGATAGAAATATCAATGATGAGAATCATTGATTGGCTGCCTCCTACTGGGGATCGAACCCACAGCCCGGGCATGTGCCCTTGACCAGAATCGAACCCAGGACCCTTCAGTTCGCAGGCCAGTGTTCTATCCACTGAGCCAAACAGGCTTGGGCTAAATCTTTATCTTTAATCTCCTTCTGTTCAATCTTCTGTAAATAGAAATTCTTTAAATTGGATTTTTTGGGGAATTTAATGAATTGGAAAAATGCTCAGGATATAGTATTAAATGGAAGGAACAGAAATCAAGATTTAGTCTCGTCATTAAATACTTAAAAAATCCAGTTACATTAGTTGTCTTTCATTCCACTATATGGATGTCCCATATATAGATTTGGTCCTTCTCTTATTATTGAACATTTAGTTCTAATTTTTCTTAAGAAAAGTCTTTGGTGAATGACTTAGTACATTAGTACATAACTTTTGTTTGGATTTCTGTTTTTTTTTATGATAAGATTTATAGAAGAATGAACAGAAGAGATTAAAGATATAAAACTTACATTTGTTGATACCCGTTGCCAAATCTTTTGCCAAATGTGTATACAAACACATATGTTATGCTTCTGATTTTGTAAAATTTATGAAATTATTAGAAAATATAGAAAAAAGGGTAGAAAAGTGGTTGATCTCCCTTGGTGGTCTTAGAGTGATTTTTGCTATCTTTATACGCCTGTATATAATTTTTGCAGTGCTTATTGTTTTTATTATTTAAAAATGAATTCAGTTGAAAATAAAGAATATTCTGTTTTGATGATTGGTTGCTTTGCTATCAAGGGTCTCAGAAGCAAATCTGAAATTTTAATTATGATGTTTTAATGAAAGAAGAACAAATACATGGAAGACATATCCTATAGGGTTTATGATTTACATATTACATGTTTTTCTGTATTTGTTTGGAGACATTTTTTCTAACAGTTTAGACCAGTAATGTTTTTTTTCTTAGTGCCATTTGTTGTAGCAATTAGAAACAAAAGCACTGCAAAACTTAAAATGTCCTATTTAGTAGTTGGGCTGTGGTATAATCTCTACGTAGTCATAGGGTCATTTTTAGCATGCCGTTTCCTGGGCAATCCTGTTAATATATGAGTGTATATTTGTTTCTAGAGGCAAAAGTGGAGAGGATCATGGAGCCTGTGGGTTCATGTAACTGACCCTCAATCAAGATAAGGTGACCCAGTGACCTACTTCATATTCCCAGACTCTGTAGCCAGGAATAGATCAATTTTAGAGACGTAGTCCAGAGTGTCAGATAAGGAGAGAGAGTATGAAAAACATGTTAAATATAAACCAAAAATGGTGTCAGGTAAAAACCAACAACAAAAACAAACCCCTCTTTCAATAACATGCAGGTGGGGATTTTGGAATTTACGGATGGGAATAAGGTTTGGGTTATGTTTAGGGGAGGGAAGATTTGCAGGAACATTTTAAGCATTTAAACATTTCCCCAGGCTCTATTGAGGATGAGCACACTTTTCTAATGTAAAAACATACTCTGGACTGCTACTAGATTCCGCCTCTAATTCTGTTCCCCTCAATTGAGAAAAGAATACTGATAGACATTATTAAGACCCTAATCATAGTTTTAAGTAAATGTGTATTTTGTTAAACATAATTATCTGTACATCATTTATATTTATTTGAAAAGTGTCACTTCGTCTGAATAGAGTTTGGCCTCCTGACTATTTTTCTATGTACCACCAGATAGGAATAATTTATACCTTTCTAAATGGTTGGGGGGTGGGGGTGGGGCAGGGAGACAAAGGAGAAAATGTGTAGAGAGCATAAATGTATCCTGCAAAGTCTAAGATATTTACTCTCTGATGTTACAGAAAAAGTTTGTCAACCCTTGGCCTGAAGCTGTGGTTTGTAAGCAGAGGGAAATTTGCCCCCAGGGAACAATTGGCACTGTCTCAAGGCATTTTAGACTGTCATAGGGGGTATGGGTGCTGCTGGCCATCAGAGGGTAGAAGCCAGAGATGCAGCTGAACATCTCACAGAGCACAGAATGGCCTCTCTAGACAAAGAATTAACTGGTCCGAAATGCTGACCAAGACTTGCTCCTTGCCCAAACTGTAGTTAGACTTTCTGAGCCTTCTTCTCAAGTAGGTTTCAGCCTTGGCCCCATCCTGCGTTTGGCCTGCCTAGTTTTAGCAAGAATTCTGTTGAGTCAATCTAGTGACAATCCCCCCACTCTTCCTAGCTGGTCACCCTGCATTTAGCAAGAGTCCTGTTAGGTCAGTTTGGTAAGAATCTCCCTACCCTGGATGTCTTGCCTTACTCATTTTCCATCTCTGGCCCTTGCGCTCTGCTTGTTGGTATAAATTCCCAGCTGTCTTTGCTGTATTCGGAGTTGAGCCTGATCGCTCTCTTCTATTGCAAACATCTTGACGCCTGTCGCAGTAGTCCTGAATGAAATCTTCCTTACCGGCTTCACAAGTGTCAGAATATCTCATCTGTACCTCAGTAGTGTAGAGGTTGAGCACCCCTGGTTTAAAGTGGTGTTTGGTACATCCATGAATTCAGGAAACACCTCTTCAGATGCTTCTGTGGGAGTCCCTCTCCGCTTCTGGGGTTCCATTGTTTTCTAGGGAAGAGGGTCTAACCAGCACAAATATGCACAAGGAAACAGTTGTCTTCAGGACTTGGAAGAGGTCAGTTGTAACAATATTTTACCCCAACTACATTCCCAGGGCAGAGGAGGGCAGTCTGGATGGGGTGGCCATGCTGTGTTTGGCCCTAGCTCTATTCCCTGGGTTTCCTTAAGGATGAAATAAGGTTGACTGTGTCTGTGGGGATTTCATTATCAACCTCCCTTCCTCCCCAATATTTTTTGACCTGTTGGAATCTTCATTAGAAGATGAAACATTGCAATCTTCAGTCCAAAGTAAAATGCTAAAAGGCAAATGTATGAACTTGTTAAAGCGAGTTTAGACATTTATTCAGCAATAAATAGAATTGATTACGGTATCTCTCCTTGGACTCATTTAGAGGTGCGATCGAAAGGAAGAGTGCACACAGGGTTTGAAAGTGCATTTCTGTATTTTGGACTACAAGTTAGGGTGGTTGGAGATCTTCATTGGTGAGGGAGAGGCAAGAGAAAACTAAAGACAAAGGAAATGTTCAAAGCTGTCACTTTACTCTCCTTGTATAACAGAGTCACAGAGCCCCCCTTTTTTGCCTGCTTGTTTCCTTAGAACATGCCCAGAACCTATTCTATCAATGTAGCAAAAACCTCTGGACCCTGTGGCTTATGTACTGGTCTGAATGTCTCTCTTTTTCACAGGAAGCCAGACCTGCCCAGTATAAGTCCAGCCTGGTCAGCTGAACCACCCCAGCTGATGGTTCAGATGTTTCCATAGCTCTGATTTTCTTTTCTTTTTTTTAAATTAAATCTTTATTGTTCAGATTATTACATTTGTTCCTCTTTTTTCCCCTCATAACTCCCCTCCTCCCAGTTCCCGCCCCACCCTCCGCCCTCACTCCCCACCCACTGTCCTCATCCATAGATG
>NW_006295491.1:2568340-2582756 GCF_000327345.1 Myotis davidii | reverse complement strand
GTGTCCTGTTTCTTTGTCTCTGCATTTTTTATGCTTTCTTGTTTCAACCCCTAGTGGTCTTTGTGCACAGTCCTGTTGTAGTTAAGCCTTGATTGTTTTCGGGGGTGATTTGACCTCCAGGCTAACTGGCTATGAGAGTCAGCTGTGTCTGCAGTGGGAGAGCTTCTGTGCTGGATCTCTAGGGCGGTGCTAATCTAGGGTTTGCCTGAGGCTATCCGGCAAATGGCTCTGCGCAGGGCTTGGGTGGGGCTGGTCCCATAGGATATGAGTATTTCACTTTAGCACCGCGCCTCCTCTGAGTCTGGGTATGATATTCTCTTTCCTTCTAGTTGTAGAATTTCCACTCAGTCAGCCTCCCTGTGGTTCTGGATGATGTCTGTTCCGTCTTTTAGGTGTAATTTGAATTGGTTGTTCGAGGCAGCAATCTCTGGCGTTAATCTATGCCGCCATCTTGGTTTCTCCCCTCTGATTTTCTTTAACATCTAATTTTCTTTGACCATCTTATTTCTGACAGGGTTCTGATAAGGTAAGTGTAGTTTCAAAATGGCCACAAAGTCCTTATGCACGGCTTATATCACAGTTAATGGTAGTTAGTCTAACTTTCCCCCTTCGTGTATAAAACCAGTTAATTACCATTAACTGTGACATAAGATAATTTGAAGTTATCTCTGTATTCCCCTCCATTCTCCACAAAAATTTTACCCGCCCCCCTCTCCCCCCACCAGAAATCTTTCATTTTAATGCCTGAAAGTCATAGAATAGACCCTGCTACTGTTCATGGGTCTTCTACTATTGTCAGGTGAAATCTTCACAAAGAGACTTTATGGCCACTGTCAGGCTCTTATTAGAGACTGTTTTAATGAGTAATAATTGTTAATATAGAAGATATCCAGAAGGACATGGGAAACGTTAAAATCTGTGCAGAGAAAAGAGGGCAGTGTTCAGAGATTTCTAATTAGTTGCATAGTGGACTTTGACCACTCTTTAATTTTGTAGGCCCCCAAAAGACCATTTTAATGTACTAGCAACTCAATACAAGAAGGGAACTATCAGTTAAGTAACTAGGTGGAACTTACTAACTTATTATTTGCTATTAAGTTAGTAGACATAGAAAAATATTATTCTTTCCTGGATTGGATCAAGATCAGTCATTCTTTTCAAATAAAATTCTTCCATAAAAAAATGGAATCTGCTAATCCATCCTAAGAAATACTGTATAATTTAGACAGAGGAATACTGACTTTGTACTGGAAACACTGAGGGATTACTCTGTAAAATATATGATTGTTTATGCTGCACACCTGAAACCAATACAAAACCATACTGAATGGTAAACTGTAATTGAAAAATGAAATAAAAGAAGAAGAACACTGGCTTTGGAGACAGCTCTGCCCATGTCCCCTGGAACAAGTTACTTACCCTCTCTCTGCCTCAGTTTTCTCAGATGTGAAACAGGGAAAATAATAGCATACGTACCTCAGAGGGTTATTGCAAGGGCTGCATTAGTTTATATGTAAAGTACTTAAACCAGTGTAGGCCACATTGTAACTACCATTGGAGCCTTAGCTAGTAGGAGTATTTATGTGGTCTTGGGGTTAATGAGTTAATCTAGCCAAATGTATTTTTAGGAAATATGTTCAGACATTTCAAGAAAGAAAATCATAATTCTTTGAGATAATCTTTTTTTTTTAAAGAAGCCCCCTTTTATTTTTTTATTTTAAAAATATATTTTATTGATTTTTCACAGAGAGGAAGGGAGAGGGATAGAGAGTTAGAAACATCGATGAGAGAGCAACATCCATCAGCTGCCTCCTGCACACCCCCTACTGGAGATGTGCTCGCAACCAAGTCCGAATCGAACGTGGGACTCTTCAGTCCACAGGCCGACGCTCTGTCCACTGAGCCAAACCGGTTAGGGCTGAGATAATCTTAAATCAGATTAAGAGAAATGAAATAGTTGGCAGTGTTAAATGATATGTTTTCCAAATAGGTTACTTCCCATAGACACACTTTCTGTTTAGGGTATTTTTAGGTCATAGCCATTGCTGAGGCACCGAAAAGTACTTCAGCAGCTTGGCTATGTATCAGGAATGTTGGCTTAAATGGCACTCATTTAAATATGTCTTACTGTGCAAATATTGATTTGTTAAAGATCATAAAAGTGAAGCTCCCTATAGGGTTTAATTTGGGAAAGGATAGCAAAATACATGGAATTTGAATTTTGGTGACACCAGCAGCAATAAAGGTAATACAAACACCCAGATTTAGGTCAGTTGACAGAATAAATTGGCCCTTTATGAAGGGGGCAATTTTCCTTTCTTTTGTTCAGTAGACATGAGCTGAGAAGTTAGACATTTTTTATAAGTATAGTTATGCTATTTAGATGTACAGAAACATTTTCAAACAAGATTTGCTTTCCTAAAATACTCAGATTCCTAAAACGTTATCTTCCTATTTTATGGCACTAACCTAAAATTTTTTAAGTGTGTGTTTATAATCAAGTGCACCTGTGTTAATATGTGTGTACACATATATAAAAGAATGTAATTATGGTGGAGAAAACAAATTTAGAAGAGGTTATGGATTTCTTTCTTTAAGTAAAAATAAAGCACCTTTCCCTGAAAATGAGTTTCTTGAAACACACCAGAAAATCTGCATAGCATTCTGCCAGTTAATTTCTTTTTTACAGGATGAAACAAATGCTTCATTGATCCCTGATATGGTTTATTTATGTGGCTGGTTTTCTACACGAAGAGAAAAAAAGTTTGATTAATTACCATTAACTGTGACATATCCCGTGGGTAATGAAAATTTTTTGTATCTGTTTTCTCCCTTTTTCAAATAAATTGGTGGCTATGTACTAGGTTCTGGTAAAGCAGTCTGCCAGAACACTTATGTAAAAGCAGCTTCTGCAAAAGCATAGGATGGCAGTGTTGTCAAGCACTTAGGTAGAGCCTGAGAGATGCCGTGTCTGCCACCGTCTGCAGGACCTGAATCTTTAAGTCATTTTCCTGGGAGCTTGGGTCAGGTCCTGGTGGCGCCTGTGCATCCTTGAGGTGGGTGCTTGGTCTTGGAGCTGTAGTCTGTTGCCATAAATACCAGTGTGATTTGAAGCCAGCACAA
Organism: Myotis davidii; assembly: GCF_000327345.1. Classification (NCBI taxonomy): domain Eukaryota; kingdom Metazoa; phylum Chordata; class Mammalia; order Chiroptera; family Vespertilionidae; genus Myotis; species Myotis davidii. The sequence continues at coordinate 2,579,633 of NW_006295491.1, read as the reverse complement.
GATTAAACTTATGGCTTTGATTTTGGTAACTTCCACTCTCTCTCTCTCTCTCTCTTTTTTTTTTTTTTTAAAAAACTAGAGGTCTGGTGCATGACATTTGTGCACTGGGGGGGGGGGGGTCCCTTAGCCAGGCCTGTGCCCTCTCACAGTCAGGAGTGGGCCTAAGCCGGCAGGCAGAGATCCCCCAAGGCCACCGTGCTCGCCAGCTGCGAGCCCAGCTTCTGGCTGAGCGGCACTTCCCCTGTGGGAGCGCATCAGTCACCAGGGGGCAGCTCCTGTGTTGAGCGTCTGCCCCCTGGTGGTCAGTGTGCATCACAGTGACCAGTCATTCCACCCTTGGGTCAATTTGCATATTAGCCGTTTATTGTATAGGATATGTTCTTATTAATTTCAGAGAGAAGAAGGAGAGGGAGAGAGAGATAGAAACATCCATGGTGAGAGAGAATCATTGTTCAGCTGCTTCCTGCACACCTCCTACTGGGGATCGAGCCCACAACCTGGGCATGTGCCCTGACCAGGAATTAAACCATGACCTCCTGGTTCATGGGTCTGCACTCAACCACTGAGCGACACCAGCCAGGTGGTTATTTCTACTTTTGACTCTAATCACTCAGAGTACCATTGTTGCTGTTCATTACATCAGTGCTTCCTAATTTGGAGTAACAATATAATCTGATGTGCTTTTTTTCACATTTCTTTCTTATTTGATTTATTGAATACCGTACAGTAGGAGGCAGATGTCAATTATGATAAAGTAAGGTTCATGACTTGCCCAAGGCCATTGACTAGTATGCGGCAGACTGGATCTCAAACCCTCCCGAGCCCAAGCATATCCTTCTGTACCACATGCTTTTTTTTTTTTTACACATTGCTGGATTTAATTTGCTAATATTTTGTTGAAGAATTTTGCATCTTTGTTCATCAATAGAATGTCTTTGTCTGGTTTTAATATAGTGGGGGTAAGCCCTGACCGGTGTGCTCGGTTGGGCGTCATCCTGTGCACCAAAGGGTTGCCAGTCCGATTCCCGGTCAGGGCACAGGCCCAGGTTGGGGGCTTGACCCCTGGTAGGGGGTGTGCAGGAGGCAGTTGATTGATGTTATGCTCTCACATCAATGTTTCTCTCTCTAAAGAATAAAAATATTAAACAAATATTAGGGGGTAATATTGGCCTATAGGATAAGTTAGGCAGCATTCTCTCTGCTTCTAACTTCTGGAAGAGATTGTAGATAATTTATGTAATTTCCTTTTTAAATGTGTAGTGGAATCCATCAGTGTACCCATCTGGGCCTGGTGTTTCTGTTTTGGAAGGTTAGTAATTATTGGTTTGATGGATATAGTTCTATTCAGATTATCTGTTTCTCCTTGTACTTCAGCACTGCCTGGTAGAGGGTTTTTAGCTCTCCTTATGTGCTGTGGACTGACAACAAAATTGTATGTTGTTCAAGACCATTAATAATAAACTGATGGCCACAAACAAAAATCTTATGTATGTATGTAGTGGTTAGCTAACACTGAACAATTTGGGGTTTCTAAACATGTAAAAGTTTTAAAACCTTCTGCGCTCTGGACCACCTACAAACCAATTTCATTTACTTAGAGCTAGATATTGAAAGAATTAGTAGTTAGACTTGAAAAAAGGTTTCTTAATAAAGTAGGAAATATTATGCCATACCCAAGACACTGATAGTCTGCCAGGACTTGGTCAGACTTATGCACAGGTGTTTGCCACATGGTTGTCTCAGAAAGCTAAAGGTCGGGTCTCAAGTTCTCCCACATTTGCATTAAGAAATCATGTTCTTGCACGAGGGCAGGCATGACCTATATTTTGGGGTAGAGTTCCAATGGAAATGGGTGGAAGGAATTGACTTGGGTAGAGAGTATGTAGAGAGGGATGATTTTTTTTTTTTTTGGAACAGGATGGTTAATAAAATATGTGCTGGGACTGTGAGGCTCTACTGAATTTTCTGTCACCTTTGCCAGGGAAACATTTCCACTAAATGAAAACAAGCAAACATATCTTCATAGAGTGCTAAATTTCAAAACAAAAAATATGAAACTAGTTATGTAATATGGGAAGAGGTTTAGAACTGTGGTAATAGTTTCTTAAGTTTATTTACAAACCAACTTTGTTACCTGAAACAGAGGACAAATCTTCCCTCCTCTACAAAAAGGAAGTTAAGTATGACATTCCATTAACATTTAATCAAACATGAGACTTCCATAATCTTCAATAAGAAGTACTTGTTTCTAACTGAAATGTCCCACCCAGAGCAGCCCTGCTTAATTCAGGGACTTGTACCACTATCGCTGTATATGCGGTGAGAGCTGTGTCTAATTTTTAAAAGAAAGACAATGAGTGAGGTAAAAACTAGAAAAGAAGAAAAATGTTCTTTGAAAAGTTTAAACATTGTGTATTATTTTTAACCCAAATTTTTCATTTATTACTTACTTTCAGTTAATGTATGCATTTATTATTATTTGCTAATTAAGGAGTTATCTAATATATTTTTATTTTCATATCATTACGCCTTGTTAAATGGTGTGGAAGATGATCTTAGATCTATGTCATGTTTTATAGGCAATGCTTTCTTGGATTACTAAATGGACAAGGAGCATCTATGATCTTTTTATTATTTATTTTCAAAGTTATAACGACCTATAGAAAAGCCTCCATTGCTCTCCCCTCCCCCCACCATGAGTGAAAACTCTTTGAGATCCACAGTTTTGACTCAGAGAGAAAGATGGAAACATTTACAAGGAGAGAGGTGATCAGGAGCTGGGAAGGATGATGTAAGCTGGTGCTCACCGGAGAGATTGTGTTTTATATTATTTATACAGTGAAGGTAAACGTTGCTGATCCTAGAAGCAGGAGTAGTACTGAAATCAGAGTGTCTTTCCCAAGACACATCAGTCTGAATGATCCAGAAGGAGAAAACAGAATATAGAATGAAAACAGAAGGAGCCATTTCAAGGTGAGGACTAGAGGAGATGTATGAGGTGAGCAGGCAGGCAGACCTTACCAGGCAGGTTTATGAAAAGGTTTGGAAGAGGCACAGACATGAAACTAGTGAACCAGAGTAGGGTTTATGTAACAGGATTGCATAATTTTCTCTGGCTCTGTGCTTTTGTATAACTCAATATTTATTTAATCTTAGAGAAGAGCAACATTTACCAAAGAAAAACCTCTTGCCCTGGCTAGTGTGGCTTAGTTGGTTGACGTGCCATGCACCAAAAGGTTGCTGGTTTTATTCCTGGTCTGGGCACCTGCCTGGGTTGCAGGCTCAATCCCCTGGTAAGGAGTGTGCAGTAGGAAGCCAATCAATGTTTTGCTCTCACATTGATGTTTCTCTCTCTCTCTCCCTTCCTTTCCCTCCCAAGCTCTCTCTCTAAAAAACAAACAAACAAACAAACAAATAAATTAAAATATTAAAAAGAAAAACAACCTCTTGGGAACTTAAGATCTAGGAAAGACCAAGGCAGGCATAGTAACTTAGGGGAGAAAGACTCTGTAGACCTGCCCTCATGGGCAGGCAGTATGGTAATGTTTACCGAGGTCTGACCACTGGCCAGCACTGTCTCCTTAAGTTGTTGGACCTGGAATTGTTAGCCTCTTAAGTTGGGGTGGGATCTGGCCTGTCTACTAGTATAGGTTCCTCATTGGAGCACAGGAACTAAGATTAAATGAGTGGCTGTGTGTGGTCCCAGGCTGGAGCTATGGGTGAAAGGACTGGGTATGAGAAAGAACAGGTTGCCTTCTACTTGCCCTCTAGGTGAGCAGTCACATACCAAGGAGCCAAAATCATTGGTTGAACCAAAAGTAAGCAGTATACTTAAGTAGAACTGTCTTACAAAGCTTAGGATTATGGGCTAAACAAATATTTGTCATTGGGAATTGGAACCTATGAGACCTGGAACCAGGCAAGGCCAGTCTCTCAGGATTGTCTGGACCCTTAAAGAGACAGAGGGGGGAAAAAAAGGCAACTCAAAGGTTAGAAAAGCCCATTTCCCCACCAGTCAGCTATATACTTCTCTGTCCCCAGCCAGCTTTCCCTAAAACTACCCATCACTATGAAGGGACATTCCTCCTAGAACCTCTTCCCCAAGATAAAGCCAGGAAACCCTTAAAACAACAGTTTTCCATCCTTTTAGATTTGGATGAAATTCCTCCCTATGGGCAGTATTAGACATTCTTTGGGAGGAAAACAAATAGTCCCTACCATGGGCTACCCTTGTACAAATGAATATTTAATAAATGTTACTTGAGAAGAGTAGATGAGATGGGGAGCTCCCTCTTTCAGCCACTGGCAACACTGGAAGCATTTGTCAGGCTCTTTACCCTCATGGGGCACTGAGCCAGGGATGGCACAAAACACATTAGCAGGTGTGACTTCTGCCCTTGAAGACTGAGAGCACCATTTGTGAATGTATCCTTGTATGAAATTTACCTCTGGTTGACAAATAAGTAAATAGTGGATGGGGCAAGGAATAAAAGTGGCCAACCAAAGGCCAGTACAGAGGTAGACTGCACTGCAGGGCTCCTTGCTTCTTTGTTTACTTTTAAAATACTGTACTTGGTACAGCTACTCCTTATGTTTTGTGTAGATACATGTAAATGCATTTAAAGAGACCCCACACACACACACTTTGTATTTATCTTTTGAGTTGTTGGAGTTCTTTATATATCTGGGTACCAATTCTTTGTCAGGTATATGTTTTGCAGATCTCACGTCTGTAACTCGACTCTTCATGTTCTTAACTGTGTCTTTGAGAATTTCTAAATTTTGACAGTTATATTTGTTAGTTTTCCTATATTATTGCTTTCTATGACATGCCTGAGAAACCTTTGCCCACCTCAAAGTCATGATGATAATCTATATTTCCCTTAAAACCTTTATGGGTTTAGCTTTTACGTTTACAATATATCTGTTACATTGCAAGTCAGTGTGTGTGAGGTAGGGGTCAAGGTTAATATTTTTCTATATCGATATTTGGTTATTCCCACACCATTTGTTGAAAACATTTTTCTTTATCCATTGGATTGCTTTGGTGCATTTGTTGAAAATCATGACTGTCTACATGGGGCTGTACTCCTGGGACTTTCTATTCTGTTCCTTTATCTATTTTGATTACTCTTGTGCCATTTTAAATAATTGTATATAATACAAATATCTACACTCATATGGGATCACTTTGCTACTGGACATTTTGAAGTTTATTTTTGCTATATTACTTCTGTGTGGTCTTCACTTAATTGTAAGTGGTAGAAGTAATTTATAAGCAAAATTCAAGGGAAATATGTAAAAGTGTAACATTGTTTAGCCTTCCATAGTATATTCCAATGATAAGTTCTGTGACAAATGAGAGTGCCTGCAGTTGGCAAGAAGGTAGAGTGAGGTAGTGTGTCCAGCAAGTATGACGTTCTTATCAGCCGAGAGAAGAAAACTCACTGTGCTTCTAAGTGTCGTTTATGGATTGCATTTACTATATTGTCAACCAGCATATTAGGTAAGAGGGACATAAATACTAAAAACTTCAAAAGGACTTCCTTAGAGCTTATTGCTTTCTGTGGGCCCCATGATATTATTTGCATGCATGTCAGGTGATGGGAAATGAGAGGCAGATATTTGACCAATTGTCTAAAGGCATTCACTCAATTATGGAAAAGCACAGTGGTGATGACTCATGTCCTGTGTCCTGTCAGATGTGAGAGGTTATCTGTCTTAGGCTTTGTTATATGGTAATCAGCAAGATTTTTAGTTGTGTAAATGATAACCCAAGACACATCTTTTTATTTTATGTGGGTACATAAAATTATACCGCTGTGTGAAGTGCTTGTAAATGCTTAGCTTCTGTACTTGATAATTTATCTCTTGATGGGAGGAATTTGTGGTGTATAGACTATCCTAGACATCATTTTAAGTATTTGTGATGCTTTTCTCAGGGAACATAGATTTTAAGGGGAAAACAGTTATTTTGGGTGAATATCAAATGCTTATGTTCACAAAATATTTTTCATATGGACAGTGAAATAATTGTCTATCATAATATTTTAAGAGGTTTTCTTGTGTTTACAACATAAAAATTAATATTTGTGATGAAAGGACTACTGTACTAGAAAACTACAGTTTTCATAAATTATTAAGTTATCTCTGCAGTCTGTAATCAAAGTTTGATAGCTGCAGCTTGTGGCAAGCTAGATTTTAGTAAAATAGAGACAGAGGCTACAATTAGAAGAACATCATTAGGACTTTGTAAGAATGGTTTTTTTTTAAGATTTTTTTTTAAAAATATATTTTATTGATTTTTTGCAGAGAGGAAGGGAGAGGGATAGAGAGTTAGAAACATCGATGAGGGAGAAACACTGGTCAGCTGCCTCCTGCACATCCCCTACTGGGGATGTGCCCGCAGCCAAGGTACATGCCCTTGACTGGAATCGAACCTGGGACCCTTCAGTCCGCAGGCCGACGCTCTATCCACTGAGCCAAATCAGCCAGGGCTTTAAGATTTTTATATGTGCCTTTTAATTTGTCGAAAGAGATTTCCTTTCTGGGCCATGTTATTTTTTACCAATTATAAATTCTTGTCTGTGTGAGGCTTTCTATTATAAATAGAGTCTTTCAGAGGGCTAGCCTCTCCTCCTCTTTCTGAGGGGTGACAAGAAAGAGCACAACAAAGTGAGTTGGAAACCATCCCCCTCCCTCCACTCCCAATGCTGACTGCAGCCTTCAGTACTGATCCTGGTACCAGGCCACTGTAGACACAAGATACACCGCTAGGTGGTTTAAGAGAGAATTGTTGTGTTTAGTCATATTGGCCTTAAGATTTTTAAAAATATATATATTTTACTAATTTTTTACAGAGAGGAAGGGAGAGGGATAGAGAGTGAGAAACATTGATCAGCTGCCTCCTGCACACCCCCTATTAGAGATGTGCTTGCAACCAAGGTACATGCCCTTGACCGGAATGGAACCTGGGACCCTTCAGTCTGCAGGCCGGCGCTCTATCCACTGAGCCAAACTGGTTAGGGCTGGCCTTAAGATTTTGAGGTATGTCCCAGAGTGAATTTCAGAAGTCCTGAACTCAATCTCTCCTTCCTCTTGAAACTATATGGCTGTCCTATTCTCTGTTCGGGGATCTCCCTGTGGGAAGTCGGTAGAGATTTAACCAAGTTCAATGAGAAGGTGGTCACAGATGGCTGCTGTACATTCGCTTCAGAATCCAATTTTCCAGCCCCTGCCTGTTCTCCTAATGAGAAATAAGCCACAAAATGGGACAGAACAAAACCTATAACCAAAACCGCAAAACAAGTTTAAGATGAATTTCATCCTTTGGCTCTCTCATCTTCTCATCTGATCTTCGGTGCTTTAGCAACTTTTGATAACGTGTGCTATATCTATAAAATCGATTTATCTGTTTTCCTTTTTTAAAAGTAAGAGCTGGGAGATTTGTATGCTCGTACAATTCTAAAGTGAACGTTTAACATTAAGAACATACTGTTCTCCCTCCTTCCCTTTGTGCTGTGATCTTGAACATCACCATCAAGGTGTGTGTGTGTTTGGTTTGTGATCAATTTAGCTGTCTGGCATTTGTGGTTTTCCCTGAGCCAACTCTCGCTGCTAATGAACATGATCATTTATACGGTGTCACTGCAGTATAGGCATGTTAAATAATTGATTGGGCCATGGCAGGTAGAGAATGGCAAATGTGGTCCCTTTGTTGCTATGGTAATACTTTTGGTTTAAGGGGACTGTTTGTCACTTGGACCTCATGGATCTGGTGTGTGTGACATAATTGCCTGTGGTTGAGGCAGTTGGAGGGGAAAATCAACTTAAGAGGCAGAGGCATTTTGAAGCAAATTAATATATATTTCAGAGAGTTCTTGGGCTTACATTGTGGGGTGAATTATTCTTTTTTATTAAAAGGCTCATTCTTTGCTAATGCATCTGCATAGGGAATGAGCCAAGTGACAGATTTGTTTACTTGCTAACGTGGTGGGATTTGATCATTTATCGCCTAAAATGGCTATTGTGTGGGGTTTACATCCCTCCCCTGATTCCAAGCAGGGCTCCCTTTAAGTGAAATTGTTACCACATTTATTAGGGATCTTGGAAGGGAAGGGCACATGTTCTCTTTTATTATCCATTTAAAAAAATTAAGTCTTTAAAGGTAGGGGCTGTATTTATGTATTCTTTCAACAAATATTTATCGAGCATTCAGCTAGGTGCTCTTAGGGCTTGGGAGTCCAGTGTGAGCAGAGCAGAGATGGTACCTGTCCTCAGGGGTGAGACGCCACTGGACCAGGCCCCCTTATTTCTGGGTCCTCCCTTTAGCACTATCCTTTGCCTTACACAAAGCATTCTCACGAAGTGCTCGATACAGTTTTAGAATAGTTCCTTTCTTCTTTCTCCCCAGGATAATCTCTTAATATGTGCTCCCCCTCCCCCCCCCCGTGGTTTATTAATACCATTTGTCAACAACGAACATACAAGTGAACGCTTAGGTGACATAAGCACCTGTCCTTCCATTGATCCACGTCTTCTTTCCTTCATGGCTCAACCGAGACTCTATTGCTGCTGTGATGCCTGCCAAGCCAATAGCAATCTCACTCTTGGATAGTCTACTCAGTTAATGTGACATATTTTATCTGGTTTTCTTATGTCATTACTTACGTGTTCAAATCCCACCACGCCGTGTTCTTACTACACCTCTTAGATGTGTTGGGGCAGAAAAACAGCTGAAAGTCAGTGGTCAAGTCCCCGTGTCTTTAGTCTATGGAGAAGGATCAGGCCCGTAGAAATGAAAAGATAACTGGTTATTAGAAGAATCACGATTGGTAGCCAAGTGTGCAGACTCTGGGATCTCTTCTCTTTCCTCATTTCTGAGAGGAAGCACCAGTGCGCACCATGCTTTAAACTTGGGGTGTGAAGGAGTCTGGTGGCCATGGGTAATGAAGACGAGGGCTGGCCCTAGGACTGACTTGAGTCTAGGCATAATGGGGAATGACAGTCCTTAGGTAATGCAGAACTGATGGAGGCAGCACTTTATCGGGAATTTTAATTTGACACATCAAGCAGCTGGAAGCTTAATGTGAGCAACTAACACTCAAGGGAAGATGTGGGAGATTCTTGCCACTGTGTGTCAGTATTGTTGGGAGCAGGGAGGCCAGCAGGAAATGACCTTGGAAGGGAAGTGTTGCCCCTTTGACACAGAGAGACTTGAGGCTCTTTGATTTTGAACTAAGATGGTATAATAAATACATGACAGAAGTAGGAATCAAATTCTCAAATGGCATGTCAGCTCCATCTCTTGTGATCAAAGTAAGTTTTCTGACTCTGCATTTTGATGATTATTTTATCTTCACTTGCTGAAGGATCATTCCAGTTTTACTTAACCTGTATGCCAAGCTTCTGCTACTTTAGCCCTCGCCCTGATTGAAATAGCTTGGAATCAAGGAAAACTTCTCCTAGGTTAAATAAAAAGGGAAATTTATGGGAAGGATTCAGTTGTCATAGGGAACCCAGGCTCAGCCTGCCCTCAGACCAGGAATGGGAATGCCAGCTCACCACTCAATTCTATTTTTGAATAGAATCCCACATAGCTAAACTGGGCTGCTTTATTCCTTCTGCGTTTATGTCCCAGTTCTTGAAGCAACTAGAGAAACTCACTTAGCATTTTCCCATTCTGATTTAAATTCTTAGGGGAGAAAATCTGATGGACTCTGCCCATAGGCCCATATTTGCAGACCAGTCAGTAAAGGGGGGAACAGGGCAGCCTGGCTCATGTGATGCAGGCTGGTAGGTCCCACTCTTGAATTGGGGCTGTTGGGGGCTTGGGCAGATAACAACCAACAAATAAAGAAAACCCACTTAAAGTTACTGAAGCTCCTAAAATGTTATTTGCCATTTGTTGCATAAATGTTTTGAAAATGTTTCTTTGTGGCATAATGAGGAATTAAATCTATTCAGTGCATTTATCAATTTCTTCATATAAAAATAATGCAGAACCATAACTTTTCCTTGAAACTGTCTTTTGCTTCTTACTGCTGCACTTTTCAAACCCTATTGGAAAATGAGTTCTGTTTTTTTTTTGGGGGGGGGCGGGGACATAGTGGATGAGAAGTTAAAGGTCTGAAATGCTTTAGAATAATGTCCTGACAATTAAAACATGAACTGTCGTGCACTAAGAGAACCTGTTCAGCATAAACCACATTTCTTTTGATTGTGTTCGTATCCCTCTCAGAGAAACTTAGAAATAAATAACCTTGAGATGTTCAGCCCTCAGAAGGTTTACTAGCTTCAAAGATTCTGATTTTATTTCAAGGCTGCAAGAAAATACTCCTTGGAGTTTGTTGTGATTCACTGCTTATCACCTTGGGCTATTGCCACTCAATGCCAGGGAGGCGTTGAATCTTGTACAATGATAGAATAGCATAAAAATCTTGTACCTCAAAACAGAAGCCCATGTGTGTTAGGTCAGGTGTTCCTCATAATGCATGGAATGGACCCAGGACAATGACTTTAGATCTGAAATTTTCTGCTCACCCCCACCTCTGTGAGAAGTGAATACTTTATCAAAACCACAGCTGCTTTGAGCCCAGTTCTTTGAATGGTTAGAGGAAAAGCTAACAGCAATAACAATTTTCAAGCTCAGCTGAGTAGTGGTCTGACGAAGAGTAAATCTAGATAAATTACTCTTTGGCCTGTTAGAGAAACCCTGACTCCTTCTTCAGGTCTGATTGATGCAAAAATGCTTGTCGGCTGCCTCTTTTAAATAATCTACAGCAAACACATTTTCTGTGTTATATGCAGATTTGAGAGAGGCGCTGAAGCAGATAGCTCTGAAGTACACATCGACGCTGTCTTCTGAAACCCATTGTCCATTCTGTTGACGTATAGAGCTCACATATTTAAACCAGAAACATGAAGTGGAACAAATTGGGTTGCAAGCCAGCTAATAAAATAAATGATAAATGGAAAGGGACCTCCAAGGTGCTCCGAAACGCTGGCATGGGATTGGAGGCCAGGCCAGGAGGAGGCGGGTGTTGGAAAGGCTTCGTGTAATGGCTCCGGCGTGATTGATGCGGCCAGTTATTTTGAGTGTCATTTTCCAGATTATGGATTTGGGTGGGGGAACAGGGAGCCTTTGCTTTATGGCTTTTTGTCATTGTTTTGTTTTTTGCTTTGAGGGGGCTTGCATAGTCTGGTTTGTATTTTTTGTCCCTTAATGAAAATGTATCTCAAAGAAAAAAACCACATTTGTCTTTGCTTTAATCTTTAGAAGTGTTAGAGCTAT
>NW_006295491.1:2564718-2568286 GCF_000327345.1 Myotis davidii | reverse complement strand
CCCCCACCCCTCACCTCTACCCCCCATAAGGAGGCTGTTAGTGGTGGCAAGGGTGTGAGAGATTTTGGACTTTACTAGGTATTTCAGGGAACTTCTTAAGGATATATACTACTTATTACAGGGGTGTTCCCTCTGTGAGTTGTTAACTTTGGCGGCCTGTTATGTGAAAGGCGTCTGGAGCCTTTCTTTGCTGCATGGATCATATCCTCTCTCCCTCCCAGTCTGTTCAGTGAGCTCCCACAAGGCAGCCTGGCCAGTGACTCTCTGCTTGTCATGTGGGTGTAGGCTCCATAACTGCCTTATCTCTGGTTGCAAAGAACAGAGATACACCCCTGAGACCTCAGGTTGTAGGGGTTTATTGTTAGGTGCTAGGAAGAGGAACAGCTGGGCTTCAGGAAAGGCGGGGACCCAGGGGATCTGGACACCTGGAGGCTGGAATCAGAAGGCTGTTTGGGTTCCCACTGGTTCCAGGAGTGTTTGCTGAGGGCCTGCGGCTGTCATTCGGGGAGCCTGCCCTCACCCACCGTTAACCCAGCTACTCTCAAATTGCTAGTCTGTCTTGGGGCTTATCTGCTTCACTGCCCTACAGGCTAGCTTTACTTTCTGGTTCAAATGTCTGAGAGAAGTTGGATGGTTGAGTTAATAGGTCATCATCCCTGAGGTTAAACCATATCACACATTGATGGGCAGTCTAGGGATTCGTTCCCACTCTTGTCCTGTCATGTTCAGTTCCATGTGACTAACAGGTCAATGGTGTGTGTGTGTGTGTGTGTGTGTGTGTGTGTGTGTGTGTGTGTGTTAGTACAGAAAATCATTTTCTAAGGCTGCCCTCAAGAATTACATGGGAACATTACCAACTTCCTTTAGTAGGGGCTGTGGGCGGGGCACGCGCCACAGTGTGATGAAGAGCACACTCATGTAATGCTCATAAGATAGCAGTTAGATGGCAAGGTTATGTCCCTTGCTTTATAACTGAGGAAATTGGGGCCAAAGAAGTTAAGTACTTTGCTTAAAGCTATAGACGCAGGAGGTGGCAGAGCTGGAATGTGAAGCCAGATTTATTTGACTCCACTAGGCCACGACTTGTTTTTTACTTTTGAGTTCTTCAAAGACGAGGCAAGGCCATGTTGAAACTTGAAATAGTGCTGGACCTTTCTTGTTCTTAGAGGGGCGGGAGCTTTTTCCTAGTGCTTAATAACCAGGATAGCGTCTCATTCTTCCATCTCAAGGGGATGATCTTCTAAGAAAGATTCTCAGCTTTCAGTTATTGAATAGAAAGTTACAATTCAATGCTTTGAACTTTGATACTATTCTTACTATAAACAGTGGTTCTCAACCTGTGGGTCACGGACCCCTTTGGGGGTCGAATGAGCCTTTCACAGGGGTTGCCTAAGACCATTGGAAAACACATATATAATTATATATTGTTTTTGTGTTTAATCACTATGCTTTAATTATGTTCAATTTGTAACAATGAAATCAGGGGTCACCACAACATGAAGAACTGTATTAAAGGGTCGCGGGATTAGGAAGGTTGAGAACCACTGCTATAATACAACTGGACTTGGGGTTGGGTTGGAGGGTCTCAAACTGAGAGGTACTCGTCTGAGTTGAGGAACAGTCAAGGCCAGCATTCCTGGAGTAGCTTCTGTCAGTCCAGCTCATTCCCCTTCATGATTCTGTATACAAAGTTCTCTTCCTCACTTGGGTTTTGTGATTTCTCTTCAGCACACGGAGGCTAGAGCCCATAACCAGGGCAGTGGCTTGGCAACTGGCACACAGTAGGCATACAATACATGGGTAAGTTGTGGCTCCACTGCGGGTCCTCAGGTAGGCACCTTCTTGGCGAATCACTTTTCTTCATGCAAAAGCCTCATTATTTCTCTTTGTTCAAATTTTACCAGTCCTGGGAGAGAAGGCAGACTTTCTGACACCTGTTAGGGGAATCCTTTGGAATTCTTTTTTGGGTTCTCTAGTGGTTCAACATTCAACCTCTGCGATTCTAATGGTTTTTAGTCTTGTAAACTATGCTTTGGGGGAAATAAAGATGTTTGCAATAGTCAACTCCTTCTTTTTCCTGCCTTGCCCTTCCCTCCTTTGACATTACCTCTTTGGTTGCAGTATAGTGAGTAACAGGGTAGATTTGGGAGCCAAGACAAGTCTGGGTTCAAGTCCCTACTCTGACATGTCCTGGCTTGGTGACTTTGGCAAGTTATCCAGTCTCTCTGAGCTTAGGGCATGTAAAAAAGTACTTAATACAGTGCATGGCACATGGTAACGACTCAAGAAAAGTTAGGTGCTGCTAATAATATTATAATGATAATGACTGCAATTGTTGCATTTTCTTTTCTGTTCATTATTCCCAAAGGGAGAGCTCTTCACTTTGAGCTGCAGCAACACAGTAATGGCCCCATTACTGTGCATTAATGCATGGTCCTTTTGTTTATATTCTGTTATCATCCTAGAGTTCAAAGTATTTCAAGTGTTGTAAAGCAAATTTTGAGTGAAGATAATTATCATGCTTCTAATGTAGTTGGGAGCCGAGGTGTTTTAATAAACGATGTGCCAGCAACCTTTTCAATAAAGGTGTGATTTTTTAAAAGGCCTCCACTTGGTCATAATTAGGGCATTTGGAACACCCACACAGAGTACCTGCTGATTTGTACACGTTCATTAAGCAATCAGGATTGAATGACCCAGTGACCAGACTTTCAGGGGATCAGGTTCCAATTTTTGAGAAGGAGGAACTGGTTATGCTTTCTCTTCTCCCTGCCCGTTTTCCATCTGTACTCTTTATTCACAATCGGTGTTCATCTAAAATAGGGCTGGTCTGCTGTCTGTTCTTTTGAGGCCTTAATTTCTATAGACACCCTCTTCTGCACAATCTCCTCTTGTCTTGTGAACCAATCTGGCTAAATCCCTACATTAGGGAATAAAATTTTCATATGGCACTGGTTGTTTTGGAAGTACTGAAGGTGATTAATAATAGAAATGAAAAAGGTGAAGATAGAGTCATAAGAATCAGAAAAAAAGAATAGTCGAGTAAAAAACTTGAGAAATGAAAGGGATTGTTGATTTCATATCTAAACTTAATGGTTATAGATTCTGAGCTCCATAAGAACAGGGAACATGTTTGACTTGTACGATGTCACATTCTTTGTACTTAGCACAGGCCCTGGTGCCGAGTAGAATTTATTGAATAAATTAAGGAGAAAATGGAGGCCTGCTGACACTTATGTAAATTACATTGATCTTTTTGGGGACAGAGCCTGGGCCAGAATCTGGACCTCCAGGGACTGAGATAAAGAGGCAAAAATTAAAAAACAACAACATAGGAATCCTATTTAACCGGTCAGTGCACTCCCACACGGGGAGTGCTGCTCAGCCCCAAGCCGGTTGACGGCTGGTGAATGTAGTGGCAGTGGCAGGAGCCTCTCCCTCGGCAGCACTAAGTATGTCCAACTATGCAAATCAACTAAATGGCAGAACGACTGGTCGTTATGATGTTATGATGCGCACTGACCAACGGGGGGTGGGGGAGGTGGGGGCCGGGTAGGGGCAGACGTTT
>NW_006295491.1:2546684-2564614 GCF_000327345.1 Myotis davidii | reverse complement strand
CAGTTGGACATCCCCCAAGGGCTCCTGGGCTGTTAAAGGGCACAGGCCAGGCTGAGGGCCCCCTCCCCCCTCCAGTGCACAAATGTCGTGCACCGGGCCTCTAGTATGTATATAAGAATGTATAAGAAAGTTACAAAATAGAAAATGTAAATTTCACTTGCTGGTACTTCATAGGGAAGGAACAAAAACTGTGTGATGTGTGGCGTTGCACAATTCAATGCTGCAATTTGATTATTTGATTGTTTTTCAAAAAGCAGAGGTCAGGCAGCTGCATAACAATTTTGCTATTGTTTGGTCTATTCTTAGTGTCCTTTTATTGATTAAATTAGGATGACTGTTCAAGCTTAGAGTATCATTTTTTCCTCTCTCCCTTTTCCACCTTAGGTTTATAATTGTTGTGTTGAAGTACCATTAATTTCAAAACTCTTTTCCTTGCTATTAATGTAGATTACATAATTCCCAATCCATCTAGATTCGTCAGATTCTTTATACAGCAAGCAGATCAAAAGCTAGTATGACAAATGTCCTCAACTGGATTTTAAGTTTTAAGCCAGATACTGTTCCTTTCCCCTCTTTCCTGGCTGTTTCCACTGCAAATATACAGTGGTGCCACCAGGGCTTCCTGGAGAAAGATGGGTAAACGCTCCTCAAGCACTGGGGCACTTTTCAGGCAGCATAATGGCTGTGGATTGACTCTTCTACCCTCACATTCTGAAGGTAGGTAAGGGTTCTAACTCCTGAATCAGGTCAGAGAGGGGCTGGTGGTGGTGGATTTCTGGGATAAGGTGGAGTCGGTGGACAGATATTTCCCGAAGAGTAGCAGAACACAGACCGACTGTCAGCCTCCTCCCACCCTTCCCTTTATGGTAGAGGCCATGTATTTTTCACTGTGATGTGTGGGAGTGGAGGCTTCCTTAGCGGACAGAGGTGAGGAGCACCCATCGTTCCTTGTTAAAAAGTACCTGCCAGGGTTTTACCTGGTGCTGTTTTCCTGGGTGAGTGCAACATATGGACTGCAAGGTAACTATAGCCTCCAAGGGATGGTGAGAGATCAGTACTAACCGCTCACCATAGGGCTGGAGCACATATATAAAGGAACTACTTTGAGGGCTGTTTGGGATGGCATATGGGATCTATTTCCTTTAGCTCACTGGAACACACATTATGACTTCCAATTATGTAGACATCTAGACAAATTAGTTTTGAAAATCCCTAAAGTATGCCCATAGACCTATTTATCAGTCCATCTGTAATGGTTTATTGATCACGTACCACGTGACCAGGCCTGGCCCCTGCTCAGAGAGAAGAGTAAAATTTGGTCCAGGGTTTTGGAACTGTCACTCTGTTTGTGATTTAGGTTATTAGGGAAAGCCCATTTACCCTGAAATCAAGACAGATGGCCTCAGGGAGTTCTGAGTGGAACTTCATCTGTTTCCTCTGTCATTTTAGAGAAGGTGCCATGCTTATACTTTGAGGGTGGATTATGCACAATCAACGGTGATGAATGTATATGAGCATTTTTAATTAGCCTTCAACTCTCCATCTAATGCAATCAGAAACCCTCTATTAGAGTAGAGATTTATAATCAATAATTCATCATCTTTTGAGGTGGATATAAACCCATTTGCTTTTAGCCTGCAACTTAAAATACCTGCTTTAGAGAAGTATTACTTAACCAGGCAGATCTCTATAAACCAACTACTATATTTTGAGCATGTAGACTTAAATCTCAAATTGCAGATTGCTCTGATTAAGCATAATTGTGTGAATTAAGTTGTCTCTCGCTTTCACTCTGCACAGAGAAAACCCACCAACAGACAAAATAGTGTGAGGGAAAGCAGCATAACAGACCGCATCGAGACCTGAGTTCCAGGCCCAGCTTTGCGAATCAGCAAAATTAAAAGGGATTAAAATAGCTGTTATTTAAGTCCTCATTATGTCATGTTAAAGTTACGTTTCTTATAATAGAACACTAATAGTAAACGACATTTCTGGACCATTTGATATGTGCTGGCTGCTGGGCTGCAGTACTGTGCCTTGGAGCAGGAACATGAAGCCAGCATCATCATCTCGTTTATTCCTACGTCTCCCCATCTGATAGTTACTATGAAAAGGCCACCTCTGTCTTAGCCTGGGAGTTCTTGGTGGAAAGGTTGGTCTTTGTAGGCCAAGGATTTGAAGATGCCAGATAGAAATTTGCGATGATGGTCTAAATAGAGATCATTGGATTGAATACAGAGTCCTACAAAGATGATCTTTTGTTAGCCTTCCTGGGTCTGACTAAATTCTGCAATCAAAGTGAAATTGACAAATTAAAATTTTAATTTAACTGTCAGCCATACATCCTCCATTTTGATCTGTTGAAATAATTTTTCCCTCCCAAAAGTGAAATTCTAGAAAATCCACGAACAAGGTTAGCTTCATCATTGGTCAGTAGCATTAGTGAGCATGTAGAAACTGGCTCACTTTCATGCCCAGACCAATCGTTAGGAGTGCAAATTGGCACAGCTTCTGGGGAGCCCACTTATATCAAAGCATCAAGTGTGCGTACCCTTTGAGCCGACATTTCCACTTCTGGGGATTTTACTGAAGGACAAAACCAAGTATACGTTCAAATGTTTAGTTTAAAAAAAAATGTTCATTGTCCACCATTGATAAGATACTCAACCATTAGCAGATTGATTAAAGAAACATATTTGATATTAAAATATGTCATTAAAATGACATGTATTGTTTAGCAAAAGGAAATTATACAGTTTAAATATCAGAATGTGTTGTGTGAGCCCATCTTAGTGTAACCACATGAACTAGCAAATATACATATATAGATATTAGTTTAAAGTATATCTGGGGCTTAAAATAGTTATTGTTATCTGGTTGAGTGGTATTACAGTTGGGGTTTTACTTTGCATATCTTCATTAAATGTTTTTTTTTTTCTGTAATGAATCTGCATTGTTTTTATGATCAGAAAAAGAAATTAGCAGAAGCAGAAGCAAACAATACAGACATCTTGAAATAGAGACTCCAGCTCAATCTAAGGGCTAGGAATTGTCTACAAACCTGAATTTGTGAGAAAATGTAATTGTTAGGAATATACACAATTTTTTTTTAAAATCCTGAGATAATCCAGTGTGGTTAACTTGCCTTTATTCATGTTAATTGAAGAAGTCTTTGAGTTTTTTGAATCAGGATTTAGAAAAATTTTACTCTGCTTGTACTCAGAAATCAAACGAAACTAAAAAGAAAAAGAGAAAAAAGAAAGTACTCTGTGGGGACCAGCCTTTTCCCCTCCACTAGTTAAAATTAATAGCAGTGAAACTAGTTAATTGTAGAAATTTAGAATATACAAATAAGTAAAACAAATAAAATTAAATAAGTCACACATATACAACCCCACTTGCTAGAAATAACCTCTGTTAACATTATTTTGGGTTATGTCCTTCCAGATTTTATATTATATATACATGTATGTGTGTGTATCTGTAATCACATGCAGAAATATATCTATAGTGCTTTCTCACTTGTTTGTTTACCAGCAGAGGACAGTCCACCAGACTGTATAGTGTAATGAGCACAGGGACATGCAACAGCAGTGTCTGGCACATAGCAGGGATTACATAAATATTCATGGAACAACTGTGTATATCTTGACTATCTTTCCAGGTCAACTTTTACTCCCATTATAAATTATTCATTACAATTACTCTCCTAAAGGTCGACTCATTGGATCAAAGGGTATATGTGTATTTCTTACTTTTGATGGCATTGCCAAGTGCCCTCCAGAAGGGTGGCCATTTTATATTCCCAGTGAGAGAATGCAGTGCCTGGTCTCACCTATACTCTTGGGATCGTGGGCCTTTATTTTTTTAATTGAATTTTTTAATTGAGATAGTTATAAAATCACATGCTGTTGTAAGAAATAATACTGAAAAATCCCTTATACACTGTGCCCAGTTTCCCCCAATGGGAACATTTTGCAAAACTAGAGTATAATATCCTTACCAGGATATTGACATTGACATAATCCAGTTTTACTTACACTCATTTATATGTGCCTGTGTGACTGTACTAAGTTCTCTACAAGTTCACCCCCTGTGTAGGTTCATTTATCCACCACCATAATCAAGATACTGAACAGTTCCACCACTACCAGGATCCCTCCTAGTGCCTTCTCATAACATGCTACTTTCCTCCTGCTGTCCAAGTCTTGCCAACCACTTATCCAACCTCCATTCATAAAATTGTCATTTCAAAATGTTATGTAAAAGGAATCATACAGTATACAACCATTTGCATTTGACTTTTTTTCCCACTCAGCATAATTCCTTGGGGATTTATCCAAGGTGTTGTTGGTGTCAGTTGTTGGTTACTTGTTGTTGAGTACCATTCCTTGTTATGGACGTACCACAATTTGTTTAACCATTCACCTGTTGAAGGAGATCTGAGTGATTCCAGTTTTTGGTTATTGCAGTAAAAGCTGCTGTGAGTATTTGTGTACACAGGTTTTTGTGTGAATCTAGGAGATAAATACCCAGTAGGTCAGTTGCTGGGTTATATGGTAGTTACATGTTTGGTTTTTTAAGAAATTGCCAAGCTCTATTCCAGAATGGCATTTTATACTTCCACCTGCAATGTATGAGTGACCCAGTTGCTTTGCATCCTGGCCAATATTTAGTGTTGTCACTTAAATTCTGATAGGTGTGTAATGATACATCATTGTGATTTTAATTTGTGTTTCCCTAATCTATCTATCACCTATCTATCTATCTATCTATCTATCTATCTATCTATCTATCTATCTATCTATCTATCCTATCTATGTATCTATCTATGTATCTATGTATCTATGTATCTATCTATCTATCTATAAATAAATAAAAGGCTAGGTGACTGACCGTTCAACTGGCCAGTCATATGATGCGCACTGACCACTAGGGGGAACATGCTCAATACAGGAGCTGCCAAGCTGCGGTGACTTAGCAGCCGTGATTTTCAGGTGATGCACCCCTGGAACCAGAGAAGAAGGAGCCCAATTCCTTGCGGGGCTGCGCGATTCCACCTTCGGCCGTGGGTTTTTTTGTTGCTGGGGCACTCTCGGCCTGGAATCTGGTTTACTGCCAAACTGCAGTAATTAATTTCCTTTCAATGTGTACGAATCTGTGCACCGGGCCACTAGTAGCTAATAATGTTGAACATCATCTTATGTGATTATGTGCCTTTATATATCCTCTTTGGTGAAATGTCTGTTCATGTCTTTGCCCATTTTCTAATTGGATTGTTGTCCTTTTACTGTTAAGTTTTGAGAATCTTTTAATATTCTTGATACTAGTCCTTTGTCAGGTACATAGTTGTCAGATATTTTTGCCAGTCTATTTTTTTTTTCATCTTCTTCAGATAGGCTTTTACAAAGCAAAAGTTTTTTTTTTTTTAATTTTGATGAAGTTCAGTTTATCCATTTTTCCTTTTATGGATCATGATTTTGGTGTTAAGTCTCAGAATTCTTTGCCTAATGGATGTGGACTTTTTATTTTAATCCTTACCCGAGGATATGTTTGTATTGATTTTTAGAGAGAGAGGGAAAAGAGGGAGAGAGGAAGGGATATATATATAGAGAGACAGAGAGATGTGAGAGAGAAATAGATCGGTTTTTTCCCCATATTCATTCCAACTGGTGACCGAGCCTGCTGCCTTTAGGTATACGTGATGACATTCCAACCAGTTGAGCCACACAGGTCAGGGCTGGCATGAACTTTTAATTAATTTCTCAGAGATCCTCTAATGTTGATTATAATTTTTCAACTTGAGATACCTGTGTAGGAATAGGTTTGAAATAGTTTTAACTTTATTAATAACTAGGCTTTTGTCTTTCCTGTTCTCATAACTTTATCTGGGAGAGTATCAGGGTTCCCCTTTAATTTCATGTTCTCTAGAGCTTTCATAAAATATTGCAATACTTCTTTAGAATGGAGGCATCTGGGGTTCTGAACATTTATTCTGTTCATGGTCTCTTTTGCTAATTCTTCTACAGTTTCTCTCATTATAGCATGTAAAAGGAATTCTTCATCCTCTCCATGAAAGATGGTGATGAATATGAAAATGGGGATTCCTGGGACTCATGTTCTCCCTTAAGGGGTAGAAGGATTTTACCGAGTCAGCAGCTGTGAACCTACTTTATGTTTTACAGATCCCTGCAGGTCCAGGTAGGATGTAGTAGCATAGGCAGGTGGTTGATTGTGAGCTCTTTAGCTAGATGACCTAGTTTTTCATCCTGGCTCTTCTCCTTACTGAGTAAGCAGAGCCCTGTGTTTTGTTGTTGTTGTTGTTTTTTAATCTTTCTCTTCTTTAATTTTGCCTTTTATAAAATGGGGATAATAGTAGTATCTACCTCACAGAGTTGTTCCAAGGATTAACTCATACACGTGAAGTGCTCAGAACAGGGCCTGATAAGTATTTATAGTTGTTGATATTTTTAGTGTTACAACTCTTGTGTCAGTCAGTATCAGCTTGGGTTCGCGTTAAAATGCAGATCCCTGGATTTCCACTCCTAGACCTACTGAATCAGAATATGAAGGATTAGACCTTTGGGAACCTGCATTTTAGCAACATTCCCCCATGGTGTTAGGAAGGCTAAAGTGTTTTTTTTTGGTGTTGTTGTTAATCCGCACCTGAGGATATTTTTTTATTGATTTTTAGAGAGAGTGGGAAAGAGGTAGGGGGCAGAGTAAGAAAGGGGGGCGGCAGCTTTGATGTGAGAGACACACATTGATTGGTTGCCTCCTGCACATACCCTGATCTGGGGTGGGGATTGAACCTGCAGCTCAGGTATGTGCCCTTGACCCATGACTTATTGGTGCGTGGGCTAACACTCTAACCAGGACAGGAGCACACCGGCCAGGACAGGAAGACTAAAGTTTTTGAACATTTATTCATGATAAGTGGACCCTCTGATCTTCCTTTTAGTGATGTGGTTGGGTGTTTCCACCAAGGCAAATGCCTTTTCTCTAAGAGCAGTCCTGGTGTGGCTGGAGACTAACCAAAGTTTCTATACAGAATCAAGTTATAATGATATTATAGATCCTACTGATTCTGTGGCAGGTCCACTTGGGGGGAGCAGGTGTGAGACCATAGGGCGTTGTGGAGTCTGTGGTGAACTAGAGCATGAACACCATACCTAAAAATTTCCAAATGAAAATAATAGTAATAAAGACTAAGTCCATGGGCTGGATGTAGTATTTTCATTGCCAATTTTAATGGTCTTGCATAGGTCTGGAATAATGTCTTTGGAGGGGGCTGTCGGGAGACTGTATTTGCAAATATGTGTGAATTTTCTTGTAAGTGGGCTGCTCAAGGGCATTAAATTTTTTTTCCCACCAGGTGTCTGTTAGTGATTATTGTCCAGTGTAAATACTGGAAATTAAATCTCCGGGGATAACCATAGGCTGTGGAGATAGCAGTACACGCTTCCTTTCTCAAAAAGAATAACGCTCTAGGACTTGTCCCATAAGCGATGTCAGAAAGACACAGA
This sequence comes from Myotis davidii, assembly GCF_000327345.1. NCBI lineage: Eukaryota > Metazoa > Chordata > Mammalia > Chiroptera > Vespertilionidae > Myotis > Myotis davidii. The sequence continues at coordinate 2,557,088 of NW_006295491.1, read as the reverse complement.
AGTCCTCTCTTTGAGAGACTTAAATGACATTTCCTCTAAACAAGACATAACTTTGCCTGGAGATACCCTTTTAAGCTAGAGGTTAGTTTTTGAAACAGCTGGCTTTTAAAAATAATACCATGGGAGTTCTCTCAACAATCTAAGTGGCTCCCTGGATTGCCAGTTCTTCCTACTCACTTTGGAAAGCACACTGACTTACCCCCACCCCTTGGTAAGTGTGCTGTGTGATGGGCTCTTTCCAGGGTGCTCTTGAGGTCCAAACTTCTCCTCGCACCGCTGAGTTGTGTGCATTGTTAGAGTAATTATATAATTTCCATCAAATAGCATGTACACTGATGAAATATATTTGTGAAAAGAAAATTGTTTCTATGAAATCAAGGTCTTTGGAAAGACTAAATAAAGGCAAGTTGCTATAAGATTCTGCTTCTAATTGGATGTGGAAGAGATTACTCTAGAAGACTGGGGAGATGTTTAAAATGTGGAATGATTCCACATTTAGATTTATCCACACTGAGATTTTTCACAACTTCAAGTAGCCAAACTGGAGTCATGTATTATACATTATGAGTATGGCTCATGCAGACAGACAACTTTGAACTTCAATCAGTGGGCCTGTACCTGCAGAAATAGCTTTGATCTATGTGAAAATATTGGCAAATAAATTTGCTTTTTTATGGTTCATGATAAAATAAGGTATTTAAAATGGATATTTAGGTCTTTTTTAATGATTCCGTGCCTTAAATGACATCTTCTATTCATGTACTGACAACATCTCAATTGCAATAGGATTTCTGCAGCTGTTCTGCCATATGTTGGCAAGATTGAGTAGTTGACTAAGACTAGTTCACAGGCAAGTTGAGGGGGGGGGGTGTTTCTTTTTAGAAAGAAACACACATACAATGCTCTAAAAGCAAAGTATCTTTAAATACCTTAAATTTGTTACTGAAATTTGAAGTTTGACTCTTATTTTATACCATGGCTTTATCTAGTCTTACAACTACTGAAATGTCAGTAATTGTACATTTGGTAAAAATCAACATTTGTTTTCTCTTCCTGTGAAAAATTTCTCATATAAATGATGCTCATTATTTAATATAAGGTGATGCAAAGTGATTTCATTTTTCAAGTTCAAGGATATTCAGAATACTATATGACAGTAAAATTGGGTGTAATAAATTATCCTTACTTTAGACATGGATTGATAAATTGCTTTATATAAGATGTTAGTGATAAAAATCTGAAATTTAGAATATGAAAAATATCAACAGCTTCTCTGGCTGGCTCTCAGTTCTATTCCAACTACATCCTATGGGTGGGTCCTGCTTTCCCAAGTCAGGCAGGGGCCAAGCTGCTCAGGTCCCAGCCCACCAACTCAGGGCTCCAGGACCCAGAGCTGCTCTGGCCTCCTGGGCCAAGGATCCTTTTTGAAGGTAGAACAGGCAAGACATTTTGGAGAAACTACATCAACTCTTCCTCTTACTGACTTTGGCTCACAGTCCATGAGAGAGTTAGGTACAGTTCACTAATACCCTCTGGGAAGAAGAAAATTTGCTTTTTGGATATATATTTACCCCCTGATTGTAACCAGTGAGTCAGCTGCCCCTTTAGACCTGCAGACTATTAGAGAAAGTCGCCACTTTTCTCTAGGGTGTTCATCTCTTCCCAGTGAGGTTTTTTTTTTTTTTTTTCACACCAAAATGGTTTTCAGACCATCTCTTGCCTTCCTAGCAAATGACTAGATAGTGATAATTACTCATTACCTACACATCATGGTGCCCAAGAATGTTTGTTGAATGAATTAATGGCTGCCAGTCTCAACAGGCATAGCTTATATCTGTTCATAATCCCAAGTGAAGACACAGGCATTATTGGTTAAGTTAATAAAGCATTAAGTTGAGAATTGGAATGTTAATGCAGGCTCAATGTGGGAAAATTGCCTGGCCAGAGCTGGGAATTGGACTTTAACCTCAGTACATACATTTTTTTTTTTGCCGTCCTTTATGTTTCTTCCTGTTTTCCACCATAAGAACTCATTCTTTTGACACTCATGTCTGTGTTATTACCATCTGATAATATTCATTAAGCTCCTTCATGATGAGTAGTGCTGGGTTTTGTCCCTTTAAGTAAGCGAGAACGTTTAAGATGAAGGATTGCCTTTTATGCAGCACTGTTTGGTCCTGGAAGGACTCATCTGTGAGTACACATGACTTTGGCACATTTTTTTCCTCAGGTCAGTAAGCTAATTAGATCAATCACATATTTTTGTTGGCAAGCTTAGGGTGCCTCTTTAAAACAAGGGGTAAATTAGCTTGGCTTTGTACTGGAAGATGTTATCAGACCTGGGCTCTATGTCAGGATTAGCCATTAGTGGGTTCTTTGTCTTGGTTCTGTAAATATTCACTTCCTTTACACCATAGATGCTTGCACTCTATAATTCCTTGCTAGTCACTTTTGTCACTTACTGTAGAACACCTTTTCAGTCACCCAGCATTTGCTTAGAGTGCAATGCTGGGTGATGTTTTATTTTGTGCTACTATCAGTTAGGTTTTTAAAAAATGCTTTACAAATAGTAATTGCACTAAACATTTCACAAACTTAGAGAAATCAAAATAAAAGGAAACATTTCTTGTCCAGCCCTCAATGGGTTATGAAATGTGACTTTTTTCTCCTCCCCATTTTTTGCTCCCAGTATTCAAATATTTTTTTTTTATTTCTCCAGATCTACTATCTCTTTGTGCAACACCTGGCCAGTCCCTCAGCACCTGCCACCTGCATTGTCTGTTCCCTCTCTCACACACAGCTTTCTTTTGCATCTTTCCAACATATACTGTATTTATCTGCCAGACCAATTTTCTTACATTCCTCTTTTGTCCTATAACTGCTTTGCTCAGAAATCTTTTATCAGCTCCCAATTGCCTAATGAACGAGAACTTAACTCCCTTACATAGCTTTCATTATCAAATTGAATGCACTCTGTCAGTGGTTGCTCCTGTCCTTTTTGAAAGTAAGTAATTTACCCAGGGTAAGCATGTTCACTCCTTTCTGCAAGATGGTGCTGTGGTTAAGAGCATGGGCACTGGGGGCAGATTAGCTTGGGAGCAGATGCTGGTTCAGCCACTTACCTTGGGCAGTTAACCTCTCTGTGCCTTAAATTTCTCTCTATAAATTAGGCAAAATGTTATTTCTGCCATCATAGTGGTGTGGGTTGTATCTGACTTATAGGGATACAGCACAAGTGTGAACTATTAATGAATTATGCTATGTAGTTTAAAATGTCCTTCTAATAATTATGTTAGTTCTTATATAATGGTTACTATGTGTCAGGCACTGTGCGAAAACCTACATGATATGGTTTTGTTTAATCCTCACATGAGGAAAGAACTGATACCAGTCACATTTTATAGATGAGAAAACTGAGGCCGAGAGAGTTTGAGTGACTTGCTTAAACTCACATAGTTGGTAAGTGGCAGGGCTAGGATGTGAATCTAGAAAATCCAGCTCTAGAGTCAGTGTTCTTAAGCACTATTGTATAAACCTAAATTCTACTTGTGAACCCCCTCTAGGAATCTCCTTGGCCACTCAGCCCATAGTGATATCTCTCTGTTGGAACTCCTGAAGCATGTAATAGGCAGAATCAGTTAGTAATTGCCTAAGCCCTCATTGTTTTTCATTCTCCAGTCTTGTTCATATACTAAAAATTCCTCTCATTGTAAAGTTATTATAGTGGCTCTCTCTTATCCACAGGGGATATATTCCAAGACCCCCAGTGGATGCCTGAAACTGGGAGTAGTACCAGACCTCATATATACTAGGTTTTTCTCTTTTCACACTCACATTTCACTCACAGGATGCACTTTATAGCTTCTCTATGGCATATCTGAATTGCCAGCATCACTACTCTTGTGCTTTGGGCCCATTATTAAGTAAAATAAGGGTTGCTTGAATACAAGCAACATGTGATATAGCAACAGTCGATCTGATAACTGAGATGACTGCCAAGTGACCGATAAGCGGGTGACCTATGTAGGGTGGAGATGATGGACAAAGGGATGATTCACATCCAAGGTGGGACAGAGCAGGATGGCTCGAGACTTCATTATGCTACTCAGAATGGTGCACAATTTATTACTTAGGAATTGTTTACTTCTGGAATTTCCCATTTAATATCTTTGAACTACTGTTGACGGTGGGTAATTGAAAATGCAGGTAACTGCAGAAAGTGGAGCTGTGGATAAGGGGAGACTATTCTACAGGCGAAAATAGAGAATTTGGGAGGAAAGATCAAAGAAGAAAATAAAATACACCTGAAGATAACTGCCGTTCATATATTATCTGTCTTCCTAGTCTTATTCATAAATATTACACACACACACATGACGATACAGGTCATATATACACATTATTGGTAATTATGGTCATGCCATGTATATAATTTTGCCTTCTGCTTTTCTTGCTTAACATTATAGCACGAGCATTTGCCTGTGTCATTAAATATTATTCTAAGTCACCATTACAATGAGTTCAAACAATTTAATTGTTTGCTTAATCTGTCTATAGTGAACATATTGTTTACTTCCATTTTTTAAATGACTAATAAGCATTTCTACAATTAAATGGGTCATAGGTCATGGCTTTAAAAAGGACTTCTGGTATGTGTACACAGCTGCCTTCCAAAGATTGAACCAATTTATTACTGTAGCGGGAAACTGTAGATATTTCACTGTCCTGGTTGACTACTTGTTCACTGGTTTATTATTATTTTTGGACCAATAATGTTTTGATTAGTCATTGCTAATATGATAGATGATCTAGGGCACAGGTCATGGCTCAAACTGCACTGAACCCAAACTGCTTTGAGTAATAAGGACATGGCGCTACATGAGTGCTTCTTTGGTTGATTTTTCAGTAAAGGTGTGATGGGATTTGTAGAATTCCAGGATTTGAAAACAGGAGGAGACTGTACTAACCATTTAATATATCCCATGTTTTGAAGATAAAGTTAGCAACAGGTTAAGTAACTTGTCAAAGTTCATACAACTGGTTAGCAGCAGAATGACTATTAGATTTCTGTTTTTCAAACTCACTGATTTTTCACTCTTAAACACTTTCTCATTTACCTTAATTATTCATCTGCATGCCTTCTCCATCTGGCTTCCTAAACTAGCTGACCCAATTTGGAAGTACTGCTTATGACCACAGAACAAACTAATCGATGTTTGCAATTCTTTGGTGCTAAGCAGACAGTCTAGCCTTGTTACCACAAAATTCCTCTTTCCCCACTTACAGCTTTCCATTTGCCAATGTTTAATTAAGATAAAATAGGAAGAGTGAAGATGGGGACCTTAAATATGGCCTGTCCCTTGTGAGGTGGTTTAGGGCTTTATGTTTAGAAATCGGTTTCCTGATGGGCTTCCGTGGTAGCTTCAATGTCTGGCAGTTGTAGCCTTTCTCTTCTCCATCATGGTGTTGAGAAAAGCTGTGTTTGGAGCTCACCCATGGAAGCTGGCTCAGCCGGACTGAACCTTGCTCTTGAAACCAGTTCTTGGAGCATCACTTGAATATAGCTTTGCTCTACAGGTTCGGAAACATGGAAGTTCTCACTGCCCTCACACTCTTTTCTTTTCTCTTAAGAGCACTTGGTTTCTCAGGAAGGGCTGTGCAGCATGGGTTAATATTTCTATCAATATTGTGGGATGAAAACTAAATGTAATGAATGTTTGCAGTTCAAAAATATTTTGACATTGTGATGATGGAGCTGCACAAAGGTTAGCAGCTTCAAGATTGGAAACACATGTTACTTTTATATTTCATCTTTAGTGCCAATACAAATGAGTAAAATTGTTAAGGCAAAAATGTTTCCTTACTCTTCTTAGTCTCAGAATAACCTACCTTTGTAACCCAGGCCTTAACAAAGAACTAATGATGATGTCAACTGATTACAAGAATGATCTTGATGGGTTAAAATTTTCCTATAAAAATAAAAAAAGGAACCTGTCTTGAAAAGCTTCTTGCCTTTGGAGAAAGGTGAATGCCTTAATATTTAATATGCTTTTGGAGGAGAAGCTTAGAAAAAGAACTTTTAAAGATAATCATGTCCCATTTATCTTTCGAGAATATGTTACTGTTGTTTAAATATTGTGGGAATGATAGGTAAAAACAGGCTCAAATTTGGGGCAAAACAACCCTCTTTTCCTTTCATTCATTTATTCATTAATTAATTCACTCAACAAATATTTCTGTGCGCCATGTAAGGCATTAGGGATCTAGCAGTGAACAAAATGAAGACCTTGCTCTCCTGGAGTTTATCGTCTTGGGGGGCAAAAAATCAAATCCACCTGGGAAAACTTCCTAGTGGTGGAGACTTGTAAGCCGAGACCTGAGGAATGAAAAGAAATCTTAGTCACCCAGCACCTACTATAAATAGACACAGAATGCAAAGGGAAAGTGGGGATAGACACAAATCATGCTAAAAAAGGAGGGCCCTGAAAACATTCCGGTGTAATTACAGAGTCCTCACCTCCAAACAAAAAACCATTAGCCATTATTTTAGAGCCTAAACTTGGTTTTTCCAGGTAGCCAGCCTCATTAGCCAGGGGCAAATTCAAAGTCCTGGGTTACAATCACAAAAACATTCTTTTGGGTCCCCACTTCATTAGCCCCAGCAGCCCTAGCTACTCTGCGTCTGGCCACTTGTTCCTTTCTTTTGAAAACTGCCTGGGGAGTCTTCCTCTAGGGTGGCAGATCTGATCAGAGTAAGTGGACTATTTCAGCGCAGAAAGCAGGAGGAGGTTGTGACGTGCTTTTGTGCAGTGGTGCCGCCGATTTCGGCTGCCTTGTCCCCTGAAGAGTTACCATAAAGGACTGCAGGTCCTCAGTTGCATCCTACACGGTGTGACAAGTGGCAGAAGTTCCTGCAGACACTGTATTGGAGATTATTAGAAAGAAGTTCTTTCTGAAACAGTCGGGACACACTGCTCTACTTTAGTGAGAAAATGGCTCTAAGAGAAGAGCTGCCCTTTGGAGCAGGCCACAGACTCACTGAAAACTAAGGCTAAAATGTCAAGATCTCAAGTTCTTTGAACTTTCTTAAGACACTTAAATCTTCCATAGAAATCTAGAATATTAATATGATAAAAGCAATTGATACCATAGAAAGTTTTAATTTTCATTATTTTTTAAATGCCTGAGGCACTGCTTCTCCTCAAACTTCTTGGGTTCTTGGCAGGCACAGATTAAAAAATAGTTACTAGCAATATAATAGCTCGTTTCTATTAGTGCTCGGAACGAGAGAGACACTGTGCTGAGTACTTACTCCAGTGCCACATTTAATCTCCCCGGCAGCCCTGTGAGTAGGCACCATTATGATCATCTCTATTTTGCTGACAGGGCATTAGACTTAAAGAAGTTTAATGTCCTGACCAAGCTCACATGGTTAGGAAGTGATGGGAGTTGGACGTGAACCTGGGTCTTCCTGACTAACCAGCCAGTGCCCTTAATTGCTGAGCTAGTGGGATCTCACCACTAGATACCTCAGGATGTTGTCATGATCTTCCCAAGGTCACACAGTGGTCACAGCCAGCACCAGGTCTGGGACCCAGGAATTCCTGACCCCTGGTCCAGTATTTGTGCTATACCATAGTGATAACTGCTTTGGAAATATCAGAGTGGTATTTAATAGATGAACTAATTACCTAGGAACACATTCCCTTAAAACAAAATGTAGTATAGGACACATGCTTTTCCTTTCACACAACTTAAGAACATGTTTATTATGAGAAGAACTAACATCATTAAAATGTCCATTCTACCCAAAGTAATCTATATATTTAATGCAATTTCAATCAAGATATCAATGTCATCTTTCACACAACTAGAACAAATGTTTCAAAATTTATTTGGATAATCCCTACTTCACTGAGTGGTTGTGAGAATTAAATAGACAGTATAATGTGGTGCCTGCGAGAGAGAAAGTGCCCAATATTATGGTAAGTGAAATAAGCTAGTCAGTGAAAGACAAGTATCATGTGATTTCACCTATATGTGGAATCTAATGAACAAAATAAACTAATGAACCAAATAGACTCACAGATACAGAGAATAGACTGACAGTTGTCAGAGAGGTGGGGCTGGGTGCTTGGTGAAAAGAGTGAAGAGATTAAGCAAAAGACAAACTCATACAAATAAAACAGTGTGGTGATTACCAGAGGGAAAGGAAGTGGGTGGGAGGTAGAAGAGCGTAAAGGGGGGATAAAATGGTGATGGATGGAGACTTGACTTGGGGTGGTGAACACAATATAGTATACAGAGGATGTATTATAGAAGTGTATACCTGAAACCTATATAATTGTATAAATCAATGTACCCCATAAATTCAATAAAATTTAAAAAACATAGTTATGTCTTAATTTACTTATTTAAATTGTATACAAAATAACTGCAATAGATGTACAACTGAATTTATGACCTGCTACTCACATTATTGATCAGTATATGCTATATGAATAGGAAAACACACATGTTTTGAATCAACATTTTGGGTGTAATGCATCTTTCAATAGTAATAACATATCTCCTCCCTTAGAACTTTAGTGATGAATCAGTATATATTAAAGTGGCTAATGTTTAGTGTTTTGGTTTTCTTTTAATTGGTGGGATAATCTGTTTTGTTCACGTTTCTAATATGCATTAGAATTGCTAACCAGTAGATTTCTCTTTCATGGCTAGACTTGTGTGAGCAGGGAAATGCACCATCGCCAGTGGCTGAAACCCAAGTTGTCTGGAGAGTTTGAGTAACACTTTGTGGTGGTAGCAATGACTAATTGACTAGTGCGCCTTACAGCTCTTCACCCATTATTTTGCCTTTTCCCAAACCTTTAATTTCCCTAAAAGTTGGACTCACGATAGGTTCAAGTTCCATGACCCTACCCTTATGGTAAAACAAATAAACAAATGGTGGACATATTTTATGAGGGACTAGAATGCAGGAAATCACATCATATTTTTATCAACATACTTCTCATTTGCTGAGGTGAATTGCTTCCATCTGCCACTGCAGATACAGTCCTATGCAAACGTGGTATCAATGAAGGTGCCATTCCTAATTCCCTCTCCTGACCATGGCTGCAAATTAACTCCTCTTCTCACCCATCCAGTCTTCCCAGTTCTCCTAGTCCTCCTAGTCCTTGTTAGCCATGCGAACATCCACTTTTTTCTAAGCTTCAGTTTCTTCACCTGCAAAATGACTATGATAATCCCTACCCCACTGAGTGGTTGTAAGAATTAAAGAGACAGTTTATTGTGGTGCCTGGGAGAGAGAAAGTGCCCAATAGATACCAGCCCTTCTCACTGATAGCTTACCCAAGTGAACATCTCCCCCCCAGGGAACTGCCTGCGCGTGGGTTTTATTCACATGCTCCACGCTACACATCTTAGGCAGTGGATGAATGCTTCTTGAATCACCCATGAATAGCAGAAGGTGTAACCCCTACCCTCAAGGAGAGCAGAGTCTTGTTCTGAAATAACCACAACACAAAGCAGAAATGACTTCGCCCCAGGGAGATGCAATTAAACTAAGAGGTTTAGAGAAGAGCCATATTAATAGGGCAGGTTTAAGGCAAACACTTAATAGGTGTTCAGCATAATTTTCTGATTCTGGCAACTAAAGGCTTTGGGATGCTGAAATTTCTTGCTAAATTATACGGACACGTTACATTTGCTCTGAATTAATATTTTTTTTTTTTTTTTTGGTTACTTGCTCCCTCTCTTCTCCTTCTGGCACCCCCATGATGTGAATGTTGCTATGCTTGAAATTGGACCAGAGATTCTTTTTTTTTTTTTTTTTTTTTTTTTTAGGCCAAGTAGGTGGAATTAGATCTGAGGGCATCTGTGTAATGCATCCAAGTCCCTTTGACACCATGTAACCATTTGCTGAATAGATCATCGCTTATACTGGGCTGGGCGTACTGTTAGCTGAGCATATGCTAATTTCAATGCTTGGTCATAGTGTGTAGATAATTTGAACCTTCTTGCTTTCAAAATTTTTTTATTTTATAATTATTCTGTTTAATTACTTTGAAAAAGTTCCTCCAGAGAGAGAGCCAAACTAGAATTATGGTTTTTAGTCACATTTTTGGGGCTAGCCCGCTCTGCTTTGTGGTTCTCCCAGCACTGGCATAAGCTAGTTTCGGAGAGAAATCTCAGGGGGATCTGCTCAGTGCTTGTTTGATTCCCCCAGAGGCACTGGCTCTTTGATCTCCTGCTAGAGTAGCTCCTCTGATCTTTCACTCTGTAAGGTGTTTGTGTCTCTGCATGATGGATGTTTCACTGACCCAAGTAAATGGAAGAAAATTTTCTCCCGCCTTTAAATGTGTTGCTTTCCTTGTTCTTTCAAAAAACACACTTTTC
>NW_006295491.1:2520806-2545196 GCF_000327345.1 Myotis davidii | reverse complement strand
CTGTAAAAAATCAGTAAAATATATTGAAAAAAATTGCATATTCATTTCAGTAGTATTGAGTCAGATCATCAATTTTTTGGCAATCCCACAGGGCATAGAAGTATTATGCATATATATATGTCAACACACAAAATTATTCTTGCCAAAAAAGGAATTTGCCAAATTCCGCTTTTGCTTCCATACCCTCTTATAAAGAGGGTATAACTCCTTTGATTTTAGAAGTTAATTAGCTCTAAAGTGCAGGATACTTTTGAGGGAAACATAGAAACCCTTGTCTACCCTTGTTCATTGTTTTCTACCTGAAGCACCAACTCTGGGGAAAAATAGTGTCAAATGCAGAAGATATTTGAAGCAAAACTTAATTTAAAACACTGTCTTTGATGTTTCTTTTTTGGCTTTTGCTTTCTCTTTCTTTACCCTCTGTACAAAAGACATTGAGACACATGTGTTAATTTAGCAGAGAAAATTTTTAATTAAAGAAATCTAGATGGCCCGAAACCATTCAAGTCTGTGCCAGTCACTCCAGAGGCAAGTGGAGATGAATTGAAGCAGAATATGGGAGAATCGTGATTACCCAGTTGCTTCTGGAGGCTTATGGATAAATGAATGCCTTCCTCCCCATGAGGACAGCCTCTCTGCAGGTCTGCTTAGGGGCTGGCAGCCATCCAGTCAATAAGCTATCCTTGCTGTGACAGAGGAACTGCTTAATATAAGTCATGTCAGCTTTTAGTTTTATTTCTTGGAAAGGCATCACAGCCTAAATTCTGGACCCACAGGCAGAAATTAGAGCCTTCGTTACCCTTTGTTAATTGCAAATCACATATGGCTTTTCTATTCTAGCGTCTCTGGAAAGGCAACAACTAATCATTAGTATTTACATCTGGTGCAGAGCTAGACTTGCGTGTGTGCATGCATGGGTGTGCATCTCCGTGCAGAAGGGGGCTGGGAGAGAGAGAGAGTGAATGCACCTCCCATTGAAATAAAGCACTGCTTCATCCAGGGTAACTAGTCTCACCAAGTTCTGTTTCAGAATTCCACAGAATCATACCTGTGGCAAAATTCAGGCTTCAGAGCACTAAGAGCTGCTGTTAATGAAAGCAATATATATTTTTTAAATTTATCTTTATTGTTGAAAGTATGACAGGTGTCTGTTTTTTTGTTGTTCTTTTCCTCCCTGCATCTGCCCCTCCCAAGCCTTTGTCACACTATTGTTTGTGTCCATGGGCCATGCATATATGCACATAAGTTCCCCAGTTAATCTCTCGCCCCTCTCCCCACCTTCCCTCTGAAATTCATCAGTCTGTTCATGGTTCTATGTCTCTGGATCTATTTTGTTCATTAGTTTATGTTGTTCATTAGGTACCACATATGAGTGAGATCATGTGATGCTTGTCTTTCTCTGACTGGCTTATTTCACTTAGCATAATACTCTCCAGGTCCATCCATGCTATTGCAAATGGTAAGAGTTCCTTCATTACCACTACAGCATAGTATTCCATTGTGTAGATGTACCACAGTTTTTTAATCCATTTGACTGACTTATTTCACTTAGCATGATACTCTCCAGGTCCCTCTATCCTGTCCCAAAGGGGAAGAGATTCTTCTTTTTTATATCTGCATAGTATTCCATGGTGTACATGGACCACAGCTTTTGTATCCACTCATCTACTAATAGGCAATTGGGCTGTTTCCGGATCTTAGCTATTGTAAATTGTGCTGCTATGAACATAGGGGTGCATATATTCTTTCTGATTGGCATTTCAGGTTTCTTAGGATATATTTCTAGAAGTGGGGTCACTGGGGCAAATGGGAGTTCCATTTTTAATTTTTTGAGGAAACTCCATACTGTTTTCCACAGTGGCTGCACCAGTCTGAATTCCCACCAGCAGTGTACTAGAGGTTCTTTTTCTCCACATCTTTGAATGAAAGTAATATTTTGACAAAAAAACTCAAGAAACGCATAATGAACTTTGATTTTTTGGGGTGAATGTTAGTTTGAAAGAATAGGCTTTGTACAAATAGAAAAAAAATCCTATTAAAAAAAGCCAAATAATTTAAAAAGTTGTAGTGAGTAGTGGTGAAACTAACTGCTCAAGTATAACTACAGTTAATTGCAATGCCGGCCGCTTTTTTTGATATAAGAAATCTTCACAACGAGCTATGTTTACTTCGATTGATTTTGTTTTTTTGGAGATGTCCTTAAAATTATTGAGATCCTTGAGGTCCCCCAGAAAGGGTTCTGGAGAACTCTGGGTTCCTCAACTACATTTGGAGAACCACTGAGCTAGACAAAGGTATTGTAATAAAAACAATGTGGTACTGGCACAAAACAAACACACAGACCAATGGAACAGAATAGAAAGCCCAGAAATAAACCCACGGCTGTATGGTCAATTAATCGAAACAGCAAGGATGGACTGGCTCCTGGCAATTTTGTTTTTTTGGAGATGTCCTTAAAATTACTGAGATCCTTGAGGTCCCCCAGAAAGGGTGCTGGGGAACTCTGGGTTCCTCAACTACATTTGGAGAACCACTGAGCTAGACAAAGGTATTGTAATAAAAACAATGTGGTACTGGCACAAAACAAACACACAGACCAATGGAACAGAATAGAGAGCCCAGAAATAAACCCACGGCTATATGGTCAATTAATCTACAACTAAAGAGGCAGGAATATAAATGGGAAAAGATAGTCTCTTCAGTAAATGGTGTTGGGAAAACTGACAGACACATACAAAAAAATGAAACCAGATTGTACTTTCTTACACCATATACAAAAATAAACTTGAAATGGATTAAACACTTACCAGTAGCCCTGGGTTGTGTGTCTTGCTTGAGCATCATGCCATGCACTACAAGGTTGCTGGTTTGATTCCTGGTCAGGGCTTGATCCCCAGTAGCGGGTTTGCAGGTGGCGACTGATCAGTGTTCTGCTCTCACATCAATGTTTCTCTCCCTCTCCCTTTTCCTCTCTCTAAAAATCAATTAAAAAATCTTTTAAAAAACGAATTAAACACTTAAATGTAAGACCAGAAACCATAAAACTCCTAGAAGAAAACATAGGCAGTAAACTCTTTAACATTAGTCTTAGAAATAGCTTTTTGCATATGTCTCCCCAGGCAAGGGCAACAAAAGCAAAAATAAGCAAATGGAATTAAATCAAACTAAAAAGCTTTTGTACAGCAAAGGAAACCATCAATAAAATGAAAAGACAATCAACGGAATGGGAGAAGATATTTGCAAATGATACATTCAATAAGGGGTTAATATACAAAATATATAAAGAACTCATACAACTCAACATCAAAACAAACAATTGGATTTAAAAATTGGCAGAGGACCTGAATAGACTGAAAAGTATTTTGGCAGAACATTGACTTTCCTAATTCCTAGAGCTAACCTTATAAGCTGAAGGTAAATTGCATAAATTTAACCCAGTGAGTATTATTGCACAATAATATTAAAATAAGCATTAAAGATATGGTCCTAATGATAACATACATCATTCTACTTGGAGAGGTGCTAGTGGTTAAGAGACTGCGTCTGAGTCAGACCTCAGGATATCTGTGTGACCTTGATTAGACCAATTCCTCTCCCCTTCTGTGCCTCAGCTTCCTTATCTGTGTCTAAGGGTAGTAATAGTTTACAGATTTAAAGAGTTAACAGTGTAATGTATTTAGAATAGTACCTGGCACAGAGAAGTACATAGTGTCAACTCTTACTAGTACTATTATTCCATATGCCATTTTGTAAGGGGAACGTGTATTTGTAGGGTAAATGCACAGAAGTGGTTTTGATGATCAAATTTAATTTTGTGGGTAGAGCACCAGTTTGTGCACTCACCTGAGGTCCCTGAGATGCACCCATAGTTACTTCGCTCAGTCATCTCTGGATATGGGTGAGTCTGGACCTTGATCGTGTATTGAGGCCCGTGCAGTGTTGCTCAAGAGGGAGAGATTTCAAGTTAAAACTTTCTTCCCCCCTGAAAATTTGCAGTGCTTTTAGAAGGTCTTGCTTTTTATTTTTCTCCATATGGTGTCTTCTCTTGATGATAAACTGATCCTGACAATAATATATATGTGAGTAGTAAAAACTTGAAACCAGTAGGTTTTTATCACATACTTCTAGAATCTTTTACTCTTCATGCATGAGAAAACGTAGTTGTTTAAATCATAGTACCATTTGTGAGAGGGATTATCATATTTATATGTAAGGAAGCCTTATATTATTTTTATGTTTATAAAAATTAAATGTGAAATTAAAACTTTATAGTCATAGGTTACCACATAAAGGCCCTACCTGAACATTGACTTTCCTAATTCCTAGAGCTAACCTCATAAGCTGAAGGTAAATTGCATAAATTTATAAAAATTAAATGTGAAATTAAAACTTCATAGTCATAGGTTACCACATAAAGGCCCTACCCGAAGGCAGGCTGCCTTTATCAGTTAGCTCAAGCACCAGTGGTTCACACCCTTTCTGTCATGTTTATGGTACCCAGTAGTCATCTGGCTCTTCGTGGCCTGTTTCACAGATGGTCAAGGAAGGTGCCATGTCTTAATCGGCATGGGATCATGTTGGAGGAGACCAGGAGTTTGCTGACTTTTGAGCCTGTTACTAAATTATAATAAATGCTAATCATTTTTTACCTCTGACAAGTCGCCTTGCAGTGCTTTGGGTGGGAGTGGAAGTGCTTAGCCAGCCATGAAATTTGTAAGGCTCGGAGGCCTGAACTGATTATTATTCAAGAGCATGATTACTCCCAGGCTGGAGCAGCCCGCAGGCTGCTGAGACATACTTTCTCTTATCACCGAAGTCCCAGAAGTCCCACCACTGTCTCTGCAGTGACACCTTCAGAATTGGAGCTGGCCATTTGCCTCTGCTCTGGGGCTCTTGGTGGTTTTACCGTGAACACATCTTTAAAGTAGCTTTTAAACTTTTTTGAAGTGGGGGAGCAGTTTATAAGCCCCTTTTGGAGTTGGCTAAAAACTGTAGCCACGTCTCTTTAGAAAAATATGCCCAGCAATAGATGAGACTCATGGGACATATGGAGAATTATATTGTTACTTAACTCATTACACTTAGTAAGACTGAGCAGCATAACTTCCCAAAGGCCCCTCCCTTTCCAGAGAAAATGACCAAGACATGTTGGGCATACTAGTAAAATTACATTGATTGATTGCGTTGTTGGGGAAACTTCCTTTAAGAATGATCCAGCTTTCATGTTTCAACAAATCTCTCTGTGTGAATAAGAAACTTTTCTGTTTAGTCACTCATGAGCTGATGTCTCAACACTTGCTGTAATTTTCAAAAGCTATAATTTTTCCATTCCAAATCTTTGCCAACAGAGGTTTAATTTCTTAAATAGCATTAAAAATTAAGTCCCCAAACAAATTTCAGGTATGAATTTGAATGTTAATTTTAATTTTCCTTTTCTACTTATTCTGTTTATCAGCCAGTTGCCTGGCACTTGGGTATGACCTAGTTGGCAGCCTATTGTAGTGAAGTGAAGATGTGAAACATGGTGGAATTATTTCAGGGCATTAACAGTTTCCCTCAGTCTTATTACTCATTTGAAGTATACCTTTATCAAAGCCTGAAACCGCTTTGAATATCTGTATTGAGAGAATTTTCTTCGTGCACTTGAAATTCATGAGAATTTTTCTGTGAATGAACTGGTGACCTACAACTTGGCACAAAACAAGGTACTGCGTTACTGAAATGTTGGACAGTGAACCTGAAAGAGCCAGAGTCAAACTCTATGATGCCTTGTCTAAGTGTTTGGTTGGAGCATCATCTTATACACCAAGAGGTTGTTGGTTCAATTCCTGGTAAGGGCACATACCTAGGTTGAAGGTTCCATCCCTGGTTGGGGCATATACAGGAGGCAGCCGATTGATGTGTCTCTCTCTCTCTCTCTCTCTCTCTATCTCAATCTTATAGGCAAGTTTATTGTAGGAAAGGGCATAGAGCACAAGGCCCTGTCATCATCTTTTCAAACTCTCTCCCTCTCTTCTCTTTAAATAAAAAATAATTTCATTTTATTGAATTACTAGAGGCCCAGTGCACGAAATTCGTGGGGGGGGGGTGGTGTGTCCCTCAGCCCAAACTGCACCTTCTCGCAGCCTGGGAGCCCTCAGGGGATATCCCTATGGGGAGCGGGCCTAAGCCATCAGTCAGACATCCTTAGTGCTGCTGCGGAGGCAGGCAAGCCTCCCATCACCACTGCTGTGCTTGCCAGCCATGAGCCCGGCTTCTGGCTGAGCAGCGCTCCCCCTGTGGGAGCACACTGATCACCAGGGGACCTCTCCTGCATTGAGCATCTGCCCCCTGGTGGTCAGTGCATGTCATAGCGAACGGTTGTTCTGCTGTTTGGTTGATTTGTATATTGGCCTTTTCTTATATAGGATATCCTCAGGTGAGGATTACATAAAATGCTCTATGACAGGTTGAGAGTCCATGGGAGTCAGGGCTATTAGATCTTGCCTTTATTTTCCACAGCCCAGCATGCTATGTGATATGACAGTGAGAGAGAAAAGGAAACTGGGCCAGAGGATTAGAGCACAGGGAGGATTTAGGCTTAATAGGATTTTATTAGGCCCTAAGTCCAGGTTGTGTGAGGTAGTTTGACCTAAAATGAATTCCCCTTGCTGCTCTTAGTTATAAGTGAGGGCACAAGGTTCCCCTCTTTCAGATGTTCCCAATATTGGAAGAGTCTTCACTCTTAGATGCAATTTCATGTGATAAGCACTTTTACAGTAATAGACTTTTTATGTGTTTAGTAGCAGCCAGTTTAGGGCATTCCAAAGTGCATTCTAAAACAATGAGGTTTTATACTGGCAGTTGCTCAGGAAACCAACCAACCAACCAACCACAAATGTGGTTTGTTTATATATTTGAGATGGTTGATTCCTGTGCTTTGGGTTCCTTAAGTGAAATATGCTTCAGTTGAAAAAAGCATAAAGATAGAATCCCATTTATTGTCCTTCTTTAAGATTACCTCTTCCCAGTTAGTATCACAGTTGTAATAAAATACACAAAATAATGACTTCTGAGCTGGGAGAGACCTAGCTACTCACCTAAGAGAGGTTCCAATCCAAGAGCCCCATTTTTTATTTAGGGTGTGACAGCTGATTAGAACTGGAACCAGAGTCTTGGGGCTTTTTCTCCTTGTTCAGAGCTCAAGACTCCAAGTGGGGACTTTAAGGTTTTTGACTTCTACACGTGGACAACCGAGCTAAGAACTCTTAGCCTTTACCCTTTGTTCCCTACGCTAAATCCACCCAAACTCTCCATCCATTTCCATACACCAGTCAGAGAAATGTCAGGTGGGTAGAAGAAGGAAAGGTGGGAAGGGAACCTGCAATGTCTTCCCACCAAAGCCAGGCTATTACTTCTGAATTGGTAACACGAAAAGACTCTTTGCTTCTCTTTTGTCTCTAGGCCTCACCCTACCTGTGTTCTTCACCATTCTTCTCCTCTTGCTCCATCAAATCCTTTCTTTCTTTAAAAAAATCTTCAAATTCTCCCTATTCATTAGTTCCTTCCCATTAGACCTGCAAATATGATCACTTTTTCCTCAATAAAAATGTTCTCTTGGCTCTGTCTCCCAATAAGGTAGCTATCTATTTCTTTCCCTTAAGGAATTTTTAAAAATTTGTTTTTAAAGGATATTATATTGAAACAGATAAAATAATTGAAGGATGATATGAGATAATATAGAATTATATGCCAAAATGTTTACATTGTAAGTTCAGTCTGTAGTGAAAGAGAGCTATATTAACATATAGTCATTCAGGGATTGTATTTCAAGAAAAAATGTAATTCTGACACATTTATAGCTCTCCTAAGTATTGTAGATTTTGAAAGAGTCTGAAATTAGATATCTGTTCATTTGGGAATGAGGTTGAAGAAATTTTTACATTGGAAGGAGGTGTGATCTAGATGACTAGAATCTAAGCTTTTATGACCATATGGAGTCTTTTATAATTCTGTGATGTGTAAGTGTATGCTTACACTTTTTTTCATAGTCAAATAAAACATATCATATACTTTCCAAAAAGGGCCAATAAAAATCATATACTTTTATGTCAGTTATCCCTGTCTCCAACAAAAATTTAATAGAGTTTTCTTTCCTTATTGATGGAAAATATTTTTACATATAATATTGAGATGAATATATTGACTATCAGTAATATCTTTGGAAAGAATATATTTAGTTAAGTCTTTTCACTATAGAATGTGTGCTGATACATCAGGCTGTCATATATATATTATGATAGCTCCTCTACCCACCCCACCCCATGCCAGAAAATTCAACAACCACACCACAAAACCACAAGCAACCCTTGTTGAAAAAAGAGCCCTTTAGGTATTTTTCTTTGGTGTTGGTGGTTTATTTGAAGAAAGAAAAAGAAATTACTCGTTAGGGTCTGGATGGTTTATAGAGCTCTCTCTTTGGCACGAAATTCAAATTTATGTGCCTGTGCGTATTTACGGGAAGAACGGTCTGTGTGCCAAGAGCGGCCAGCATTCCCAGCTTCAGATGCCTTAGGCTGCAGAGGGAACAGGGCGAGGAAGGGGGAATGTCCCGTAAAAGCCAGGCTTGTCACACAGCACACATTCCAGCGACTGCAGCCTCTTTCACCATCTCACAGCTTTTTGCTTAGTTTTGTCCTACTCTGTCCTTCTCTTGGGTCTTTCAGTTGTGATCTGAAAATTAATTAAGCAGCTTGGAATTGAAAAATGCAAAAAAGGAAAAGAGCAAAGCCCGATAATAGGGAAAGGCAGAATTATCTTGAAAATCTTGGTGCTGGAGGAAATATATCCTTATACCAGTACATCTCTCATAAATATGGTGCTGTCTCTTCCTTTTGGGCTTAAGTTGCCCTGGGGACAGGCCTGTGATGTAATCGTCTAACATGGGAAGGAGAGAGAAAGAGTGGAAATACTCAGCCCTTTGGTCTCTGGTTAGTATTTTCATTTGTAGGATCTTCTGGCATGGTGTTTTGCTATCAAATATGGGTTGCTTGACTTGCCCAACACACCTTTCTCCACTAAGTTTTCTCAAAGTTGTGGTTTCTGGGCTCATGACACGTTTAGATTCTTCAGGCATCTGCCTTGGAAGTATGATCAGATACGTACCAACCAAGTGAGATGCCCTTTTCCCAGAGAAGATCCAGATTCCTTAAGGCAATAGGGCCGGGATTCTAGCCAGCAGGAAGGAGAAGATGGTTTTCTAGAAAGATCACCGGACTGGGGATTGAGAAACTTACATTCTATTGCCATCAAAACTAACTTGTAAACTTATGACCTCAGCTAAGACAGTTATTTTGTCTGTAATGCAGTCTCACTCTCTGAAAGGTTGCATGTACAGTCCCTTTGCAAACCAACTGAAAGGATTTTAGCATGTGACTGATTTTGAGTCAGAGGCGGTTGGCACGGTATATGTTCCCTTCAAAGCTTTGAACAAGAATCTGAGAATCCTGGAGCTGGAGCGTCAAGGAGTTTTCTACTTATCCAACCTCTGGGATAACCCAAAATATCCTGATGTTCCTTATTATGATAATTACATCGTCTGAATAACAGACCTGGATGTTTTTCACAGCAATATTACGTTTAGGACAATGAGGAAGTTGAGTCAGAACTTGTTCTATCTCTCCTCACTTGGAGCAAAGCTGCATGCTGAAATGTTATTTGTACGGGCTAGCCTGGTAGTCACAATGAGGGGGAGAGGCTGACAGTGGGGTCACAGGGAGTGATGGGGACCATGGGATCCTGGGGACTGTGGGACTGGGAGCGCATACCCTGCATGCTTGGGGTGGCCACTCTTAGTTTCTAAAACACCAAGAGAAAACATGCCTCTCAGGCAAAGGGCTGTGGTTGGCAGTGAACAGTGTCTTATTGAAAACAACAATTTTGTACTCTTAGCAACTGTACAATAGGGAATTCACCAATTTAAATAATAAAATATAGTCATAGAAGACACACACAGCTGTTTTTTTTCCTGGGGAAAATTCTGTGTGCAGTGCTCCTCCTAACAGGCCTTCCTCTTTGTGTACACTTTAGTCTTCTTTCATTCTCCTGAAATATGTTTCTTTCTTCAGAATTATTAATTCTCGTAAGTTTTCTGTCGTATGTCCTCATATATTTTTTAAAAGATCCTTTAATGATGAAGGGCTAGCCTCCCATCCCCCAGCAGAAGCACTTGTTTGGAATATACCTTAACTGTTTTCCAGTGTTTAATTCCACTCCTCACAAAGAACACCAAGGTCCAATCCGAATCACCACCTGAAGCCTTCTTCCTTACGGTTCGTTGTTTGTAGGAGGAACAGTTGATTAGTGTTCTCCTGGTATTACCTTTCATATCCATCAGTTGAAAATAGCTGTTTTTGCACTACTCATTTTGGCACTACGAGCCTGGAAATTATATCATGGGTTTTGTTTTCCAGTTCCCTGATAATTACAGTGTAATTACCTTTCTCTGATCTCTCTCCAATCTGTACACTAAAAAAATAATATTTTGAATGGTACCCAGTCCTTTTATGGGCTGTTCAAACTGGTGAGATAACACCACTGTGTTGGTTCTTTGTCAGAGAGTAAGCGCCACACAACTGGATCAGACCCACTGTTCGCTGTGTGACCTCAGTATCTATTTCCTCCCTACGGGGAGTCGGTTGCAGTCAGACTTTCTTCATATTTTATCCACACAATTCACTTCTCATTTGTAAGTGTGCCCTATCTTGTTTTTGATGGATCATTTCTCTCTGATTTGTCAAGGTTACTTGGAATTCTATTATTTTTCAGAAAATCTAGAAACCTTCACTTAGTTTGTGGCCACAAATGACCGAGAATGCTTTCAGTTGCATTATTTTTTTTAAAAAAAATATATATTTATCCTAAAAGGCCTATGGTTGTGATACCATAATGGCAGAACCATGGAGGTGGGGCCCGTGGCTCCCGCAGGGCAAGTCTGGGGTCCCGCTGGCGCGGTGGGTCTGGGTCTCACGCAATTTCACGTACTGGAACTCTAGTCAATAATATTAGACCCAGGAGTCTGGGTGCTGTTTCATAACTACCCAAGTTTCATGAAGCCACTTATTTCTGTCACTATTAGCTAATGGTTTCCCTGCTTCTGGGTGTTTTTAAACTCCACAGACATTGGCATCATAGTTTCTTGCTTGATGACAGCAAGTGGATTTGAGTGATTTAGAATTGTAATCGAGGGGGTTGGTTGGCAGTAGTGGAGAGAATAAACCTAATAATTGCTTAATTTATTCATGTAGCTTTGGGAGACTCATTATATTTTGAGTAGCAAGGTGAGAGGAAAAAGGGAAGCCTTCAGATTGAGTAGAAATGTCTATTTCGTAGATGTTTTGTCCTGTGTTGGGCTTTGATTTAAATATAGTAGTCAGTGTCCTATTCAATATACGAACATAATGAGATGCATTTTTTGTTGTCATTACAGGTTTTGGAAGGTGACAATGAAATGTGAAGAAGTTACATTTCTAATGTGATACTTGAAAGTTAGTGACTGCTTGCGAAATTTTGATGAAAATTAAATATGACTTAGAAGCATTGCTTTATGAAGGTTTATGATGTCATCGGTTGCGACTGAACACAAACTCCAGCAGGCTGTGAGCCTGCAGGGAGTTGACCCAGAAACATGCATGATTGTATTTAAAAACCACTGGGCGCAGGTAAAGTATGAGTTCCACCCTCTCTGCTGGTCTTGAGGCCCCCTTCACCCTGACCCAGGGTTTCCTATCTGTGACAGGGTTTCCTCCAGAAACTGGGAAGAAAGCCCCTTCAGAAAGGCGGGAAAGCAGCTTTCTCTTCTAGCTTTCCTAGACACACAACCAATTAGGGCACATGC
The DNA here is from genome assembly GCF_000327345.1 of Myotis davidii. Taxonomy (NCBI): domain Eukaryota; kingdom Metazoa; phylum Chordata; class Mammalia; order Chiroptera; family Vespertilionidae; genus Myotis; species Myotis davidii. The sequence goes on along the minus strand of NW_006295491.1, from coordinate 2,533,321 downwards.
ATGTTCCCCTTCAAGTGGATCTGACCTCACTTTCAGGATACTTGACCATGTCTCCATCCTGTCTCTTCCCCTCCTCCCTGCTGATTTCCACCCAGACCTTAGACTCTGACATGACAAAGCACACATTTATTAGATGTTTACCAAGTGTTGTGCTGATTACTTCAAATGCCTTATATCATGTAATCTTTTCCACAAACCCATAAGGCAGTTAGCATTAGCTTCCTCATCGAGGGAATGGAAAATTGTAGAGGTTAAGTAACTTGCTTGAAGTTATATAACTAGTGAGTTTTCAAGCAAGTACTTAGATTTTGGTCCCTTGACCTCTGTATTCTACCCTTTTTGGAGTGGTGGTCCGGTGTAATTTAAGGGAAAACAGTGCCAGGTGTTACCTGAATCATTACAAAGCCAATTATAAAAGTTGTTTATTATTATTTATTATTATTATTATTATTATTATTATTCATTTTGACTTCTCTGTGACTCTTCTCTGATCTGTTTTCATGGATAATTAAGGGTAGAATGTTCCAGCTCACCCTTTTCTCAGGGAGTTTACAAGTAGTGAAATAAATAAAATTGGCATTCTTTACTACTTGTCCAACATTACACTCCCAGGTGAGCTGGTAAGTGGCTATTTATGTGACAGCTTTTTAATGACTACCCAGTTCCTTCCTGTGTCCGGAAACAGCACATGGGTTAAAGCACTGAGCCTGTAAATCACAGCAATTATGGAGGATACAGTTTAGATCAAAAACAAAATTAATTCTGCTTCTGGGTCATTTGCACTTTGTAGCTTCTTGTCACTATCCAGTCCAAAGCTTCCAAAATTTCTTATGCATTTCTCATTCTCTGACTTTTCACCATTTGAATCTTAATGGGTTTTCTCTGGATGTTAAGGGCACAGCTGCTTTAGCAAAGGGAAGAAAATAATTCAGGAGTTTTCCAGGTAATAGAATAATACCTTTGGCTTTGTACTTTTGTAAGATTCTTAAAGTGCTAGCTTCAAAGTGGGGTGGTGAACCCAAACGGATGTGCCCAATAGGCTATTGCATGTGGGAAGAATATTTTAGAAGGCATATTCCCATCTTTATCTTTTAAAAGTTCCTATTTTGTGATTATAATGTACATAATATATTCATAAATTAGTATGTATATGTTTATTAATTTAATTATTTGTCCTTGTATTTTTTTTAACTTGTAAGATTGCACAGTCAGATGCTCCCTATTGAGAATATTTTCAACCTCAGTCATTTCATTTGGCAGAGGAAGCCTTATCATTCTAATGTGCAGTCTTTGCCCTGGGCCCCATTTTGCTTATTTGTTTGTATATAATACCTTTGCTTGTAATCACTCCTGCTGGGGTATCTGTGATGTGATCCATTTAGCATTCTGTACCCCTCTTCAAAGACATTATAGGTCATCAACCTCTTGATTTTATGTAGATGGATCATTTACCCTTTCAGATAGTGCCCTCGGCAAGTTTTCTCCAAAGCTGTGCGAGTGCTGTGAGAATGTCTTAATTCAGGAAGGAGTGAAAATGCTTTTCCATTGGTGGAGGAAATCCTGGTTCCAGAATCATATTATTCATGTCATGTCCGATATGAATGGCTTCAGCATTGGCAGACATTTCTGGTTATCTGAAGCATAGCTCCCTCCGTTTGGTGCAGAAAAACACCGAGCTGAGGGTAAGTAAGGAGAACTTTGTCAGAGAGAATGGTGTTTAGTTAGTAAACACGCCTTTCGTAAGTGGGGACACTCTTGGTCTCCTTGTTAACTTTGGTCAAGTTTCTTACCTCTTTAGTCTTGACTTTTCCTTTGTAACCAATCTGGAAAACATTCTCAGCTTCTGTGTACTTTCAAAGGCTCTGGAGGGCTTTCCTGTTACCTTTATCAATAAAAATGCTGGTTGCAGAAATTCACGTGGATGTCAACGTGACTATTGCTGGCTGGGGACTTGCTGAGTCCACACTTAAGTATACTACTGCAGGCACCAGGTGGGGGGTCGGGCGGGGTGGGGGACACAGGAATGGACGAGCCTTGGTCTGGGCTTTAAAAAATGTAGAAGTTAATTTGGATGCCAATGTGACAAACATTGTTATAAAATGAATAATAATGATTACAGGGATTAAGTCAAGGGAAAGGACTACTATGGATGGGAAGGGCCTGGGAAACGGAGGCAGTGAGGTTCTGCTAGCATGACTGAGGGAAAAGAAGGTCTTCATGTCCAAAAGGCCAAGGACACTGTAGAGAAGGGGTATTGGACACAAATGCTCAGCTCTGACTTGTTTTGATGGTAGAAAGGAGTGAGGAAGTCGGGGCAAGGAAGAGATGTGGGACTAAGTGTGAGGGAAGGAATGAGACCTCCAGTTGATAGGAACAAATGCTATTTATTTATTGTTTTGGAGTTGCATATGTGAGTTGTTCAGGCTGGGGATGGATGAAGAGCAGTTGCAGAGGATTGGGAAATGAGCTAAAATCTGACATAAACTCCTGTGACTCCTGGGGCTGTAGCCCCTGGGTTTCCCCAAGGCAACCTGGAAGGCCAGTGAGAAATGTGGCAGAGACAGAGCTGAGTGATAAGGTTTTATTTAGTGAAGTGTTCCATTAGCTGGCAAGTGCAGCACCTTTTTATCCAGGGTGTTTCTGTTTATTAGTGTGCAGGTTCAGCAAAATTAACATTGGGTGAGTTCTATTTTACTGCTTACTAATAGCTTCTTTTCCAAACTTTGAGTTTAAAAGCACACTTTGGGGGTGGGTGGTGAGGGGAGGGTCTGCTTGCCCACCTACAACTTGCAGTGTGTCAGGGACAGCTAGTTATGTAACCAACCACCATCCAAGGCAGCCTGTGATTCAGGGGTGTTTCCAGGGGAGAGTCCTTGAGTGGCCCAGCATTTCCAAACTGTTCCCTGGGTCTAGGGATCTCACGCCATCCCAGGTTTGTTTCATAGTGGCCATTCAGGAATAGCTGTATTCCTAACAGCGACTTTGGAGAATCCAGGCTGTAGGAAGTAGTCTCTGGCCAGTACTTCCTCTCACCTGAGATGCCATCTTGCATCGTAAGTTGCCAGAGCAGGGAATCTAAAACCCAGATCTGTCTGGATCATTCCTTTAGTTGGAATGATCTAACTTCAGTGGCCTCCCAGCTACAGGCTGGGATGGCACATAGGGTTCATTACGTCCTGGCCGCTTTCATTCCTCATCTCTTATTGAGTTTCCAGAAATACAAAATACTTGGAGTTCTTAGTCACTGCCCTCCTGGGCGGTGGCATTGTGCTATTTTATGCCTCTCTGCCTTAGGCACTTCCTCTTCTTTCTGCCTGGAATATCCCTCCTCCTGGTTACATGCCTCTCCTGCAGGCCTCATGTGGGACATCATTTCCTCCAGGAAACCTTTCCGCCCTCTTGTATGCTCTCACTCTGCACCAGCAGCACCTCCAGTGTTCTCTCATGGTTAGACCAACCACCTTTCACTAACATGACATGCAGAGTCTTTTTCCCAACCTCATGATCAGAGACCATTTGTTCACCTACATCTTCAGTGCCAAGAATATGTTGGCATATTATGGATTTCAACTTGCTGAACTGAAACACAGGAAACAGAAACTACAACTTTTAGAAGAGAGAGGTGACTTAGAAAACAACTTTGAACATACACAATATTCAAACACTTTATAATTTGCTACCAGTAAGATCTTTGGACTTGTATTTAATGATCAGTGATCTGGCAGAGTGTGTTGTATTGTGTTAGGTGTGTGTGTGTGTGTATGTGTGTGTGTGTGTGTGTGTAATTTTTATAGTAGTCTATAAGACTAGTTTATAGTCTCGTAGACTGTTGCTTTTGTCTCTTGCTTTTGCTTCTTTGCTTTTGAATAGAAGAGAGAGCAAGAAGTAAACACTGGTCCATCAGATAAACTATTGAACTATACTGCCATATGAATCCCCCACCCACCCACACACACACACACACACACACACTAGTTATTCTTAATGGCACAGTTGTAGTTTGTGAAGCTTCATGGCACATGCTGTACTCATTCTCTATCTCCTTTTAAGCACTGAATCAAGATTAGTTATATACTTAAAGGTGTCTGCTCTTAGAGCCAGGAGAACAGGGGTGGTAGGTTATTTAAAAAATCAGTTATGAATGCACATTTCTTTGTGATTCTAGTTAGTCAGTAGCCCAAAGCATTTCCTTACCACTCTTAGTCTGCAAAAATAAGCTGTTATACAATTTTTTTAAGATAAGAAAATTTCAGAGCTAAAATAGAGTAATGCTGACTGATGAATAATACTCTTTGTAATATTTTAAACAATAAGACAAAATTAAAAAAAAAAAGCTAGTCTGCTTAGCAGCCTTTTTCTTCTAAGGAGATGGTGGGGATAGGAAACACTGTGTTATCTAGGTTAGTTAATTAAGTCAAATGTCTTCCCACAACGCTGTAATGAAAAATAGGTAATATGTTTTAAGTATAGTGTCTGTGTAGAGCTCCAAGTAGCCTGGCTTTACTGAGAGTGTGTAGAGCACTTGTCCGTGCATTGGAGACGTGCATTTCCACCTGTTCCCCGACACTCATTCTCTTGATCTGCTCTGCTCATCTTCATTCCTTTGTTATGTGCCTTGTCATAGAATCATGACGGAGAGAAATTAAGTAAAGTCTTTGAGAGATGAAAAGTTGGGCAGTATTAGAGAACTCTGTTTAATCTTAATGTCTTAGTAACATTTAAAAAAATTGTTAACAACCATCTGACCAGTACTTCCTCTCACCTGAGATATTTGTTAAAATTTAAAATTTGTATATTTCTTCTCAGCTTTTCAAGTAGCTCTAATTTTGAAGTAGAAAATACAACAGAACAAAAGCTATGCTTCTTAAGATCAATGCCACCAATCTTTCGGACCTCACGGACCACCAGTCGTCTGTGGACCATCGGTTGGCCACCACTGGCTGCTTTAGAGAGTCAAGGCCTCCCTTCGTGCTTTTGTAAGCCTGTCAAGTGGTTACACATGTTGAAATGTCAGCAACTCTCCCATGGTGTGCTTGGCGATGTCTGTTTTTTGCTGTGGTTGAAATTACAGTGTTCTCTGGAGTATTATTACATAGATCACTACTTTTAAGTCCTCTCCCTAATACCTAAATTTTAAAAAAAGACATAGCTAACTAAGCATTAGTTTATGGTGTTTTATTGACTGATGTCCCTACCATGTTTCTGCATTGCAGTAATTACTGAACTGTCTTTGGCCCCAAGGAGGGATGGAATGTACATGTCGCTCCTGTGTGAACCTGGTTTACACCAGATTTAAACAAGTCTCTGGGGTTCAGGACCGGAGCTGAGTTAACCAACTTGTGCAAGAATACATGTCATTATTTTATGTTATCTTAATACAAAAAGAAATGACTTAGTAAAGGTCTCCCACAGGAATAGGTGTGCAAGGAATACCCCAGACTTAAAGACCAGGTGTTAAGTCATGAACAAGGACTGGATGGAAGCTAACTTTTGTTGTATTTATTTGGTACATTAAGTGGAATTTGCTTAAGATTGCTAAATCCTGCTTTTCTTCTGTGTGATGGAAAATGTTGCTTAGTAACTTGGTTTTTTTTCATGCTGCCACTTTTAAGCATTCCAGAGGATTTGGAAGTATGGGTTGTACTCATGTGACTTTCTTAAAATAACTAGGCTCCAACTAAAGTAGCATAAATAATCACCTATTGATTCATGCATATGTGTGTGTGTGTACACATATATATTACATAGAACAATGTTAAAATGGAGTCAAAGCTAATCTCCTGAAAGGGAAACATTTGTGTTTATTGTGAAGAATAATCATTTATTATCTTGAGGTGTGATTATGTGATTTATGTAGATCTTTTGATTCTGAAAGCATTTGAATTTTCTGTTTAGAATTTGTGAATATTTGAAATCCGGGCCCATTTGCAATGACTGATGGGGCGCATCATTACAGCTAAGGATAGGAGTAGCTAATATTCCTTTATGAAAGAAATATGCTATTTGTTCATCTTATTTAGCCCCGATAATCCTAATATATAAGATTCAGTGGTTCTCAAACTTCCTAATGCCGCAACCCTTTTCTACAGTTCCTCATGTTGTGGTGACCCCCAACCATAAAATTATTTTCGTTGCTACTTCGTAACTGTAATTTTTCTACTGTTATGAATCGTAATGTAAATATCTGATATGCTATATGTGTTTTCTGATGGTCGCGACCCACAGGTTGAGAACCGCTAGATGATAATTTGTATATCAGTGTTATCACTGTTGATTTTTTTTTCATTTGTTTCTGTTTAGAGTTGTGATAACTTACATGGGGATCTATATATGATCTGGGCTCATAATTCGCACACATACATACCAGCTTGTATTTATTAAAGCTTGTAAATCAACACATGTCTGGCTGTGCTCAGCAAAACATTTACAGTATAATTTCTGATCTCAGCTGGTTTACCCACTTAATGACCATGGACTTTATCAGGGGTTGATTCGTTTCTTAAATGGTATTTGCAGCCTAATGAAGTGAACTTGTTTAGTAAAAGAAATATTTGCCATGTGTATTTTGCTTGCTTCTGCTCTGTTCTCTGCTTGGATCCCTCCAGCCCCCCAATTGAATCCCTAAGACTGAGTGTATCCATAGTTGAGAAGAAACTGGGGCTGGGAAATCTGGGGCAAGGTTGAGAGTATAAGAGAGAGAATATAATCAGAGAATGGGCAAGGCCTAGGGACGCTGCTGGGGGCAGTGTGGGATCATGGATCCTAGACCTGGAAGGTCAGAGTTGATACATAGGTGAACATAGGCAGCAAGCAAAAATCGGGGACACAGGAAAATTGGAGTTTGGTGGGTACAAAGGAAAATATAAGGAGACATCCAGATCACACCAGGAACCAGTCTGCAGAAATTGAAAGAGCTACACCTGGGCAGCAAACTTGGAACATGAGAACTGAAGTTCTTTGGCATTTCAGTGCAAGTTGTGCTCTAGCCAAGAGCTTATAAGGCATTCCCTGTTTGGACAGGAACCAGGCCCAGAGTGTGGGCCCCCAGAGCCCACTTATAAAAGCAGGTTATGGGTGTGTCTGCCTGGAAGGGGAAGGGAGGAGGCCTGGGAGGGCCCTGGCACCTAAGGAGAGAGGTTAAGGACTTGTGGCAACACAGGCAGAATCAGCACTTTGCTGGGCATTGTGTACTCCATGACTCACTGGCCTCGGTTGTAACACACCCATCTTCCAGGCAGTAAACCACCCCTGGGCTGGGAATGAATAAAGGGCTCTTGATGGTTCTGCTCCATTCCAGGTGATCAGCAAGCCTTATATCTCCATAGGTGTTTATAGCTCTGTTCTCATGTTTCTCTGCCCATTAACCCAGAAGGCAGTGGGAGCTACACTATAAAGATGCTTTGACTTAAAAGCTGCTAAATAGTTTGCATTTTATATAAAAATCTCAGTTCTCTATTTTAGATTTTTCATGGAAAAAAATTGTTTGCAAAGAAATACATTGGAATAAACAATATTCACGAGGAAAATGTAATGAATGATTATGCATATAGTTTTTGTGTGTATTACTTGTCTACATTTAGATATATAATATGGTTATGCATATAACTATAAATACATATGCATAAATATATATTGCTCAGGAATTGAGGATGAGGATGAGGAGATTTCCAATCTCCTCGTTCTGAGGATGAGGAGATTTCCAATTATTAATTGTTTTTAACTCAGTGTTTTGGTCCTTTTAAAAAATACACTAGTACAAAATTACTTTGTCTACTTTTATTTTTACTTATATTATGAAATTAGATCATTTTATGAGAAAGAATTTATGAACCTCTCTCATTTATATCTTTTCAGACTCACTTCTAATCATACATCTCCTTGTCAAATATTTAGTTTATAACTTAAATTATTTTATACATACACTTGCAGGTAATCATATGATTAGTGTTTTAATAGCTTTATTGTATGGTGAGGTAACATTTTGATTATAATTCTCTTCTTCTTGACCATTTGGGTAAATAATATTTTTATTTTTCATTATTAAAAATATCACCAGTGTGAACATTTATTAACCAATTATTTTGGGGTTATTTCCTTTAGGCATTTATCCCAAAGTGAGATTAACAAGTCAAAGGGGAGGAACAATTTTAGTAGTTTCTGTACATATTGGCAGATTGTTTTCCAAAAGGATTGAGCTAATTAGCTATGCCACTATTGATGTATAATGTCCCAATTTTAGATAGTTAAGGCAGTCTGAGCACACATGAGAAGTATAATTACATTTCCACCCCAAAGCCTGGCTGTATAGGTAGCTCTCATACATAAACTTAATATGTGGACATTGAAATTATAGAACTGATAAAGCAGGGCAGCTAATTTGTTCTTCAGAACATGGAGCCTTAAAGTTAGGGCTTTGGAGCTGGAGACTATGCTGTGTTGACGTGGAGCCCCCTTTTGGACAAGTGTGGTACTGTGATCTCTGTCACGAGGCCGGAGCAAAGGGAAAGGGGGACGGGTCCCAGCATTTCTGCCAGTGAGGTTATCAGGCCTTTGAGGAATTCTGGGCAGCTTCTTGGATGTTAGGAAGGGTGGGGGCATTCTGGAGTCAGCATAGAACGAAGGAGGGCATGTCCAGTGGGCACGCTGGGGTCACCAGTCATTGAGCCATGTACCTCCTGGGTAGCTGCTAACCAAAGGTCTTTCTTATTGAAAATGTCAGCTCAGGAGTGCTGGGGTGATTTCTTCCTTTGTAACAGAATTGTTAATTTTATAATAGAAGTGGATAGAGATGACAGACTCTGTAGAATTCTCTTCATTCTGTAAGGATATAACTTGCCTGGCTTATAAAGGTTCCTTTGCCCTGTTTCTGACAGGGGAAAACTTAGAACTTCCCCTGAGAATTAAACTTCTGTCATCGCTCTCATGCATGCTGACACAGCATCGTACCATTGCCAGCTTCTCCAGTGACTTGCAAACATTCTGTAACCTAAATACAGAACATGTAACCGCATGTTACAGAACTGGGCCAGGAGGGTGCTGCATGCAGTTCAGACAGGCAAAACGGAATGAAAATGAAGCCATCAGTGTTTGGTTGTTTAAAAATTATCATGTGGATAATTGTTACCATGAAAGTCATAAAGTTACATGGGAGTTGAGATAAAAAACATTGTTTTAGTTTCCAGGTGCCAAAGTAGAAGTCAGTATTGATGGGCAGAGAGAGGCGGGGAGCATCCACAGGCTAGCAGTGGAAAGGGAGAGAAGCACCATGACCCAATTAGGGATTTATTCTTTTTTTTTTTTTTTTTTACTGTCAATTGACTTTTTATTTTTGGTGGTCAAAGATATATAATGAAGGTTGCCATCTTAATTAACCATTTTTGTTGTTGTTAATCCTCACCCGAGGATATTTTTTCCAATGATTTTTAGAGAGAGTGGGTTTAAGGAGGAAGGATATTTTTTCCAATGATTTTTAGAGAAAGTGGGAAAAAGGAGAAAGAGAGAGAGAGCGAGAGAAATATTGAGGTGAGAGAAACACATCAATTGGTTGTCTCCTGCATGCACCCCAACCAGGGCTGGGGGTTGAACTTGCAACCCAGGTATGTGCCCTTGATGGGGAATTGAACCCACGACCCTTCGGTGCACAGGCTGGTGCTCTACCCACTGAGGAACACCTGTCAGGTCCATCTTAACCATTTTTAAGCATATAATTCAATGGCATCAACTACATTCACACTGTTATGCAACCATCACCACTATTTCCAATACTTTTTCATTACTCCAAACAGAAATGCTGTACGTTAGGGATTTATTTTATAATTGGTTAAATCAGAACTTTTTCTGGCTTCAAGAAATGCAGACATATGCCATATGTTAGAGCTGATTCTGCTAGGTATATGTCTTTTGTTAACCAGTTTCTTCTCATCCTTCCTAATGTTGCTTGCTTGGCTGAAAAGGGTGCTCGTCCAAGTAGAGGAGGGGAGGATAGTGTTCTCTCAAGGGCCTATGAGGATCTGTGTTCTTCTGTTGAAATCCTCAAATCAATGCTATTTATAGGAGAACACAGGTAGTCTTGCTTATTTAATGTATTTTAAGATTAAAAAGCAATATTTTTGACAAGTTAGAAAAAATTTAAGAACTTGTCATCACTTTGAACACAAAATGGTTTATATTTTTCATATTTCTTTTTGGTCTTTTTTTCATGTTTTTGACATGGTTGATAATGATGGACCTAATGATATAAAGTAACTGATTTTTTTCATCTAAAATATCATTTACAAGTTTTTATTTTGCTCAATCGTCTTCATAACAAGAGGCCCAGATGTGCATGTGGCTTAATTTGCATAACCATACTACCTTCTTTAACAGTTAGGTTGCCCAAAATGATAACTATTATAAATGAATATCTGCAAACATCTTCCTTTCTATAGTTTAACCTCTTCATCTTATTCTCATGAGAGAGGCAAACACAGTGCTCACCTATTTCTTGTGGGCCATGGCTCCCATATCTTCTGTGAGGATTTGGCACACTCGGTGCCCTGTTTTTGTCATTATGGTAGACATCAGTTGGTTGACAAATGTTTGGTTTGGTTACAGGTTGTGAAGATCTTAGAGAAGCACGACCCCTTGAAGAACACCCAGGCAAAATACGGGTCCATCCCTCCAGACGAGGCCAGTGCAGTGCAGAATTATGTAGAACACATGCTCTTCTTGCTGATTGAAGAACAAGCCAAGGATGCTGCCATGGGGCCGATTCTGGAATTTGTGGTCTCTGAGAACATAATGGAGAAACTCTTCCTTTGGAGCTTGAGGCGGGAGTTTACTGATGACACCAAAGTCGAGCAGCTAAAGATGTACGAGATGCTGGTCACCCAGTCGCACCAGCCTCTGCTGCACCACAAGCCCATCCTGAAGCCCCTGATGATGCTGCTGAGCTCTTGTTCGGGAACAGCTACCCCCGCTGTGGAGGGGAAGCTGGTTGTCCTGCTCAACCAGCTCTGTTCCATCCTTGCCAAAGATCCGTCCATCCTGGAACTCTTCTTCCACACGAGTGAGGACCAAGGGGCGGCCAACTTCCTCATCTTCTCCCTTCTAATTCCCTTCATTCACCGAGAGGGGACTGTGGGTCAGCAGGCCCGGGACGCTTTGCTTTTCATCATGTCTCTCTCTGCCGAGAACAGCATGGTGGCCCATCACATCGTGGAGAACACCTACTTTTGTCCTGTAAGTCCCATTCCCCTCATTGCCATGCTTTCCACCCAGTTCTCTTCCCTCTCTTGTGCTAGTGATAAATACTTTATTAGTCTTTTTCAGCCAGTTGTACTTGGCACCTTCTTTGGAAAGATATTTACAGGATATCTTTGGGAGGGGCCAGGGCAATCCTAAATCGAGATGCTATTGGTTGAGCAGTGTCAGCTCAGAATACGGAACCTACATGTGTAACTGTGTCTTGGTTCACTTGTGTTGGATTAGAAACTATTTTAGTTTTCTCTAAGAGCATGGCCTGAGCAATTGGTAAGACCTGCTCTTTTTGTATTTTTAGCTTCTCAGGTTTATTGTGCACCAACGGATCATGGCATGTGGTGAGACCCCCTCACAGCTGGTCTCACAAATTAATTTGTTTCTCAGCAAGATAATGACCATAATTGTGGATACAAAGCACCGACTTTATTTTTTAAAAAATAAGTACCTATTTGCAGTTGGAGGTAGTTAGAAAGACTCTATTCTGTATCGTTTCTTAACCATTGGTACGGTGAGAAGTAACGTGTAAGGTCGCTTGCAGGTGGTGGAGTAGCCCAGGTCCAGTCCCAGTTCCAGAAAATAATGGGAGCTGTCCGGGACTCTTGAGGTGCCTCAGGGCTCTGGTCATTATTTTGGCATTAGTGTTGGCTTTGGAAGGAAGATTCAGAGGACAGATTTATATCTTCTTCTGGTCTGTCAGTTACGTTGGACAACAGCTATTTTTATTTTCCCAACTCAGTGAACATTTCTGGTTTATTTCCATTGTCTGTTCTTTTTACCAGTTGCATCGTTGTATTTCTTTATAAACTACTAGGGGCCCAGTGCACGAAATTCGTGCACTGGGAAGGAACTGTGGGCTGTGAGGCTGCTGTGGGTACAGGGGCAGGTCTCAGCCCATCTTCCATGCCCCTGCCTGGCCCCTACCACCTTGACCCCCTGGTCCCCTGTCTACCAGCAGCCCCATTCTTGCCACCGCCATTCTCACTCTCACTGATGGCAAAGAGTGATTGGAGCCAGTGCCAGCAACATGTGTGAGCAGGGTCAGCATCATCAGCAGGTGTGAGTGGTACCTGCCGTCCCGATCACCCCTCAGGAGCAGTGGGAGGTAGAGAAGCCCTGAGGGACAATCGGGGCTGGTAGTCACTGCTCGCACCTGCTGATGGTGCCGAGTGATTGGGGCCCAGCAGCAGGTGTGAGCAGGGCTGGCGCCAGCAGCAGGTGTGAGTGCCAGGTGGGATCACGGTGTGTGGGAGCAAAGAATTTTTAGTAAGCAACAG
>NW_006295491.1:2513251-2520197 GCF_000327345.1 Myotis davidii | reverse complement strand
ATATATAGCCCTGATTAGCCAATGAAAAGGGTAGCGTCGTACGCCAATTACCATTTTTCTCTTTTATTAGTGTAGATAGTGCTTTAAATATGCCTGATTCTGCTGCCAGACTGCATAAGATCATTAGTAATTTTTTTTTTTTTTTTGGAGCAGGCCAGGCAAGGTGACATAAGTAGATCACATTCATTGTTAATTAACACTATATGGGTAGTTCTTGAACAGGCTTGAGGGCACTTAGAGGGCATTTAGAAATGTATGTGGGGTGTGTTTGGTTGTGATAGGGGCATGTGGTGGCTGGGGAGGAATTTAGTGTGAAGGGGCCAGGGATGCTGTGCAGCAGTTTGTGGAATGGTCTTGCCCAGTAAAGAACTGACCTGCTTGAAATGCTAGTAGCAACCCTAGTGAGTAATACAATGTATTTTGCTTTGAGGTCCAAAAGCAGTAATTTTCTTTATACTACTAAATTCCTATTTCTACTAATAAACCAGGGTCACCTCATATCTGGTGAATATTTATTTCAGGCCAACAGATAAGTAAAATTTTTTGAAAAATAGAATTTCAGTTAAAAAATTGAAGATACGAAGTATCTCTTCCCTTCTGGGTTCTGACCAATGGAATAAGATATTGTACAAAGATTGATAGTCACATGGGAAGTGAAGAACTGATTCGTTCATCTGTGCCAACATACTAAGTTTCTCTTTCTTTGAGCTGTCTGAAAAAAATGTTTATCTTCTACTACAACAACATTACTCACATCCAGCTCCTCCTTTTTATTCTCATTCCTACCATCCTTGTGTTTAGACCCTAATGTGTCTCCCTACTTCCTTAGCATCTACCAAATTCACCATCTTACATAGTCAGATTATACTCCTAAGAGAATTCTGATTTTGCTGTTTTATTGCTTACATTTCTTCAAGAGCACTCCAAACTGGATGTAGCGATTGTAGCAAGCAGAATAATGCTCCCGCCTCCCACTTCAAAGCTGTCTACATCCTAATTCTTGTACCTGTGCACATGGCTAGTAAGAGATACAGTCAGAATTTGAACCTGGTTAGTTTGACTAAAAGACCCATGTGTTTAGTCACTACTTTGTACTTAAGTAATAAAATATCAAGACTTATATTTTTGCACCAACCATAATTATAAAGCACCAACCATAAAGAAAAGACTGGAATTAAGAACAAAAAACACAGACTGGGAGAAGATATTTGCAACACACATAAATACAAGTAATTGGTACCCATAATATACAAAAATATTTGTAGTGCTACAAATTAATGAGAAAACATTAGAAAAATGGGCAAAAGATGTGAATGAACAATTCCCAGATGACACCCAAAGCCCATAAATATATGAAAATATGTGTATCTTTCCTAGCATTGGAAATGCAAATCAGTTCACAAAGAGACATCAGATACTGCTTATCTGAGTGGTGAACTGTTGGACATCTGGTAACACCAAGTGTTGTCAAGGGTGTGAAAAAACAGGAACTCTTGAGAATGTAAATTGGGACAATAAATCAGGAGAGCAATATGGCAATATTTAATACAATTGAATATTTGTGTGCCATGTGACCCTACATCTTCTAGATATCCCCTTAGGGAAGTCTGGCACATGTTTGCAAGGATAATGCACAAAGATATTCAATTTAGCCTGCAGCCCAGCTGGTGTGGCTCAAAGGTTGAGCATTGACTTACGGATCAGGAGGTCATGGTTCGATTCCCGGTCGGGACACATGCCTGGGTTGTGGACTTGGTCCCTAGTTGCGGGTGTGCAGGAGGCAGCTAATCAGTGATTCTCTCTCATCATTAGTGTATCTCTCTCTCACTCTCCCTTCCTCTCTGAAATCAATAAAAATATATTTTAAAAATTAGCCTGCTATATTTGGTCAAACATTTAATTATTCAGAGCCAGACAAAATGATTTTGTAGGCCTTATACTGCCACAGGCCAGACATTCTGCACCCCTGTTCTACATAATGAATTACTATACAGAATTCAAAATGAATGAATTGCATGTATAGTGTACATGTAACTATATATGTGTGAATACCAACAAGTCTAAAAACATGTGAAGTAAAAATACAAGTAGCAAAAAAATACAAGTAGGTTACATATAGCATGTTAGTAAATTCACAAAGTTTTAAGACATAAGGTATGCTGTTTTTTTGGTACATGTGAATACAGTAAAAGTACAAAAACAAGTACTGGAATATGTTCTCACTTCAAGACTGGTTGCTTTTGGGTGTGAAGGAAGGAGAAGGGAGGGTAATGGGGTTGAGTAGGGTTTAGCTCTATTTGTTAGATTTTATTTTTTGATAAAAATAAAGAGTGCCCTGAAGAAATGATGTGCAAACATTAAAATCTGTGAAATTTTGGGATGGTTTCTATCCTGTTATCTTATATATGTTTGTAATATTTCATACTTAAACATTTAAATTTATTAGGACTAGAATAGAGCATATTTTTAATGTTTAGATTTTCACTTATGTTGTAAGCAGATTTTACTGAGTAATTGTTGCTTTTATAAAAATGTGTTTTCAAACACTGTCGAGTTCATTAAAGTTGGAGGAAAAACAACGTCTACAGCTGACATTATTTTCTAGAATGGAACACAGAGCTGCTGCATTGTGTTAAGTTGCCCCTCAGGATGGATCCCATAATCTCATTTGTCCCCAGTTTTCTATAATTATATCTGACAACATAATTTTTAAAAAAGGGGCCTCTGTATGTTGAATATAAAAGCATCCTCTATTAACCACCCAGCTAAGGACCACAATTGACAAAAGGCTTTCTCTAATTAGTATGATTGTCAAAGTGTGTTAGCATCAGGTGTGGGGAAGAGTAATGACTCTTTCCGGAAACTAGACCACTGTTGGAAACTCCTGCTGTTGTCATTGATAGGAAGAGCTTGCTGGTTCCGCCACCGCTCATCTCACGATGTGCTTTTTCCAAGAAAATGAGGATGAGAATACCCTAGGGAACAATTTAGAGCCAACAAATGATTGGGAACTCTATGACCCTGTCTTCTTTTGATTTTTTTAAACAAATATTAATGATTAAGCCCTTGTCACTTGCTACTGATTGGCAAAAGTAGAAAGCAGCCTATACATAAATTCGGAAAGGCAAATTGAAATTTTGCAACCTTTAGGTACACAGCCGCAGGTAGAACATTATTTATCCCATATCTAAAATTTATGAGGCTTTTTATGTTGGCAAGGTGTATCAAATGGTCCCTACCAGGTGTTCTGCTGCTAGTTTCAGACTAAAGCCATCTGCTAAAAATCTTTTTGTTTTTGCTAAAATTAACTGGGTAGTGTTGAATGTTTTGCGTTAAAGATGGACCTTCCCTGGCTTGTTTTGTGCTCTGGGCACATCACCTTTCTTCCCTCCAGTGGGAACATTGGTATGTATCACCCATGATGGTCACCTTTTCACATGCATTATTTTCTTTAATTCCCACAGCAACTCAGTAAAGAAACTGAACCCTAGAGGACTTAATCACTGCCTGTAAATGGCAGAGGCAGGTTCAACAGCGGCATTAGTCTGATACTAAAATCCGTGGTCTCAACCACTACCATGCTTTCAGGGAAGTGGTGCTGTTTAAATTATCCGTTATTATCCTTATAGTTTTATATGGTGATTATTTTCTTTTAAGGAGACTCTTGAAAGAAAATAAATTAAAAATATTGGGTTAATACTTAATGTGTTAGGATCAAATATGTCTTATAATTACTTTTGTGTGGCCAGGATCAATGCAAGGCTAAAATAGTGGATGGGTATTTTATTTTTAATTAGCCGTTGAATATCTATATATTTTTAAATTAAGTTAAAAATGAAATTTAAAAGTAAATGGATAGTGCCATTAAACTCTTGGAAAAATTATCTACAAACCTGTTGCCTCTTCTTTTCCCTTGTCCTGTTCCCACAGCACCCTCTGGTTCCCTTTGTGGACCAATCGTCTTTCTTACATTTATTAGTTTATCACCTTTCTTCTCCATCTCTCCTGGGCTGGCTTGTTCACTTCTTTCTCTAGCACCTGGGCCACAGTCAGTCAGTGTTTTAGAAATATATGTGGATTGGGTGAATGGGTCTGAACTCTGAGCAATCTTAGAAAGGAGGATCTAAGTATTTAGCAGTAAAGATTTGGAATCTTGTTCTTAAGACTATGTAATACGAGTTCTGGTTTGTGCGGCTCAGTTGGTTGAGCATCATCCTGTGCACCAAGAGGTCACCAGTTTGATTCCCAGTCAGGGCACATGCCTTGTGTTGCGGGTTCAAACTCAGTAGGGGTGTGCAGGAGGCAGTTGATCTGTTTCTCCCTCATCCATGTTTCTCTCTCTCTCTCCTTCTCCCTTGCTTTCTCTCTAAAAAAATCAATAAAAACCTATTTAAAGGAAAGATGTGATACTCTTTATTCTGCGGAATATTTTCTTCCATGTTTCTTTGCCTGAAGAAATAGCAGAGATGTTCGCTAGCCCCACATATAGTGGCAAGAACGTGGTAGTTCTCTGTTCCAATCGCCACACGGCACTGTCTCTATAGACAGGCTTCTGTTCCCATCTTAGCCATGCCTTCTCCAAGAATACGCTTTAAAAAAGTGAATATTAGGTATGTGTTATTTTTAATTACTGTCACTGATGTATGTAATTTGAAGATTAATGTTGCTGTAATTATATTGATATACTAAATAGTTATTCCCAGCTTTTTAGTCAGACAAATTAAGCCTGTCTTTATGAATTCATTTTCAGACTCTCAAAGTGGTTAAGGAATCGGGCGTATGCAGAATTAAATTCTTTGTTCTGTGGTTAATTTAGCATGAGTTAGCAAATGTAATTGATTTTTAAAATGTGGCATCAAGGTTAGATTTCCCTTCAAGGAGAACTTTTGGTCTCTGTTCTCTCTTGGTAGAAGATTCTAATTTATTACAGACAACTCACTAGGGTCACATTTACAATGGGAGTTAAAGTGATTGGTTTGGGTGTGTAGATAAGGAGTTAAGTACTTTAAATAGGGGACAGTCTCCTTTGGGAACACAGATGCTTTGATTATGAAAAAGAGATAAATGCATTATCTTGTTTACTGTTGTATTTCCTGTACTAACCCTAGTACCTGGCCTGAAGGTGCTTAGTAATTCTTTTTTAATGAACGAGTGAATGAATGGGTGAAAAAAGGTCATTAGGAAAAAGACAGAGAAACAGACATAATCTTTTAATTTCTCAAATATTGAAATGGTTCGCTTCTTTCTCTCACTGCCCTTCCTACTCCACTGTGGGCTCCCACTCCATGTGACCCCCAGCCTCTCCTTCCCGAGGCACCATCTGATTTCTCTGCGCTAAGACCTCCAGGTTCTCATTTCTCAGGCCAGGCCTGTACTCTATTGTCCAACTGGGTGTGTTTCTCACGGGAAGCACTGTTGGCTTCTGCTGCTCCATATACCTGCCTGCACAAGTCATCCACACACCAGTGAGGACTGCACTGGACAGGTGACACCAGGTGAGGCGGAGCAGATAGTCGTTAACTAATAAATGCAAGACTGACAGGTGCTACACAAAGGAATACAGAGGATGCTGTGGGAACAGAACCAAGGGAAAAGAGGGGCAACAATGAGGTTATAGATCATTTTTCCAGGTTCAACATACCTGGACCCCCACTACCTCTTCTGTCTTTCTGATGTCAGGCACTATGGATTACTTTATTATATCTCATCTGCCCAAACCTCCCTTCCGTCTCCCTCTGGTCTGTATGGCTTGAGGTACCATGTACATATGGATGGTTCCAGATCACCATCTCTAGCCCAGATCCTTCTCTAAGCATCAAGTCCATACAGCTGCCTACTGGGCTCTCTAGTGGATGTCCCTCAAGCTCTTTATCTTGGCCTACAGAACCCTGCAGGGTCTGACTCCTGCTTACCTTGCCGGCTCTTTCCACCTATAATTCTACATTCCAGTAGCACTGCACTGCTCTTAGTTCCTGGAACATGCCATTTTTCCTTCTTCCTTTGAGCTTTTGTACACTCTGCTTAGAACATTCTTCCGTTCAACAATCTTTTTTGGCCATCTACTGTTTATTCTTTAGCAGCTTGGGCGTCTCTTCTTCTGAGACCATTCCCTGCTCCCCCACCCCAAGTCTGGATTAAGGGCCTTTTGTATATCCATAGCACCATGCATTTTCTATCATGTTTCTGAACATTTATTACACTATTATAATTGCCGATTCCTCTCTTATTAGACTCTGAGATCTATGAAAACTTCGCTATTTCTTTTCTGGGCCTAAGTTAGGATTGAATGTTTTCTTGAATGTTTCTAGCCCATCTGAGTCCCTCATAACCGCAGGGATTAGAGGAACGCCTTTTATAGGTAACTTCTTGCTTCTGTTCCGTGCTATTCTTCTGCCTGATCAGGACCTCTGAGGTGCTGTTTGGCGATCGTCACTTCCCAGCTGTGACAACCATAGTTTCCCTCAAATTATGCTGCACAAGGTAAAGTCAACAGGCTCACAGCACAAGTGGGTTCCTTGCCCACATTTCTGTCTGTGAAAGACATCATCATTTTCTTAATGACCAAGCTGGATAATTTAATAGTTTGGAGTTATCACTCATCCTCACTCACTAAGCCCCAACTCTGTCCTTTTAGGAACCTAGCATTGAGGGAGGAAGTAAACCCCATGAGCTTTGGATCAATACTGGATCGACAGATGTCATGGTTAGCTCACCCTCACACCCACCTCACACATGAATCTCAAATTTATTTCCTCCTCTCTTTTCCGACTGCCGATACTTCAGCTTAGCCCCACTGTAGCTCTGTTTGAACTATTGTCATCATGTCTAGCTGACTCATGGCTCCCCGTTCTTTCTTCTTGCTATCCCTTGTGAAGATCAGATTAAAGTGCTTTTCAAACTGTAAATAGGCACGTGTCAGTCATGACCTTGAACATGTTTGCAGGAC
>NW_006295491.1:2501823-2513000 GCF_000327345.1 Myotis davidii | reverse complement strand
CCTATATAGTTTAAGTTTAAAAAATTTGGCTCTCAAAAGAAATTTCAATTGTTGTACTGTTGATATTTGGCTCTGTTGACTAATGAGTTTGCCGACCACTGGTAGGGCTTTCTCCCAGAGACTGGGTTTGTGCCTTCTCTGAATCTGAATGCAGCGTTTGGTACTGCAATGCTTGTTGACGAGTTTGCCCCTCTCCTCAACAGCTTGGGGGCAGGAATCATGTTTTCTTCATCTTTGCCTCTCCCTCACTCCCCCTACCCTTAGACCAGCATGTGCCCGGTACAGAAGAGACAAGCAACCTGTATCTACCGTGGATGAATTAACCAAATACCCTGGTTGCTGCTGTTCCCTCTACAGGAGTTGTCCTTCCCTGCTAATCTTCACCTGTCGAATCCTTCCTAGCTAGCAAAATACCCTCTCACACTTTAATACCTTGCTACTTCAAGTGCAGTCTTTGGACCAGCAGCATTGGCCTCCCCGGGGAGCTGTTAGTTGCAGGTTCAAACTTCGGAAAAGAGCCCGGGCAGTGTGGCTCAGTGATTGAGCATCGACCCATGAACCAGAAGGTTGCTGGTTTGATTTCTGGTCAGGGCATATGCCTGGGTTGCGGGCTCAGTGACCATTAGGGGGCATGCAGGAGGCAGCCAGTCAATGCTTCTCTCTCATCCATATTTCTATCTCTCCCTCTCCCTTCCTCTCTCTCTCAAAACCAATAAAAACATATTTTTAAAAATCTTTGGAAAAGAGCTGATTACATTTTTATTTCTGAACACAGGTGCTTGCAACTGGGCTCAGTGGTCTCTACTCTTCCCTGCCTACTAAGCTAGAAGAGAAAGGCGAGGAGTGGCACTGCCTTCTGAAAGATGACTGGCTCCTACTCCCCTCTCTCGTCCAGTTCATGAACTCCCTGGAGTTTTGCAACGCCGTCATACAGGTAACTGAGTGCAATGCAGGGACCCTTTGTTAGGATCCATTCAGAGTATAAGCATGGTAAAGGAGTAGTATATAAATAGTCCTTTTTTTATTTTAATGTTTATGGAATATTGATGTTTTACTCGAAGCATACAAAGTGTTCTTGAATGAGTGAAAATGTTAGTTTATGGGGTTTCTGGGAAGTTTTAATTGAGAACAAGTAAGTAGATATTCTTTTCTTCCTTATAAAAAATGCTAATTATGTTTTGATTATCCACTTAACCATCAAAAATAAGTTCAATGCCTGACTCATTAAATAGATATTTTTAGGCTTCTAAGTACTCCAAATTATACCACTTTTATTTCAAGGTCTTTTGGGGAGTCTACAAAGGAAAACACTTTGTTGTGCTTAATGGTGCATATTACATAAAGAATATTGTTATCCCAATTGAATTTAGAAGAACTTCAGCATCTTCTTAGCAACACAAATTACATTTGCTTTGAAATTGGCCTGCTTTGGGGGGAAAAATGCCACTGAACTCTACTATATTTGGCTTCTTGATTAGATTTTTATTTTCAGATTTTTTGTTACTGTTTTGAATAAAAATTAGATTTTATAAACATTTAAGGATGTAGTAGGTTTTCATCAAAAATGTTTTATTTCTGAATAGCATAAGCATCACCTCAATATTGGATTTATTAAGAAATCAAATTTTCTTTATGGTGATTGGGAGGTGAAAAATGTTAGTTATAATCTGTTTATCTACCAAATAAAGAAATAGCTTCTGGAAAGAAATGCAGTAAATCACTTTGGTTCCCATCTCATTTTTATTGCTAAGTCAAAGGAAGTTTTATTTATATATAAGATAAGTGGATTACATCTTAAGTTATTTTTTTTCTTTAATATTACAGTCTATCAACATTTTCCTGCAGAAGTGTGTGGACATAAAAGAGATGGAACTGTTAGTTTCTCCCCAAATGTACACAGAGAGAGATTATTAGTAATTTAAAGATCTAGCCTCACTTCCCTAGAAAATGCTTTTGATTTGATTTGATTTGATTGTATGTCTTTTTAAGAAAGAGAATTAAAGCTAACAGGCATGGTTAAGAACCGAGAAGTGATATATTCCATTCAATGTTTTGAGGCCATATACTTTTAAGATTTTGTTTGTTTGTTTGGGGGGTGCTATTGAAAAGATTACTTGTAAAAGAGGCTAACCAAAGGACTTGTATGCATATATGCATAACCCATGGACACAGACAATAGCTGCAGTGAAGGCCTGGGGAGGTGGGGGGCGGGTATGGGGTGGAGAGGTTAATGGGGGGTAAAGGGGGGACATCTGTAGTACTTTCAACAATAAAGATAAATTTAAAGATATTAGTGGGGGTTATCCATACAATATATATTTTGTAAATCAAATATAGAAAGACCTGTGCCTCTGATAATGTTTTCTGCTTTTAAATAGGATCTAATTTTTATGAACAAAATTTCTAAATGCCTTCCTCCTTAATAAAATGAGTAGCAGAAAATGCACCTCTAAAATGAGAAATTCTTTTCTACCAGCAAAATAAATGTATTTCATTGTCCATTTTGACAGTTGTATTCTTTTTTAAAATTAGTCACAAATTGAGATGGGAATAGATGAAATTATGGGGTAAAATTATACTTTCTAGTTTGTGAATTTTATGATATGACTCTGTATACATCTTCAGTCTATTTTTTTCAAATAGAAACTTAAAACTATCAGCTTTTCTCTCTCTTTCTCTCCCCCCCCCCTCTTTTTTTGAAAGTCCAAACTATTTATACTGGAATAAACCATCTGGAAAAATTCCATGGTGGTTTGAAGTCTGAATTATTTTTTTAACCATGAAATAAATGGCCAAAATTTGGATTTCTATTTTGAATTCAGGATGTACACAGAAATGTTTGATTTTTAAGAAGACCTAAAAGCTGAATTCTTTGTAATTTTTATAACTACTTATTTCTCTCTTAGGTGGCTCATCCTTTGATTCGTAACCAGCTTGTAAATTATATTTACAATGGGTTCTTGGTACCAGTCTTGGCTCCTGCTCTCCACAAGGTCAGTGACTGGCTGATGCAATATTTTATCTGTTTGTAGTACAACTAATGGAAACTGAGAGAGGCCAACCTGGTGTAACTGACTTGATGGTGACTTCAGCCTTATTTCTCGTACCATCTATATTCCTTAGCCATATCAAACAGGTCTTAACAATGGGGACAGCTTTAAGTCTGATGGGATCCATTTATTGTCATAGAATACGGCATCTTGAAAGTCAAGTAAGATAGTCTAAACCAGGATTGGCAACTAGACTGACTCTTGTGCTTGCTGAGGTCATGGATGGTGGCTACTTGGAACTTCCTGTTAAGCTGTCCTGTAAGGCCACATCTGTCACAGGGGGAGCAAGGTTTACTATGGCTGTAAAGAGGGGTGTGGTAGCAAAATTCCCATGGATTTGCCATATCTTAGGACATAATTTTTTATTATAAAAATTTTGAGACAGCAAAAAATTAGAGTGAAGCCAAGTTAAGGTCTCATCAAAGGTTGGCTCTCTCTTTTGCACCAGTCTGAATTCACTATGATGCTCTCATTTTGTGTAATAAATCAGCTTACTCCATTGTGAGCTATCAGGAGATACCCATGGACCTAGAATTCTAATTTTAAGTTCTTGACTCACTAAGTAAAGAAACATATACAATATTTAGTTCAAGAGGATCTTTGTCAAGTTATAATTGCCAGCCTTGGTCAGGAGAGAAGCAGGAAGTACTTATCACATGCATTTAGATGGAATGCCCATTTTTCTGCACCTGGAAATTCCATTTCCATGAGGTCTCATTTTATAGAATCTGAGATTACATTATTATGGCAACTTTGAAGCCTGGCTGTATATGCTAATGGGAGGAGCAGGTCTCCCCAGCACCCCCGCAAATTTCCAAAGTATTTTATTTTGAGCAGATGCTACCTTCAAGGCAATTCCATACCACAGATACCATGGTTAGTATTACAGCTCCAGCAAGCCTTTCTGCATGCTCATCTCATGGAGCAGCAGGTCTTGGTGGAAGATGTTCATGTCTTGCCACTTAGTGTCTTTTGAGCACAGTGGCAATGTTTTCCAAACAGAGAGGGTATTTGCTCTGAATAGGACTTGTATGTTACTTCTAGGCTCAAGAGGGATTCTTGGGTACGGTTTGAATATAAAAGTATTGAGATTTCCAGTTTACTTTAGTGGTTTGTGGCACAAAGGGCCCACGTCTTTAAAATTAAAAATGCTTGTAAAATATGGAACATATCCTTGGAAAATACACCCCTTGTATTTGTTTCCAGGTTGTCTTTCTGTTAATATCTTGCTGTTCTGGGGTTGGGGTGGGTGTCTTGAAGTGGAGGTCTCCAAGCCTCTGCATGAAGGAACCAGCAGAGCTGGTGAAATCTTTGGCAGTAATGATCCCTGTACTCCCCTGCACATTTAGACTTAGTTCCACATTTATTCCCATCCTTTCCCTCATTGACCGGTTAACCTAAAATAATTTCTTATCATTGCCATAATAGCTGTAATTATAAAAATGTTATTTGCTCAGTATATTTTATGGTATTCTAATTAACCTACCTTAATGTTACAAATATTAATGTTAACTCTCTATCCCTAATTGAGGATGACATCCACCTCAGAGAGCTGTCATGAGGCTCTGATGGGTCACAGTGCTCCCCTTCATAGCACTCACCACAAGTGGAATCGAATCATTAAATGTGCAATAACTACATCAATAGCCTGTGTCCACAATGGTGCACCTGCTTCTTGGGGTAGGGTTCACAGTTGTTTTGTTCACTGGGGTATCTCCAGTGCCAAGCTCAGTCCCTTAGATTTAGAGGTTGAATAAACAGCACACAATGGAATGATGTTTGTCAGAGGGCCTAGCAGAGTGTTTGCACTTGGTACATCTCCCGGGAGTGGCTCATAGAGAATAATAATAGCACCTTACATATATTAACAAAGATTGTTCTCAGTAATTCCCATAATTAAATGAAAAATTTTAATCATGAAGTGATTTTAATACATGCTTATTGTGGAAAAATACAGCCAATACTGAGTATATAAAATGCAAAGTGAATCTTACCACATTAGATTTCCAATCCCTAATTAAGATTCCTTAACTTTTATCCATCGCGGACCATTTCTCCCAGGACTATTGAGCTACTAGAAAGAATATTTCCTCCTTAATTTATTTTTCATCCTGCTCGTCATCTTTTTATTTTGTTTGTGGTTAACAGCCTCTCCTCTGGCTCTTGGCTTCCGAAATGGTTGATGAAGAAAAGAGCCTTTTATGAATGTCAGGACAGGGGCCAAAAACAGATGAGGAAAAATGTCCAGAATTGGGTGTTTCTTGAGAAGTTCCCTGTGGGAACAGTCCCTTGCTGTGTCCTCTCCTTTGATGTGGAAGAAATACTGGGCATCTCAAGTCTACTGCAGGGGTTCCTGTCCACGGTTTTCACCTTCTGGGTCTCCTGCCCTGACAGAAGAGCCTTATTTAATGCCCTAAGTAAATTTCCCTGTGAACTATCTCAGCCCCCAGTTTATGCAAAACATTCTAGTTACCTGCCATCAGCGTAGGCAGTTTGTAGAGGTGAATTTAGTCTCACTCTCATAAGTAATATAAATAAATTCATACTTAAAAACGTTACCACATCACAATCAGTACTCACAAACAGTGTCTCCACAGCATCGCTCAACAAGTCATTACAGAGGGTTGTGGGTGGGAAAAGGAGGGGAGGGGAGAAGTGGCAAGTGGAGATGGTCTCCACCTTTCCTCTTCCCACTCTATGTATAAGGTCACACCTCCAGTGCAGGCTGTCCTGCTCCGTGCTTTCTTCATACAGTGCTGTGGGGCAGCCAGTTGTTCTCCTGTGTTAGTATAGAGGTGAGGCTGGTTTCTTTATAGGGCTGCACAGTTTTCTGTAGTGTGGATATACAGGTCTGCAATCCTGTATTCACAGCTAAAAAATGCAAACATCTCTGAAAACAGAATTTTTAAAATAATTGTCTTTGATGGCAAACCCATACCTAAACTGTCTCAAGGCTGTTTTTTTTTTTTTTTTAAATCTCACTTGAGTTAATATTTGTGTGTTATATGGACGGAAAAAAAATAATGTATTTGATTGTAGAGTTCTGCTCCAGATCTGCTGGGTTACGTCAAATATGGCAGTTGTAATATTACTTTTCTAATATATGAAATTTTGAATTCCAAAATGCATGGTCTCCAGGGTTTTGGATAAGAGGTTGGAAGCCCATTTTGGACATTTATGGAGGGATACATTTTTGGAGGAAGGTTAAATCACACTTTGTAAAAGTCACATTATAGAAAATGATACCATGTCAATGTAGGTCATTTAGGAGTTGGATCTAACCATAGCCATGGACATCATGTAAAATTGTGACTTTAGATTAATGGAACAGCCCCCATCCAGCAAGAGCTAGCTCTGTCTCTGTATGTTTAATTGATCAAAGCTAAGTTTTCAAGGCTGAATATTAATCGACATAGTTGTATTAGTCTGCATTCTCAGTGGAGTGGATGCCAAGATAGGTTCAGTGTGCAAGGATTTTGCTAGGGGAAATGTTGGCGAGAGAGAAAATGGGGAGCAAGGGGGGGGGGAAGGCTAGGGGAGTTGTCAGGCAGAAATGCAAATCTGACTCCAAGGGCAGGAGAGGGTATAAGATTGAATGGGAGTGTTGGAGGCTGCCGGGAGGAGGCCTGTGTTTCCCAGGGACAGGTCTGTCAGGCATCCCCACTGCACTGTCATTGGCTGTGAGGAGCCTGTGGCAGGTGTGGGAAGGGTTCAGTGTAGCCACGGGGCCCTTGGTCACTTATGCTCCCTGTAGTTAGAGGTCTAGGTGGTGGATTCCCATGGCCACTGCGTTTCCACATGGTTGATTTCCATGGTGTTCCTGGTTGTAGCTGTCAAAAAGATAGACATATATATTTGCTTAATTTATAGACCTCCTCTTTTTGTGTGTGAAACATTCCAGAGTTCAAATGCTGTTTCATGCATGCGGTCGTTTTGATCAGGATTAACTTGAGAAAAGAACTTACTATGTCAGTCACCATGATTATGCTTTAGTCACAAACAACACCATCTATTTATGTTTTTGTTCGCATGACATGTCCACCTTGGGGTGTGGAATGAGCAGCTTGTAGGTAGCTTTTCTCCATGATATCCTCAGCCAGGCCCAGGTTGATAGATCTTCAACTTCTGATATCTCTGGTCATAATGTCTGAGGGGAGACTATAGTGAATGGCCCGCTGGCTTTTGAAGCTCTTGTGTGGAAGTGACACACGTCGTTTCTGTTCTCATTTCATTCTCTGAAGCAAAGAAAATCACATCTGACCTCAGAGGGCAGTGCAGTTTCATTTTCTCAAAAAGAAAAGTCTCGAATGTGATCATCAGCCCTAATGACTTTTGTCAGATGGCACCCACTGGGTAGTGAGGAGAGTCTACAGGAGTATGATGTTTCAATGATCGATTGCTGTGTGATAAGCTGCCCCCAAACTTAAAGACTTAATCATGTATCATTAGTATAAAGTACAAGTTTCTGGTTCAGGAATTAGGGCAGGGCACTGTAGGGACAGCTCGTTTCTGTTCCATGATGTCTGGGGCCTGAATAGCTTGGAGCTGGGTGGATCTCTGTCTCTCTGCCTCTTGCCCTCTTTTCACAGAGCCTCTCCCTGGCCAGGTTGGGCTTTCTCACAGCATGGCAGCCTCAGGTAGTTGAATTTCTTATATGTGGGATGAAGGCTCCAAGAGACAGGAAATACAAGCAGCGAATCTGGAAACTAAAACAGTGTTGCTTCTGTCATATTTTATCATTCATCGTAGTCACAGAGCCCACCCATTTTCTAGGGGAGAGGACATAAACCTCCCACCTCCTGATGACAGGAATATCAAAGAATCTGTGCCCATGTTCTGGGTAGGTTTACCCTGGTTACCAGCCCTACAATTGAATATGTTTGTTAAGGGGCAGAGACATATATAGAAAGGGCCACCTGATAAGAACCATGAACTTCTGTCATGGATTACAACCAAACCTGAGGCAACCCCTCAGGGAAGAAGACAGTGGAATAAAATAAACATCAAAACTTTATGCTCCTTCCTTCCTCTGATGTCCTGCTGGCTTCCCATTGGGTGAACCCAAATGGAAACCAGGTGGCAAGGGCATCATGGGAAAAAGAGGTCCATGTAGGTCAACTGGGCTCTGCGCAGGGTGAAAGATGGAGAGGGGCAAATGGAAGGCATCCAGCACACTTATTTACTAGGGTCAGCATTTTAGAGTAGTAATTAGCACATATAGATGGCATCTACAGAGTGTGTTTGGAAAGGCTTAAGTAAACCGGGGCTTTAAAAATTTCTATAAACACATAAGGAAGTCCACTTTTTATAGTTTATAGTTACTTCCCAATTCTATGTATTGAACCTTATCCTTTAAAGCCTAAAATCATGGTTATACTTGAATGTAGTAGGTAGATAAACTAACAGTATACTAGTCATGAATGTTTTCTCTTACTCAGTCTTCAAAAACCAGCTTAAATCTCACTGGCTTCCTCAGCCTTCCCTAACTTTGGGGGTTCTAGGCTTCCCTGTTTTCTAGAATTTGTAGTCTTAATGTATGTGTCAGTCATTTTGCACAGAGCATATGCACTTTTGTATTGTTTGGTGTATTCTTATTTGACTTTGTGTCCCCACCTCTATCCTGAGACCCTGGAAGAGTCTTTATCTATGGTTCCCAAACCATGTGCCAAGGAGCCCTGGCGGTTCTCGGTGAACTCACAGGGATGCTGCCAGGTAAGTTAAATTTATGAGGGAAACACAGGGACATCTGTCTGATACTAAGTGAACTCCTAGCTTGAAATAGTTCAGTTTCAGCATTCAATACACATTCCTTTCAATATGCTGATACCTTTGCAAAGCTGAGTTTGGGGTGGGTCCTGTGCTGTAAAGCAAATGCACATGAAAATTGGTGTGGGACGGAGTGAGGTTGGCAGTGTCCAGTCTGATTCCTAGGTGTAAGTGACCAGCAGGAGGTGAATTGTTAGGACTTAACCACATTTAATTATTTGGTCTTAAATACTTAATAAAAGGGATGGCTGGGCATTTCTTCTGGCTTCTGAGGGCTATGAAAAAAAAATTACTGATACACTGACGGTACCGTGAACTGAAAATGCTTTAGATCCTCTGATCTGTGAAGTATGATCTTTTATGCCACCAGAGCAGGGTTTGGCCAGCTACAATCTGGGGGCCAAGTCTGGCCTGTGGTTTGTCATTGTGTATCTTGAGTTAAGAGTGGTTTTTAGATCCATCGAAAGATAAATAGATAAACAAAAGTGATACACCACACACACACACACACACACACACACACACACACACACGAAATTCTGACACATAGATGAACCTTGAATTGTGCTAAATGAAATAAGCCAGTCAAAAGTGGACAAATATCACATGAATTCACATATATGACATACCTAGTGTAGTCAAATTTATAGACGGAAACCAGAAAAACAGTTACCAAAGAGGAAGGAGTAATGAGGAGTTATTGTTGAATGGGTACAGTTTCAGTTCCACAGAGGAAAAGAGTTCTGGAGATTGGTTGCACAACAGTGTGACTGTACTTAACACCGCTGAGCTGTGCACTTAAAAGTGGGTAGGGTGGTAAATTGTATGTCTTACCCACAATTTAAAAGGATAGGAATATACAACAGAATGACAAACCCTAAAACACTTACACTTTGGCCCTTCACAGAAAATGTGGGCTGAGCCCTGCTCTGGAGGGTAGCATGGTGCTCTCTATATTTTAGATCAGCGGTCGCCAACCGGTAGTCCGCGGACCACTGGTGGTCCGTGAGGTCCGAAAGGTTGGCGACCGCTGTTTTAGATGATCCATATATGTTTGTAGATGATGGTAATAGTGGAAGAAATCCCCAGTTAGAAAGAGATGGCCTAGTGAGAGGATTACCAAGTCCTTTTTTATTTATTTTTTTAAGGCAGTGATGAGGCTGAGGAACAAC
This sequence comes from Myotis davidii, assembly GCF_000327345.1. NCBI lineage: Eukaryota > Metazoa > Chordata > Mammalia > Chiroptera > Vespertilionidae > Myotis > Myotis davidii. The sequence continues at coordinate 2,503,012 of NW_006295491.1, read as the reverse complement.
AGGCAGAAACAGAAGGAAGCAGGCTGATTGGCTTTGCTTGGAAGAGTCTTTGTCCAGGTGTGTTGTTTAGGGGGCCTGCGCTGGCGGGAGACCAGCAGACAGTTGGTGGCAGCAGCTGAAGATGGCTCTGGCAGGGACAGAAAGGGGGCTGGAGGGCTCAGTCGTCTTATTTCTGTCACGTGTCTTATGAACTAGGATGGTCTTCTGTTTTGTGGGTTATAGTGGTTCCTCTATTTGAAGACTGGTGAGAAATTAAGGGAGAAATTTGGGGCTCTCTGTAGTAGTTGAAGGTGGAGACATCGAGGATGTTGAAGTAAGGGATGGATGGAGGGAAAAGCGATCACACACCATCCTTTTCTGCAGGCAGCTCACAGGCGTTAGCAGTGAAAACTGTGGCCTGCGAGAAATCCTGTACCTCTGGTTTTTGCAAAGAGCAGCTAGCTGTGTTTCATTCAGCAAATTATTCCACATACGTGTGCCTGGAAAACCAGCAGCAAAAAAATCTACCAGAAAAAAAAAACGATTTTTCCACCATCTCTGCGTGCTGAAACCATCCTGGAACAATATACATAGGTAGAATAATTTCAGGCATTTCCTTAAAGGCATGTGTGCTGAGTTCCTATAAGCCACATTGGAGCCCATTTGTTTTACAATCTTGTCTTCCAAACACATATATACATATTCATGAGCTGTATCCTGTGAGCGCAGTAATTCATAGCTTATTGACTTAGGTTGATGGATGGAAGTTTTTTGGGGACTAGAGAAGAAATGATGGAAATTTTGAGAGGCTGGGAGCAGCCACACTTGTGAATCACCCACTTGCCATTAATGTGTCTGTGGGTGGGGTGGGCGGGGACCCCTTCAGAGCCCAGTTGGGCTCTCACTAGCTAGGTATGTTTTTAACTTTTATTAAACTAGTTAGAGTGACAATTTTAAGAGAAATTAAATACAATCCTCAAATGATCATCATTAATAAATGTTAATGAGCTATAATTGGTGCTGAGTTTATGGGAGGAATACCTAAGCCTGTATGTCCTGCTGTTTTCAGTCTCCAGTAGAATGAGCAGAGCAGCCTGTCACCTCACTAAGCTCCACTTCCATCCATCCTTCCTCCTACATCTCTAGTCTGGGTCGTGGTGGAGGGGCTTTGGGAGGCAGGAGGGCAGAGACAGGTCTCCTGCTGGCTCTT
>NW_006295491.1:2500042-2501797 GCF_000327345.1 Myotis davidii | reverse complement strand
CTTCCGACAGACTTCCTGTTGCATTTTTGGGTACGGAGCATGTTGGTACTCTGTCACTATTGTCATCTGCATCACTTTCTGTTGAAAAACACTTTGAAGTCTTAGGTCTGGTTTCCACTAATGATGTAAAATTTCACCGACCAGTCATTGCTTTCAGTGGGCAGTTGGAAGAAAAAAAGGAATCAAAACCATGAAATTAGGATGTCATCTTGACCCTGCCATCTTGGCACTTTGAGATTTTATTTATTAAGTTTGGTGGTTCTTTGCTAAATCCGTTATAGTTTTTCTTGAGTTATGGAGGTCCCCACTAGACTCCAGCTCTGGGGAGAGCTATACTAAAAACTAGTGGGATAGTATTTTGGTCCCTCCATTTCATATTTCTACTTATGCATTTCAGTAATTTGCTTTTAAAACCTGTTCTCTAGATTAGTGACCCAAGGTGTTTGAGCACGAAAGGCCACTGAACGTTGTCCTGCTCCGTTTTCTGCTGGCTCCTTATTCCTTTTTCTGTAATGATGCTGAGCTCTCCTGGTTCATATGGAACTTTGCTTATTACCATGTCTTCAGTAGACCAGTCACTTTAATGCCTCTGCCCTCCACTTTGCTGAAAGCACACCTGTGTGCTCACCTAGACCAACAGGCTGCTGGTCTGGTGCGAAGTGATAGGATCTCAAGGATGCCTGGAGCGGTGAGGTTGTTTCACACAGAAGCTGCTGCTGTTGTCTTCGTCTCTCAGGCAAGTGCAGTGGGCTCCTTGCAGGGAGGTGCTCACTCCCTTCTGGGCCACCAGGCAGCTGGGCTGTGTGTGGAGGCCTGAGCTCAGCAGAAGAGCTGATGCACCTGGTGCCACCTCATGTTTATATTGCATTGTGGTTCCCGTTTGACATGGGCGATCCAGTTGTGACTGAGGAGCTAGTGGAGCCCAAACAATCCTGTCTTCTCAGTTACTCTGAACTTAAACAGAAGAACCGTGGAAGCGGAGAGGCCACAGTACAGATATAAAGATCACTGTAGTCCGTCAGCGATGGCAGTTGAACGAGGTAATTAAAAGGCCCGGTCCTGTCTCGGCCTGCAGCTATGTAATGTGGATCGGCAGTAGCACTATTAAACTTGGTTGAAAAATCATATTAAACAGGCTGGCTCTAGACAGCCTAAATTAATAATCGCTCTATCCAATGTGAGCCAGCTATTAAGTAGACCTAGAAGATTTCAGTGGCAGTTATAAGAGCATTTGACTTGAAATACTTGATTTATTAATTGAAAACTGAGAGTTAGCTTGTGCCATCGAATACATCCAATTAATGCTTTGTATTCAAATAAAATTTTGGGAAGGAGCACAGCTTAACAGTTTTTAAATTGGGGTTAGAGGTTAGAGAGATGTTAGTTTGAGTTCTGTTGCTTCACTAGCAGTATGACTGTGTCAAGTACCTTCATCTATGTGTATATATTAGCTGTAGGTAATAACATCTACCTTATTGGTTCTTGTGAAAAATAAATGAAATACTGCATTTAAAGTACTTATTGTCTCTGGTACTTGGTACTCAATATTACCTATTAACCAGCTGAATCTCTGAAATGAAACATCCTTCATATGATATGGTATATTACTGGACAGTGAATTTTATGCCATTTTTAGTGCTATAGTATTTTTTTAAAATATATTTTATTGATTTTTTTATAGAGAGGAAGGGAGAAGGATAGAGAGTTAGAAACATCGATGAGAGAGAAACATCGATCAGCTGCCCTCCTGCACAT
>NW_006295491.1:2499633-2499964 GCF_000327345.1 Myotis davidii | reverse complement strand
GGACTTCCTCAGCCCAGCCTGTGCCCTCTTGCAGTCCAGGAGCCCTCGGGGGATGTCTGACAGGCCCGCTCCCCACAGGCCTAAGCCAGCAGTCAGACATCCTTAGTGCTGTGGCAGAAGCGGGAGAGGGTCCCACCACCACTGCTGCACTCAACAGCTGCGAGCCCGGCTTCTGGTTGAGCAGCACTCCCCCTGTGGGAGTGCAATGACCACCAGCAGACAACTCTTGCATTGAGTGTCTGCCCCCTAGTGGTCAGTGTGCGTCATAGTGACCGGTTGTTCTGCCGTTCGGTCGATTTGCATATTAGCCTTCTATTATATAGGATATCAA
>NW_006295491.1:2478816-2499150 GCF_000327345.1 Myotis davidii | reverse complement strand
TCTGGGATTTATTTACCTTCTATGGCTGTCACTGGAGCTGAGAGCCGGCTTTAGCTCTGAGGCTCGGCTCCACTTCTGAGACCTTGGCTTGTGAAAGCAGGTATCTGGGCTTTGTTTAGCTTCTATAATTGAAACTCTGTTGCAACTCCAGCTCTGAGGCCCAGCTGGCTGAAAGTAGGTTTCTGGGGATTTTTAGCTTCTATAATTGCAACATTGTTTCTTAGAGTGCAAGCTCAGAGGCCAGCAGCGGCATTCGGGGAACCTTGCCTTCCTCCATCACTGGAGCAAGCAAGCCTCCTGTTCGCTTCAGCTGCCTGGCTGCCAGCTGCCATCTTGGTTGGCAGTTAATTTGCATATAGCCCTGATTAGCCAATGGGAAGGGTAGCAAAGTTACAGTTAATTACCATGTTTCTCTATTATTAGATAGGATAATATGCTCATTGTTCCTTAACACATCTTTACCTTATTTCATAGACAGCATGACTCTGGACTTACTCTTTCCTCATTGCTCTTAGAGTGTGGTGTCAACTCAGTTGTTACTAGAATTAGTTTCCTATTTATTCTAAATTTCAATGTCAGAGGTTCTCAAATCTAAATGTACAAAGACAATTATTACCTGGGGACTTTTCACATGGAAACTTCCAACTACTAGAGATTCTGGTCTAATACATAGGGCTGAGGCCCGGAGTTTGCACTTTAGCTAGGACCATGCTTGCTTGATTACACTGATCCATGTCCTTCTGCGGGCACTCTGGCTATTTATACTCTTTCATTGGATGAGGATGCAGAACACATGTGTGATCTCCAGGGCCTTAACCCAGGTAAGGATCCAGGATTTTCATCTGTGGTAACCCCACTGTGTCAGCCTCCCAAGACTAGTGACCATCAGATGAGGAGGAAGCTGACAGCCCTTTGGGAAGCACTGAAGCCTTTTCCAAATGAGCAAGGTATTAGAACTTGGATACGGTCCACCCTGCTTCCCTCTGGAGCTGTTTTAGCCATCAACGCAGATGACATAGGTCAAATACTTGGCAAAATTTAAGGACTTACTACTACCAGTAGTAGTAGTATCTAAAGGTGAGTAGTGAAAGGAGATTGTTGGGTTCTTATCTAAGAATGTATGTACAGTGTTTGATTGAGGGAAGTACCTCCCATTGTTCATAATGCTGGACAAGTGCCATTATTACTATGAAATAACTCTGCTCTCCTGTGCGATGCTGTCAAGATATGTGGACAGTGAGTGATGTCATTACCATAAAAACCCAGATGGAAATGCCATTGACTTTGCAGTGGGAATACTGACTGATGTTCTGTATATCACAGAGTATTATAAGGCATTATCGTTCTACTGCTGACGCAGTCCCACCAGAGCCATGAGCAGAAGGGAAAAAGTGCTCCTTGTAATTGGAGGTTGCACAATGAGTATGGTGCTGCCAGTTGAGTGAAACCTTATTTCTTTTTTCCACTTTCCATATTCTAGGTTACTAGTGGAATGTTTAGGTTCTACTCAGATGTTTAGATCCATATGCAAATATACTTTTCCCATCATCAATATATAGAAAAGCCTAAGAGAATCTATTATTTATCCCAGAGCTATCATGTGTGAACCAGCTGTGGCTCATAATGAAATGTCTACTGTTTATTGTGGAAAGCCTCTGAGAATGTGGAAACTATTGGAAATTCACCTTTTTTTTTTTTAAAGAAAATCTTGTAATTAATATTTACGGTTTCATGGTAAGCTTCTAGCCTACTTGAAGCACTGGGTCTGAATATTTTGTGAACAGAGAGGTTCCAGATAAGGCACCTAGTGTGTATTCATCTGAGACTTAGCATATTGTTATGGGAATGGAAACCTAAATCTTTCTCTCATTTTGCATATTGACAGAACAAATAGGGAACTGATTGGCCATCGGGCATCATCACTGTGGCTTAAAGCCAGCCTCTTGGTGCCTTGGAGGTATCCCTGTTCCTCTTCCTGTAATGACGCTGAGCTCTACTTGTTCTTTTTTATTTTCTGTCAGTTTATTTATTTTCCATTTTATTTTTAATTTAAATTCCTTATTGTTTAAAGTATTACATGAGTCTCCCCTTTCCCCCATTGACCTCTCCCTGGCCCCCCTCCCTCCGGCCTCCCCATCTGTGTCCATTGGTTATGCTCATATGCATGCATATAAGTCCTTTAGTTGCTTTCTTACTCCCTTACCCCCCCCCCCCCCCGCCTTCCCTCATAGGTTGGACAGTCTGTTTGATGCTTCTCTGTCTCTAGTTCTATTTTTGTTCATCAGCTTATGTTGTGCATTGTATTCCACAAATGAGTGAGATCATGTGATATTTATCTTTCTCTGACTGGCTTATTTCATTCGCTTAGCATTAATGTCTACTTGTTGTTATGGAGCTATGTTTTACCATGCCTGCAGTATTTCTATAATGCTGGGTCTAATGCTGTGCCCAAACAAATAGACTAAAAATAGAGAGCAAAAGGGAAGGCAAATTTATTCATTGACATAAACCTAGCCATCCAGGTATCCAGCGAATAAGTTCTTTGCAAAGGGTTTAATATGGTGTGGACTTCAGAGTCAGACTGCCAGGATTGATTTCCCAGCTCTGCCACTTGCTGTGTGCCCTTGGGCAGAACCTTTACCCTCACTGAGCCATTTTCCTCATTTGTAAAATGGGGTGATAATGATAGTGCCCACCTTATAGAACTTGTAGGGGTGAAATAAGTTGATACTTGAAAATGGTGCCTGGCACACAGCGAGTGTTCACTCTGTTATCACTGTGTGTTTTTTTCTTATATACTTGTTGGAAAATCATAATTTTAGATTGCTGAGCTGACTTTTCATTGGTATGTAATACTATACTGTAATATTTTTATTTATTCTATAATAATATAAAATTTGGCATATTGCCAGGAGGAAATAGCTAGAGAACTATAGACATCAAGGTATTAAAAGAAATACTAAGAGAGACTCCTTAGAATCCAATTATTTTAACTTTTTCCTAGGTTAATCCCAAACTTCCTCCCACTTGCCTCTCATAGACTTACTTCTCCATTCTCCTGGGCCATGTGCTGTACACTGAGTGTGAATTAGCCTGCTAGTGAAATGCCTGTGCTTATGCGTTTCCTCCCCTGGCGATGCCTTTCTCCTCCAACCAGGCTTATCCAAACATTTCTCATCCTCTAGTGTCCAGACTACATGCCCCTTCCTTCTGAAAGTCTTCCTGATCAGGCCAGGAGTAGGCAGCCACTCTTCACTTCTTCAGAGTTTGGTTGGGGACACTTTGTATGATCATTATGGGTTGAATGCATCTTACTTCTCCTCCCAGATGGTCAATACCATGAGAACAGAGGCCACACGTATTTGCTTGTTCATTCATCCATTGAACTCATATTACAGCAGCATATGTGGCACACCTCCTTGTACGTATAGGTATTTTTATGTTTTTTAAATAAGGGAATGGGTGAACATAGATATGGTAGCTAAGTAGAGTTGCATGTGTGTAGAGCTAATGTGAGGGAGTGAGAGAGAAAGCTGGGGAGAGATTAAATAGTTTAGAGCTGTTGGGTCTGGTCAGGTTGATGAACTGATGTTTGGCTGACAGCTGGCACTCAGGGTTGGCATGGAGTGGGAGGAAAGTGAGGTGCATGAGGGGAGGGGTGTGTCGTATTGACTAGAGATGGCTGTTGCTGAAAGTGAGGCAACTCTTAACTACTGGGGAAGTCCAGAGAAATGACTTCAGACAAATATTGCTGGAAAAATAGAATGAAATATATGGATATTTTATAGAAATAATCAAAGGGAAATGAACAAAAAAAGATTTCTGAAGGATCAGTGATGTCTCTAAGATGGATGTTTGAAATGTGCTCTCCACATCTGGAAATGAAGTTGTATGATGTGGGCAAACTTCACTGTTTTGGGCTTATATTGTCTATGATTGGCAATATGTCATTGCCATGTTTATGTATCAAGACATCAAACTATATGGTATTTATATTTGTGTTAAATGCTTTAATAGAGGACTAGTAGATTTAGCTATACGGTTTTTCCTTTGAAGGTATAATTCTATTAGAATTTAGGAGTTGAGAGTTTTGAAGTCCATAGATTTCAATGTCATAGAGGAGCTATATGTAGAATAAGGGTAAAGGACTCATTTATCTCCGTGTCCTTATTTCCTGACATGCTCTTAGCCCGATGCTTGGCGCCCAATAGGCACTCCATACGTACTTTTCAGTGAATGGATTAATAACATCTCATTTTCTCAATAAATGAATTACTAACACCTTAGTTTAATGTCCTTGCCAAATCTACATGAAGAGATTAAATTGGAGATGGAAACACAGTACATTATGTACTCATAGAATTTTAGTACTAGACATCATTTCAGAGATTGTCTAGTCCCAGCTCTTTGTTTTTCAGATAAAGACATTGAGGACTAAAGAGGTTAAGCAACTTGCTCACACAGCTGATACCAGCCAACCTTGGACCCAAACCCAAATTCATTTCCAAGTCTCGAAGCCTTAGTATCATCTATTTTCATGACCCTTCTCCAAAGCAAATCTTAATTCCATGATTCCTTCCATGGCATAAGTTAACTCCTGAGCTCCCAATGCAGAATTTAGGAAACATACTCCTTATGCTTTTGTTAATTCAACGGTTTCTTAGAAAGGAAACCCCCTTCCTTGGAAGGCTGGAGTTTTTCCTCAGCTCAGTCTGCTCCAGAAGGAGAGCTTGCACCCTCTAGTGGATCTAAGAGGCTCTTAGGTCTGAATTTCTGGTGGCTCTACTTTAAAAAGAAGAGAGGAACAATATTTTTATATAATTAATCTGTAGATTCTCACATGCAACCCTTTGTTCATATCACGAGAGTGAGGTTAGCCGCTAGGAATGATGGTGTGGTCACTTGTGCCTCGTAGTGCCGAAAACAAGGCACCTTATTGACCCTCCCCCCTCTCCTCCTCCCGCTCCCCCTTCTTCTTTTTCTCTTATAGTAGAAGGAGGTTAAGGAAGTGGGCAATATATCAACCTTGCTTTTTCCACCAGTGCTTGGATTCTCTACATCAGTTATTCAAACGTTAACTCTTCTGTAATGGGCTTTCCCATTGTAGATGAGAACTAGTCCAATCCTGCTAATATTCCTGGGAAATCCAGTAGTACAATATTGGGCAATTAACATATTCAGTCATGTATAGTAATCTAGTACCCAACTGGATAAATGAATTTTGGAAAGTTTCCAAATTACCCCTTTGTTTTCCTTCAATAGTGATTTTAGATGTTTTCATAAGCTCTGCAAAGTACTTATGTGGCAGGTGGCAGAAGGTGGTATCTGTGAAGCAGGATGACTTGATGACTGAGTGGGTAGCACAGGGGATCTCACCACTGACTTTTCCCTGTGATCTGAAATGCTCCTTTACCTCCCAGGCCCGAGTTTTCTTTGGGAAGAATGTGATTGGTCATCTTTTTATTTGTGAAGTACTGGTCAACCAGCTGTTTTTGTTTGTTTGTTTTAGCTCTTGCCACTCTATCAACTGAAATATTTTTAAATGGCACCTTAGCACCCCTGCAGTACAGTCATCTTTGTGATACTGGGTCATTGTGATAGAATCAATAAGAGAATCCTCACTTATGGCCTCACTTATGGAGATTCTGCTTTAACCATATCCAAGTGGGGTGTGAGCATGGGTATTTTTAAAAGCTCCAAGGGTGGTTCTAAATGCAGCCAGGGTTGAGAACCACTGCTGTAGATCTTGAGAGTGTCGTGCATTACTGGATTCCAAATCAAGTTTGAACACTGGAGATACATATTTGAAAACCAGTATTCTCCTTGGAGACAGAGGTTGTCCTGTGTTACGATTGGAGTAATGAAGTTATCAGTGGGTCTAAGTGACTCCATGTTGACATGTCTAGTTGGTAGGGGTGGAGTCAGTACTGTTGCACAACCCAGGTCTGAGGAATGGGAACTCTCCAGGGACAGCCGGGCGCAGTGAGGGCCAGAGTTTTGTGAGTGGCAGTTTCGTGCATTATTGTAATTGTTCTCATCTGAGTACATCGATTCCATATTGTTGGCACTTGTCCCAGTGACAGTCGGAATATTGGTGTCTCACATTACATTTTTTTTCCTCTTGTTGGTTTTAAGAGCATCCCCCTCCTCCCCATTTCACTTCTCTCTGTGGTTTTGGGGAGTCAGGTGCTCAGGGAGTTGTTTGGAGAAGCTGTTTTCTGGAGTAACGTTCTGATCTGTCACTGGGAGCAGCTTGCTCCTGAGACATGTAGCTGAATTGGTTGGAGGAGGGATGGGATGGTAGAAGGACAGACATGGGTGTAAATACTCCCAAATGCTGTAACTCTAACTCTTATAACAGCGTCCTTGACCTTCATCAGCCCACATAGTTGATATAATTATTTAGTTTTGAAGTATTTCTGCTCTGTTTTCAGAGGGCAGGGATTATGTGTTGTGGAATTGTTAGAATTCTTGTCCTGGCTTCTCAAAATAATATAAAGAACATGGAATTTGGTATCAGGTAGACTTGGTATCAGAGTCTGATGACTCTGGTCTCTACCACTGATTGTGTACTTTTGGCTCAAATTTTGAGCCTCAATTTTATCTGTCACATGAGAACCCTAATACCCATCTTACGGGACTAAGGTGGATTAACTCAGGTAATATGTGTAAAGCACCTAACACAATTCTTACCACAAAAATGGGACTCTAGCTATTTCTAGAACTTCTGTTAAGCCCAGCCAGCGTGACTCAGTGGTTGAGTGTCAAACTATGAACCAGGTGGTCACTGTTTGATTCCCGGTTAGGGTCAGAGCACATGCCCAGGTTGCGGGTTCGATGCGCAGTGTGGGGTGTGAAGGAGGCAGCCCATCAATGATTCTCTCTCATCATTGATGTTTCTTTCTCTCCCTCCCTTCCTCTCTGAAATCAATAAAGATATATTTTTAAAAAGTGTCTCTAGAACTCCTGTTAATAGTAGTAATAATGCCGAAACTGGTTTGGCTCAGTGGATAGAGCGTCGGCCTGCGAACTGAAAGGTCCCAGGTTCGATTCCAGTCAAGGGCATGTACCTGGGTTGCAGGCATTTTCCCAGTGGGGGATGTGCAGGAGGCAGCTGATCGATGTTTCGCTCTCATTGATGTTTCTGGCTCTCTCTCTCTCTCCCTTCCTCTCTGTAAAAAATCAATAAAATATATTTTAAAAAATAGTAGTAATAATTAATGATAATGGTAATTAACTTTTTTCCTTTGGAAAGGTGCCTGGGATGTAAGCAGCTTCATGGCCTGTGTGTCCAGTTGTGCCTGTGGTGGCTGAGAATTGAGGTGGCAAAGGGCCATCAACAGAGGTCTCAGCTGGGAAAGGTGACTCAGTCTTTGTCCTCATATAAGCAACACCATCTTGCTTAGTCTCATCACATATTAATCACTTAAAATGTAGTTGTTCCCCTGAAAGTTCATTTTGCTGATAACTCATCTTGTATCTATCCTGTTTATTGACCTTAGAGGAAGTAGAATACAGATTTTTATTTAAACAGTGTGGGAGGGAGTTAGTAGGGAAGAAGGGAAAATATGATTTGGGGGGATTATTTTAGTATTAACTTATGCCCTGGAGTGCTGTGGGTTTTGGACACCCTGAAAGGGCTGGACCATTGGGAAGCTGAGAAGATGTCAGAATGGGGGCCTGGATGGTAGTGAGGGCCCAAATACTAGTACAACAGCCATCGATTCTGAATCACTGTCGAGTTCCCTGGTAGGACTGCCTGTGTGCTGCCATGTTGGACTCATCTCATTTGCAATGAATTGGCCATGTCTGGAGTACAGTACCGTGTCATTGAAGCTCTGGGCCTACAGTGTAAAGCATTTGCATGAATCAGTATAAACTGAATATGCAATTTTAGAAACATCAGTCTATTCTCATTGAGGTATAAAGTTGAGTTGTGACAAGTGGAGGATTATGGAAAATGAGTGAGGCATACAGAAGACTAAAAGAGCACCTTTATTACCGATTAAACTGATGCTGGAGAATAGGGTTTATGCCTGTGAGCAAGATTTCCCAATACTGAAGCCCAGAGTTAGACAAACTCACCCAGGCGCACCGCAGAACCAGCAGTGGGAGGAGCGTGCACTTCTTGCTGGCAGCCTCGCTCACAGAAGAAAAGAGAGAGGAAGGGATAGGCTCATCAAAGTGACCAGTTCTGCCTCCTCCTGCAGGGAGAGTTATTGAGGGAGGCAGAGGGAGGCCAGACTCTGCTGGGAGATCCTGCATGTGGGAGGAAACATTCACATTGGAGACTTCATTTTTCCCTATCAGCTGTACAAAAATCCCACCTTTCTAACTTCTAGCAACTTTGGAAGTAGTAATTAATAATAAAAACATAAATAGGGGTGGTTTAATCATCATTTCTGTGCTCAAGAACCTATAATGGGTCCCTGTTACCTGCAGAAGATAGCCCAGTCTCCTTCAGTTGTTTTTGAAAATTCCTCCTAATGCAACCCCATCCTGCCTGTTAACTTCCCTTCTCTCATGATTTTCAAATGGAAACCTGATGTCAGAGCAGTATCCTTATTGTCTTCTAGTCTTACTACCATGTTCCTACTGGATTTTTCTTTCTTTTTCATACTTATCTGCCCAAAATATATTCATCTGTTAAGTCCCAGTAGAGTCCACATAGGGGGCTGAAGCCGGGCATGTGGGTAAGCACACCCTGATTTCTCTCATTTTTGTTACTGAGCTTTCACTGGGGATCACACAGTTTACTTCTTTTGTGTATCCTCAGCTGCTAGTATATTGTACACATGAAAAGCACTCCATTATGCAATTGGTTAAATAAATGTATAAAAAGAAAGCTGTTAGCACCCTCATCACTACATTAGAATAGAGTTCTGTGTTGATTATGCTGAGAGATTAATTTACGAAGGCAAAGAACTGAAATTAGCGTTTGAAATTATTTCTTTTAAGTTTTGTTCTTCCTCTACTTAAAAAAATATATGTTTTTTAAAAATTGATTTCATAGAGGAAGGGAGAGGGAGAGAGAAATAGAAACATTAATGATGAGAGAGAGACTTGATTGACTGCCTACTATATGCCTCCCCACTAGGGATCAAGTCCTCAACCTGGGCATGTGCCCTGACTGGGAATGGAACTGTGACCTCCTCAAACATGAGCCACTGAGTAACACCAGCCAGGCCTTACTCTACTTTAAAAAATGTTATTTATTAATTTTTAGAGAGAGAGAGGCGAAGGGAGAGAGAAATACTGATTTGTTGTTCCACTTATTTATGCATTCATTGGTTGCTTCTTGTATGTGCTCTGACCAGGGATTGAGCCCACAATCTTGGTGTATTGGGATGATGCTCCAACAAACTGATCTACCCAGCCAGGGCCCGAAATTAGCTTTTGTTTCATGTCACTGACATGGGATCAAAGAATCTCAGATTTTTAAAACTGAGACCATATATCATCTGGTTCAACATCACCATTTCACAGCTGAGAACAGTAAAACTCATGAGTTGAAAAGAAATATTCAGAATCTATGAACATAATATATGTGAGAGGAATAGAGGATACAAAATAGGTGATTTTTAAAAATTCTTTAACATTATCCACAGCAGATTCATGTGGCCATTTTGTATTTACATTAGAGGGTCCTCTAAGAGTTCTAGAGTGTTCTTCTATTATCTTATAGGACCTCACTTCTTTATATTGCATCAAAATGTTCAGAGGAGGACACTTTTCACAGAAGCTTCCATCCCATCTCATCACGAACTGTGCTGGGTTACACGGCAGGCAGGCCAGACACCACGCTTGTTTCACAGCCAGTTGAGACGCCAAAAGATCCCTTGCCCGAGGTCACCAGATACGAAGGATTAAAACACAAGTGTTTTATATATGTCCACTGCACTCCATTTTCTACTACCTTGTGATGCCTTTTTCTTAAATTTTCATTTGTACATCTTAGAAAGGAAGCACATTTCATTCCGTTATCAGCAAAGAGAGAGAACAGCTACTATAAGTAGTTAGCCCTCCAGGGTAGACAGTTAGGAGTCAAACTTGGAGGAAGGACAGTCTGGCTTTGGGAGAAGGAGCAGGAGCTGACACAGGGGAGGAGAGTCAACTAGCTCTCAGCTCCTCCCCAGTCCCAGGCAGGTTTTCCCAGGGCAGATTCAATATTCATTTTATGTTGTAGAGACCCCACAACATAAGTGATCACATTTCACTGTTGTATAAAAATTTCAGACAAAATAAGCACAATGTTTTGGTTGTTTCTACCACTGTTCCTTTCCATTAATTTAAAATATTTTAGGTTTATAATAAAAAAATTAAACTTTAGTATTGGCTCTTGTTTGTTAATTAACAGGTAAGTAAGTACATCTATATGTTTTAAAATAGTTTCCAAACACCAAGTCTTGTCACATGAATGAATAAAAAAAAACCCAACTTGGTGGGTGACAATTAGCACTTAAAAACGGAATAGAAAATATCAGGATGCATTGTACTCGGTAATAGTAAATATTGTATGTCATTGTGAATATAATTCTTATAATGGGTCCTGGTTTTTAAAAAATTTGAAAACCATTGTTCTCATGCCTGGGTGGATTATTTGGAAAATGGGTTAGGAGATGAGTCTCTGCTTTATCATGGGCTGCAAATGTTATTTGGCCTTCTCTTGATGTGAAACATTCATTTATCAATTCAATTCACTCAACAAATAAATGTTGAGCACCCTGCATATGCCAGGCACTGTTTATAGGCTGCGGCTGAGATCTCTGTAGTGCTTTACTCAAAAAGCAAATTGTCTTATTTTCAGAAAAAAACACTGTATCAGTTTGCATAAAGATTATCTGTTGATAATAGAAAACTCCCTTTATGTAAAAGAAAACTCGCTTTAATGATCCTTCCCTATTCCGTACATTGACTGTGCTTACACTTCCCTGGCCAGGATATCTACAGCCACACCTAGACGCAAAGGAAGTAGGGAAATGTAGTTTTTTAGCTATAAAGTTAGGGTTTAGTCACAAGGGGGAAATTCTCTTTCTATTGATGGGAAGCTAGAAGTTTCTGTTACTATAATTATTAGAAAAACACAGGCAGACAGGTATAGGGTTTTAAAGGTTGCCCACTGCACACGGATGCCCTGCTGAGGGGGCAATTAGGGAAGATGAAGTTCCCATTCTGCTCACCAGACTGTGTGCCCTTGCAGGGGTCTGTGTCCACAGGAAGCAGCACCTTCTGCTCTGGCCAGGCCATCTACTTACCAAATCGTGGGTCTGGGCAACTACTCTGCCCAGGGAGGGACCCTTTTCCTAATTTGCAGAAATGCCCAGTATGTGCTGGTTTGGCTCAGAGATTGGGTCCCAGGAAACCTAGCAGTAGCCTTAAGTATTTGACCCTAAACATAACTGGCTTGTCCTCTTTTCCTAGCATGGTGCTTCTCACCTCACTTTTACTACTTTAAAAATAATAGAAGTTCGGAGACAACACTTATTCATTGTACACACACACACACACACACACACACGTACAAACCACTTCAGGTGCCAGATCCCCATCTCTGATCTCTGTGCAGGGCTTCATGTCACTTCTCTCCCATGTAGGAGAGGGAAATTAGGGTTATAATTTCAGCTTGCATTTGCTTTTGATTTGAAATGGAAAATTAGATTTCTTTCTTTTTCATTTCAACAAGTGCGTGAAGAAGATAATGCCGTACCAAAGGACTCGGTTCTTAAGCATCAGAATTATGAAAAGATAGAAATGGTCCCACCCTCCCACCCTCACTTCACAGAGAACTCCAGGAAAGAGCTCACATAAGGCCCACTTTATCTAAGGCAGCCAGGAGGTGTTCTTGGGAAAAAAATGTGGAGGGGGAGGGAGAATCTGGTCTCAAAGTTGGTGTGAATCTTTTATTCTTTCCTTGCACTCTCCTAAGAGAACATTAACAATTTATCAGCAACAAATGCCCTACAGGTTTGTCTTGAAGTAGTCCAAGAAAACCAAAAAAGCGAGGAAAACAGAAAAGAAGTTAATAGTTGGTTTATTTTACCTTCTTGGTGTAGTTTCCTACACTGACTTTCTTAAAGGGCCCACCCTCCCCTCGTTTTTGTGTCTGACCTGCATGTCAGGTGAGATAGAGAAAGAGTAACACCGACAGGATGCTCCTCTGCGTGTCTTGCCCTGTGACTGTCCAGCGCCAGGTCATGGGTGGGTTTGGGATAACAGAGAAAAGCAACCAGAAAGACGAGGATGATTGAATTCATTCAGGCAGACACCTCTGTCTCGTCTCAGTCTTCCATCGTGCTGAGGTGTTTCCGCCTCTCGTGGAAAATAAGCCAGGAGTGAAATCTGACTTTTATCACCAGAACTTGCCTTTGTTAGAGTTTTGGTGTCTAGGAGAATTGGCCTGGGTATCAAACTCCACCCCCAAGCGATACATGTAACCCAGGCGGCAGACTGAATTGGGGGGCGGGGGGCGAGGAAGGCAGGCATTGGATGCTGCCTTCTTATAATTGTCCTCAGGTACTTCATTCTAGAGAAGCTGCTGGCTGAGCCTCTGGCTCATAAATCATTTCCCCTCTAGTGTTGGGTGGAAGGTCAGGCTCATCAGAACTCAATAGTACTGTCTTATTAATCAAGAAGAGAAATTAGGGGGAAGCCTGGGGAAGCATTCCTTTTTTCCCCAAAGGATCACTTGACTAGGTTGCCTGAATTCGAGAGCATGGCCTAAGTTGGGCTCTGTGTTTTCAATGCAGTGCTATTCACTAGAAAAGAAAAATTTCCTCTGCTGTTCAGGTCCTGTCAGATTAATCTAAGCACCTTGCTAATGAAGGCATCCCGACATGGGCTGTGACAACAGGGTGTTTTCATTAGTTCCAGGGCTGCCGATTTCCTACTCGACACATTTATTGATTACCCTTTGAGTACCTGCCCGTGCACCAGGTGCTCTGAGAATTCACACTGTAGGTCAGACAGAGTCATTTCTGCAGTAACTTTGCAACCTGAAAGGAGGGATAAATGCATTAAGAAAACTGAGAAAGGGCACCAGCTGGTTTAATAGAATTTCAAAGTAGGAAAGAAGAAAGTTGAGTTGGGGGGTGGCGGGGGTGTGTGGGGGGTCAGCATTTCTTCATCACCACTTCTTAACATGAGAGCAGGCTAACTTTGTTTTATTTTTACTGATAACTAATTTGTATTGGATCTCCCCTGTGCTCCACATAGAGTGCTATATTCATTACATAGATGGTTTCATTTATAGATGGAAGGTCTTCTTTCTTTTTCAGTTACAGTTTACATTCAGGTTCACTTTATAGCAGGCTGAGTCTCCTGTTGACCACGAGGAATGCTTTCTGGTAGGAGAGACGCACTGAGCTGTCTTGCCGAAGGCAGCTGTGGAATCCCGTCTGAGCTTAGAAGAAGAGTTAATGGGTATTTGTATCTTGGCTGCCCAGCATCAGACCTCCCTTCCTTTCTGAGCCTGGCTCCCCAGCCTTCCGGTCGAGTGTCCTTACAATAAATATATGTTCGACTTAGGTTGAGTCTGTTCCCATAAAGTTATGTGGCCCCAAAGAGCTAAATGAAAGACTTGCTGAGAATGTCTTTAATTACATGGTTGCTGTTGCCAAATGATCAGCGATGTGCCTGTTGTGTTTATGTTTCTTCACATGACAACTAAGAGGTTCGAATCAAAAGGGAAAACCTTTTCTGGAACAAACAGGAACGGGATGGATCAAGTGATCTTTGGGATACTCTTCAGCTCTTTGCTTCTGAAGTGAAATGCCTCAGAATTTCCCTGTTAAGTCTGACCTTAGAGCCATAGGATGAAATATCTTCCTTATGTGATATTTGGAGTATTTCTGTTGGATGAGGTTCAAATATAATGGATGATATATTGATTTTTACTCTGATAAGTTATATTATGATGAAGTAATAGGGTACAATTATATACACCCAGGGATAGGAAGGGAGGCTTTAGAGTAGCCATTGGCTGGTTCCTCCTGGGACAGGTGTATGATAGAAAACAGGAGAGAATATTGATGTTATGGGGGCAGGGACTAAAGTCAGTTGCAGCAAGGGCCCATCAGACACAGATAGGGGCGTTGTTGTTGGTGGTGGCAGCTTTATTTCTGCTCCCAGATACTGGTCAGCTCGCCCATTAGAACTAGGTTTTAATTACCTACCACTGACAATTACAGACAAATAATATAGTAGGGAGTTTCAGTGTCCTCCCTCTAACTCTATCCTGTGCTAGGACACACTTACTTTAGGGGCCTGTCCTAGTCCATCCCATGTGACCACCTAACCCTTTCTGATTCTGCAAAATGCCTGGGAGGGAATTGGGCAGGGATGTGGAAGTAGTGGAGGTAGGTCTTTTTCTATATGGGCTACTGTACTCCCCACCTCCGCCCCCAAATATGCAGACAGGCACATTTTGTTCTCTGATCACCAGATATCTCCTTGCCCCACACACTTCGGGGTCCTTTCTTGCCATGATTCAGCTTATTTTAAGGTAGATGCCCCAAATCAGAAAAGAATGGCTTCCTCATTCCTGAGTCCTCTCTACGTGTTGAGAGTTATGCACATTACTGGGATCCTCTCAATTCTTTTAAAGATAGTGAATTATCCCCATTTTTCAGAGGAGGAAATCAGCTCAAAGAGATTAAGTAACATGATACAAGTTAGGATTTGAACTTGGGTCTGTGTAGCCCCAAAGCCTGTACTCTTTCCGAAAACCACAAAACCTCGTTTTCTACTCAGTGCTGGCAACCGTGTTCTCTGCGAGGCTCACATTACTCCTAACTCCCGGGACAGGTCTCACAGAGGTGCAGGTCTGAGTTAGAGTTTCCCAACGCTTTCGGCCTCTGCTTACAGCAGCAAGGCACTTAGAGCTGTATTTGTTCACCTTTCCTCCCAGGCCCTGTGCGGAACATCGCACGTACTCCATGCTCCTTACACAGAGCCGTTCCTGATGTGTTCCCATTGCCAGCAAGTGCAGGCAGGGGGGAACCCCAGAAAGTGCAGCATCCATAACAGTCGGTATTATTCATGACAGTGTCATCTATACACTGAGAACAAAGTGGGGAATGTAAAAAAGATGAGCCAAACCCCAAATAACAGACGTGTACTTGGGAGAGGAGTCTATTCAGACACCTCACTTTTGGGCCAGTTCAAGTGCATGGGGGTGTGGGCCGGGGAGTGGTGCTCACAAGGAAGCCTCTGGGCCTGGGAAGTGCCCCCACTGCCCAGGCAGGAGTGATGCTGCCCCCCAGAGCGCCCCCCACAGGCCCCAGCTCTGCCTTCCCTACAGTAGGGGCTGAGGTGTTCCACCACGCAGGGTCTGTAAGAACTCTGAAAAGCCATTTGTTTCCCCTTCCCCTGGGAAGGTACAAGCTAATGATATTTCATTAATCTGTTCATGGACATTTAATTGATTTAATTATTATATTTAATGCATTACAGATACATTGAAGAAATTCTGGGGAAGAAGGGCAGAGACTGGCTTTATTGTGAATATCTTTTCCTTAAAATATGTTGCTGAAGTCCTTGTAGCCATCGTGTTAATTTCCTCCTTCCTCAGATATTTTAGGAATAAATAGCCAAACTCACCAACTGTGGAAGTCACCTCCACTTACCTCCCCAGCCTCCCTCTGGGCGGGGGGTGGACGGGAGTCCTATCGCTGAAGTGTGTGGCCTTGAGGTCTCGGATAAACAGGAGGCGTGAGTGGGCAAGGCGGGAGGGAGCCTGGATTATCAACGGCAGACTCTTTCAGACTTGGAATAATTGAACGTTTTCTGTTCTGAGTTTTTGGCTGAGGTGCTGTTCCCTGAGAACCAGGGTGTCTGCCTTCCCTTTTGTACTTGAGTGTTCTTCGAGCTTTGTGTCCTTGGAGGGAAGAAGATGGCTGGGAAGAGCCCATTCAGCTGCTGCCCTTGGCTGCACTCCGGTGGCCATGCCTCCTGCCTGTCAGCTTGTCTCTCTCTGGCAGCGGCCAGCAGGGTCAGCCTGTTCCCCATAAAGACCACTTCATGCCTGGCTCCTGCAGTCCAGCCTCATCATCCCGGTCCCCACTGCTGGATTCCGTGGGCTGCGTTCACCCGGGTCTCTTTCCCAACTTTCCAGTTGGAACCGCTGAGGCTGAGGGCTCACAGATGACGCGGTTGAAACCTTGGTTTGCTAGTTTTCTCTTAATCAGAGGAAATGCCTAACAAGTGTGGCTTCTAATTTGGAGAGGGTGCAATAGTCACCTGACCCCACTGCCTGCCACCTGCTTGAGCAACAGAAGGTAGGATCCACCTGTTTGTTCCAATGTGACTGCATCTCTCTCTCTCTCTCTCTCTCTCTCTCTCTCTCTCTCTCTCTCTCTCACACACACACACACACACACACACACACACACACCAGTTAGCAGGTGGGAAATCTATTTTTCAGGACACATAAACCTGCCATTACAGGGAGGATTCTGGTGCTAATTTAGATGCAAATGGAATTTCCCAACGAGAGCTGATTACAGAAAGGTCGGAATGTCTATATGCTCAATTTCACTCCTACACTGTGCATTAAGTTAATGTGCTGCTGCCGCGTGGGCTCGGTGGCGGGCTGAGCTCTAGCCTCCTGTTTGAGAGAGTTTATAACAGTGTCAACTCCTCCCTTCCCACCCCACCCCCCCTTTAAAAGACAGCACTCTTTATTTTCTCCATATGTGAGAAGCTTGAAATTTTAATTTAAGAAATGTACTGTGGGAGCTCCTAGGCTAAGATAAAAAGGAGTAAATTTACTGTGAATCAGCTGCCATCCTGCTCAGAGCCCTGATCTCAGTTATGCACGTGACCAGACCACCCCAGTCACAGTCTGGAGTGTAGGAAAGTGGTACTGAGAACTGGCGGGTGAGAGGGTGGCAGAAAGGACTGTAAATGGGCTTGGTTACTGCAGTGCTTCTTCAGTATTTTTCAGATATTTTGACTGTAACGCACAGCCAGAAATGTATCTAATACTCGTGTGTGTGTGTGTGTGTGTGTGTGTGTGTGTTTTACTGAATATATAACAAGGCACATACATATATAATATATTGTACTACATATAGTTTCAATAAGATATGTATACCAAATTGCACAAACAGTGCTTTTACTACATGCAATGTACTCTAATGTTTTCTATTTGAATCTGGTCTAACCCATTAGTGAACCAATACATTGATTTCACTACCCACTTTTGGGTCTCAAACTATAGTTTGAAAAACACCAGTTTAAGGGATTGGTGGATCAGGTAAGGGTTAGTGAAGGGTGGAAAGGGGGCTGAAGAAAGAGATTTAGTTTAAAGCATAGACTAAACTGGACTTGAGAGCAGTAAAATTAAGTACCTGAATCAGGGCTCCTTTCTACAACGTGGGCTGAATAGTAAGCAATAAGAGTGCCGTTGTGAATAATGCTGCCGTGAATATAGGAATGCAGAGATCTTTTCAAATTAATGTTTCTGTTTCACTCAGAGATGTACCCACAAGTGGAATTTCAGAGTTGGATGGTAGTTCTATTTTTTATTTTTTGAAGAACCTTCATACTGTTTTCCATAGTGGTTGTACCAACTTACATCCCCACCAACAGTGCATGCAGTTCCCTTTTCTCCACAGCCTCTTCAACACTGTTTCTTGTCTTTTTGATAATAGCCAATCTAATATGTGTTAGGTAATTTCATTGTGTGTGTGTGTGTGTGTGTGTGTGTGTGTGTGTGTTTTGCATTTCCCTGATAATTAGTAATGTTGAACATCTTTTGATCTGCCTGTTGGCCATCTGCATGTCTTCTTTGGAAAAATGTATTATTTAGATTTTTTGCCCATTTTTAAATCGGATTTCATTTGTTTGTTATTGCTGTGAGTTGTTTCAGTTCTTTATATATTTTGAACATTAACCTCTTATCAGATATATGATTTGCATACATATATGTAAGTAGGTAACACATTCAGTAGGTTCCCTTCTTATTTCGTTGATGGCTCCCTTTGTTTTACAGAAGGTTTTCGTTTGATGTAGTCTCACTTGTTTATTTTTGCTTTTGTTGCCTTTGATTTAGAGTCAGATCCAAAAAATCATTACCAAGACCTATGGGAAGGAGCCTACTGCCTGCGTTTTCTTCTGGGAATTATATGGTGTCAAGTCTGACATTCTTTAATACATTTTTGAGTTAATTTTTGTGTATGGTATAAGAGAGTGGTTTGGTTTTATTCTGTTGCATGTATAACTGTCTAGTTTTCTCAGCACCATTTATCAAAGAGACGTCCTTTCTCCCATTTTGTATATTCTTGGCTCCTTTGTCATAAATTAATTAACTATATATGTGTAGATTTATTTATGGGCTCTCTACTCTGTTTCATTGATCAATGTGTCCATTTTTATGCCAATACTATACTTTTAAAAAATATGTATTTTATTGATTTTTTACAGAGAGGAAGGGAGAGGGATAGAGAGTTAGAAACATCTATGAGAGAGAAACATCGACCAGCTGCCTCCTGCACACCCCCCAATGAGGATGTGCCTGCAACCAAGGTACATGCCCCTGACCGGAATCGAACCTGGGACCCTTCAGTCCTCAGGCCGACGTTCTATCCACTGAGCCAAACTGGTCAGGGCCCAATACTATACTTTTTGATTACTGTAGCTTTATAGTATAGTTTAAAATCATGGAATGTGATACCTTCCACTTTGTTCTTCTTTCTCAAGATTGCTTTGGCTATTCAGGGTGTTTGTAGTTCCATACAAATTTTAGAGTTATTTGTTCTAAGTCTATGAAGAATACCATTGGAATATTGATAGGGATTACATTGAGTCTGTAGATTGCCTTGAGTAGTATGGACATTACTTACAATAACGTAAGTGTTCATTGATAGGTGAATGGATAAAAAAGATGTGGTATATATATAAAAAGAAGAAAATCTTATCATTTGCAACAACAAGGATAGAACTTGAGAATATTATGCTAAGTGAAATAAGTCAGACAGACAAATACCATATGATTTCACTTATATGTAGAATCTAAAAACCAAAACACAGGTATAAACAAAATTCATAGATACAGAGAGCAGATTAGTGATTGTCAGAGGGGAAGGTAATTAGGGGATGGGTGACATAGGTGAAGGGGTTCAATTGTGTAGTGATGGATGGTAACTAGACTTATTGTGGCAATCACTTTAATGTATATAAAAATTGAATTATTATGTTCTACACCTCAAACTAATATAATGTTATATACCAATTTGACCTCAACCAGAAAAAAAAAGAGTACTTAAGCAGATATACTATTTTGGTTTACAGTTGTACTTACCTTGTCAAGAATAATTATTTGTTTGTAGGAATGAGTTTTCCTTAGGTAATTATAGTCATTCTGTTCTACTTTTAGTAAGAAATAACATTTCTAAGCTCTATGGTGGTAAAATAGAACCTTATTTACTATTTCTTCTAGAATTTCTATGTAGATTTGTAGCTACCTGCAATTATTTATAAATTGATATTGACAGTTAGTAGGTCTTACTATCAACAGCTGCTTATCTTTTGTAATTGGACCATGAATCCGAGGCTGCTTTCTGTTTGGCTAATGCTCCCTCTTTGGGGCATTAGAGGAAGCTTCCCTTTCACCTTCTGCACAGCAGGGCTGCTTTCTCCTGGTTTATTGTTAACTTTCAAGTGATCACACTTAGGCTCTGGTCTCATCCTTGTGAAGGAGGTTGCCTATTGGTGGATTAGAGGAAGATTCTGAAAAGTAAGATAATGGGCTAGGAGAAGATCTTCTGGGATAAAAGGCTCCTAAGGGCTCTGACAATATGGAGGAGAAAAGAAATGGAAAGAGAAGGAACCAGATTTCCCTGGATCGGGTATTAGTTTGAGGTGAGAGTGACCTCGATTTATAACGAGTGTGCAATTTGATGCTCAGGAGATTTGGGTCCTTAATATTTATACCACGTTGTGTAAGTGCTGTCCTTCCAAGTGCTTTCTTAAATCCTCTTAACTTATAAATGACAGCTTCGATTTCTTTAAAAAAAATCTTTCATTTATCCAGCCTAAGATAGTAAACAATAGATGTTAGTGCCCTCCTCCCATGGCAGCCCTCAAGACTGAGACTTATGTTCTGGAGAGTTGATTGCTGTGCTTTTGAGCTTATTAAGGTCGTGTGTAACTGAGGGGTGGAGGGCACGCTGATGCTGCATTGTTGGTGCCAAGGCAGCTCCTGGAGTACCGCATGATGGTCCCCTCAGCAGTGCTCAGTAGGGAAGATGAAACTACACGCCCATTCAGAGTGATTAGTGCTACTTTTTTTTCTAGTGAGCAAAATGTTAGGGAATTAGACTTTTGCCTAAATGA
>NW_006295491.1:2450710-2478780 GCF_000327345.1 Myotis davidii | reverse complement strand
CGCCCCCCCACTGCCCCAGCTACTTGGTGACATCTGTTATTTTATGTCTTCATTACAAATGCCCACTCTCTCTAGAGCCTTCAGGACACATGCAGAGAAGAGAGAAGAATTAAAAATGAAGCTCAGTTCTGGTCAATGTGAATCACTGGGTCCTTGGGGGATGTCACTTATGCAGGAGATGTTTATTAAGTGCACGCAGGTGCTAGACTAGTACATCGCGTTGGAGTAATAAGGAAAAAGACAGCCTGTGTCCCAGGTCAGGACTAAGTGCCAGGAGTCAGTAACTACAGACACCGGGAGACACAGGATAGAAGCAGCCTATTTCAGAAGCTGGGGCAGCCCATGAGACGCACTCTTCTCAAGGTAATTTATTTGCCAAGTGGTTGATGCTTACATTTCCTTTGCTATATTTGGGCCACAGAGAGCCCTTTGAAGTGGCTCCGATGACACAGTGGTGTGTCGAATATTTGAGTATATCACAACATTGGTGCTGAGCTGGTGGGGGAAGGGTGTCTGCCCTCTGAGGCTGTTCTCAGACCACCCAGGGCACTGCTCGTGAGTTGTCAATGGGTTCTGAGAGGGCGGGTTGACATGCAGTGTGCAGGCATGCCTTGCTCAAGAAAAAGAAAACAGGCACAACTGACTTGGTAATCTCTTACCCACCTGGGCTCATGGACCTAGAATATACATAAGAACCAAGAAATTCATGGAAGTACTTGAAGCCATAATGCACAGATGTGTCCACATAGGCCCATCTGCACGTATACAAGCAGATTTGGAGATCTAGTTTCTAAACTGCTTTATGGGTTTTGAAAGCAGAAAATTACAAGGGTAAGAGAAATGTATATAAAAGGAATAGCCCAGTAACAGTATGATCAAGTGACAGTTACCCCCTTTTAAAGGGAGAAATAAAGAAGATGGAAAACTGAAAAAGAGAAGATGTAATCCCGCTGAAAGTACCGCCAGCCATTTCCTGTGTCATCAGGCAGCAGAGACGGCCAAGAGCTCTAGGGCATGGGATTGGAGTCGGAAGTTTTGAAGTTTCCCTAGTGATTTTCATGCAGCCCTGTGTGCGTATTTCTGTACTACAGACCATAAGGCAGTTGTCCCCTGTTCAGCAAGAGATGTTACATCCTGCTTTTAGGAAGACAGATGTATGCTAGCTCTTAAAATATTCCCAGTCACGATGGTAACGTTAATTTCTTGATGCTTTTAAGCATCACATCCTTAGCTCTTGGAAAAACTTAACTCTTTAGAGCGTTTTTTCCTGAAAGATTGGAATTTTACTGCATGTGGAAGATCACACCATGTAGAAAATACTAATTTGTATTATAAAAAATCCAGTTACTTTATGAGCCGTAAACTCTTATGGCAGATTATAAGTAACACTTTATGCATATTATGCAGTGACTTGCAACTTCCCAGAAACGTATCTGAACATCTGCATCCCTTGTGTCTTCTCCTCTCATTTGCCATTTGTTAGCATATTATTTTGTATGTTAGGTCGTATGTATAATCCATCTTCCTGGCCAAAAATATCTTCTTAATGTTTCCAGCTCCTAATACATAGCAGGTCTCAACCAATACTTATGAATGACTAATAATGAAACAAGTTATGCTGAGCTATCTAATCCTTTACTGACCGTGTAAATACTTTCCATTATCTTTTTCCCCTCTGAGATTACATACTGAAATCTTTATGGTGTGTGAACTGCATTTGATGATTAGGAGTTGTCTGAACATTGAATGGCTTCTTTATGCCTTTGCTTTTCCCTTACTGAACTAAAGGGCGGAAGCAGCATGAGGTAGTGTAGAGTGTGAATAGGTTATGGGCTTCAGATGAAGCTCTGAGGTGTGTTCTTGTGGCAGGCGTGTCCTTGCCTTGATGGGGTCACTGCGGTGAGGCCAGGGGCCATCGGGGAGGCATGTATCATAGTGTCGAGAGGATGCTCACCTGTGCTCACTCTGTCATTGGTCCCAGGTGACTGTGGAGGAGGTCATGACCACAACTGCCTACTTGGACCTTTTTCTGCGTAGCATCTCCGAGCCAGCACTACTTGAGATCTTCCTCCGTTTTATCCTGTTGCACCAGCACGAGAATGTTCACATCCTAGACACTCTCACCAGTCGAATCAACACCCCATTTCGGGTAAGATTTCAGGAGAGTTCGTTTTGTAATAAGATTATGAATATTCTTTTTCTCTGTCCCCTTCCCCACCTTTTTTTTCTTTCTTTCTTGCAGCCATTGCCTTTTCTACTTTGGAAACAGAGAATGCATTTTGCTATTAGGAGTCCTTTTGTCAGGGAGGTGGCACTTACTGCCTGTCATAGGACATGTTTCTCAATTTGTCTGGGTTGGCACTGTCTTCTGTGGAACTAGCAGAATGTGCTTCGGAGGAGCACGTTGCAGCAGAACATGTGGGTGTAAGTGCAGGCAAAGCCAAAGAACCAGAGTGTAGCGAGTCTGGATGTTGGAGATTATATTTCTGTCCTCAAATATTTTGAAATGGAAGTCTGGGCACTTGTGAATTTAGGAAGTCATTCTTTAGTTTAAAGTTCTGATCAACTTTGAAAATCCTCCTATACTATTACTGTTGCCCTTTGCAACCCCCCTCCTCTACCAAAGGCTATCTTTATTTAATTACAATTATTGTTTTAAAAGTAAAAGAATAATAACTGAATGGATTATTGAGTTTGCAATATATATATATATTAGCACAAAAGAGGAAGGGATAGAGCTGTATAGGAGTAATATTTCTCTATTTCACAGGAGCTAATTTAGTGTAAATCTGAAGTAA
Source organism: Myotis davidii (assembly GCF_000327345.1). Lineage (NCBI taxonomy): Eukaryota > Metazoa > Chordata > Mammalia > Chiroptera > Vespertilionidae > Myotis > Myotis davidii. The sequence continues at coordinate 2,475,982 of NW_006295491.1, read as the reverse complement.
AGTCTGATAAGTTAAGATGTATATGGTAAGGCCGAGAGCAACCACTAATAAAATAACTTAAAAAAATATAGTGAACCCTGGCTGATGTGGCTCAGCTAGCTGGAGCATTTTCTCATATGCCGAAAGGGTACAGGTTTGATTACGGTCAGGGCACATACCTCGGTTGCCTGTTCAATCCCAGTCAGGGTGAACATGAGAGGCAAGTTATTAATGTTTCTCTCTCGCATCAATGTTACTCTCTCTCTTTCTTTCTTCCCCTGTCTCTAAAAATCAATGAACATGTCCTTGGGTGAGGATATATATATATGGTATAATGGTATAATTCCAGGTGTAGTCTTTCACACACACACACACACACACACACACACACATGTGTGTGTATATATATATATGTAAATTATTAAAGGAATAAAAATGTTATACTAGGGAAAATATTCACTTAATGCAAAACAAGACAGTGAAAGAGGAATAGGAGAATAAAAAAATCATATGACATGAAAACAAAAAGTAAAGCAGCAGACAGAAATCCAATTATAACAATACAAGTAAATGTGAATAGGTTAAAAACTTAATCAAAAGGCAGAGATTGTCAGACTAGATAAGAAAAGAAGAGCCAACCATATGGCATCTACAAGAGATACACTTTAGATTCAATGATACCAATAGATTGAAAGTTAAATTTCTAAACCTGAACTGAACCAAATGATTGATAAAACGCAAAGAATAACCTTTAGAAAGAATAAGTTAAGTTTATGGAATAATACACTTACTCTAAAGATAAAAGCTTAAATAGCTACTATAGTTTATCAAACTGCACAGTGTTGATCAAAGAGTATAAATTTCCAGCTATAAGATGAATAAATCCTGGGGATCTAATATACAGTATGATAGTTATAGTTAAGAATACTATATTATATACAGTATTACCATAGTAACCCTTCAAATCAATGACTAGGTGCACAGCACAGTGTACTTGTCTTTTTATCATTGAGTTGTAAGAGTAGAGAGAGAATGTGTATTCAGACTGTCTGTTCTCCTATGGTATTTGATTAGAAAGCCTAAACCTGGAATTAGGTCATTATGCAGAATTATCCTCCTACAAAATACCTGTTTGCTCCTATTTCTAATCTGTAATCCAGATAAACCTGTCCCTATAACTCTCCAATGCATGCATCCTGCACAGAGAAGGAGAGCCTGAAGTACAATTACTTACCTGGCCTGATAGAATGATAAGCGCTTACTCCCAAAAGGGCATGACGATTTTATAATATGCCATTGAGTTTCTTTCCAATGTGGTTGTGTATCTTTCCTTTTTGGACATTAGAGTCAGACACAGGGGGAACTGTGAGGGAGTCATGTTGTAGGGGGGCAATTCTGCATAATGGTATAATTTCAGGTGTAGTCTTTCTAATAGAATCCTACAGAGCCGATAGCCTGAACACCCGTAATGCACATTCTCTGAGGCAGCAGCATGTTTCATCAAAACTGCTGAAGAAAAGGCCATTTTATTTTGTAATTTTGATTTATTTGCCATCTGTGGAGAGTGGAGCCGTCCTTCCAATATCTGAAATAGAACGTGTTTATTGTTCCCCAGCTCTGTGTGGTGTCCCTGGCATTATTTAGGACTCTCATCGGTTTACACTGTGAGGACGTGATGTTACAACTAGTTCTGAGGTGAGTGACCATCTTTTGTTCCCTTTAAAGAAAGTCTCACTCTGTACTATTGCTATTACATATTTCTTTGGTGACATAAGCTAAATAGGGGCTGTGCATCAAAGGAAGGAAATCATCAAGACCAATCAATTTAATTTCTGCACTATCTCCCAAGATTAATTTTAGTTTTATTGTTAAAAGTTTTTCGGGGGCCAAATACATTATGTTACAAATATGCTCCTGCAAAGAAAAGGTAGGATGTTTGGAAATTTTCAGAATTATTATAAAAGCTCTTCTGCGGTGTGGCCGAATGTCTTTTTCATAAATAAGGACCCCAAACTTTTCTAAATGTGAAATGCCAGTGATATATAGTTCCTGTGACTATTGCTTTGGTAATGGTACAAATACAACGTGTACTCTAACCTGTATGTATGTTTCAATGAAATTCAGTGAATATTTAATGAGTACTTTCTATGTGCAGCTCATAAGGGAGTAAGGTGTGGAGTAGATGAGTTGAAAAGGACTTAATGTGTAAGGTAGAAAAGGTGTGTCCTTCAGGGGCACCGGTGGGAAGGGTTTCATCGAGTGGCTGGTATTTGATGACAGGTGTTGAGAGTCAGAGTAGACTGCTATTAAGGTGACATTAATTTGGACATTTGGCAAACAGGTGACAAGCAAGATCTTTATGTGGGTCTTAAACAGGTGGAACTGTGAGGGACATTTGGCAAGGGGACTCAGGAACCCCAAATCCTGTCTTGGCCCAGGTCTGCCTCTCCTTCTGGGGTCCCCCAGGGCAGCAGCTGCTTCTGTAAAAGAAGAAAGGGAGGGTAGGCTGGGTCTGTGCTCCACACTCCCCTCTGGTGGTCCCTGGGCGCCCTCTCCCCACACACCTCCTCCCTCCTTACCGGGCTTCCCGACCCTTCCTGTGCCCCCTCTCTGGGAATATGGTGGAAGAAGCCAGAGCAGTAGGAGAGGAGGAGACTTGGACTGCCCCTGGCCCCCATGTGGGCTTTGATACAATGTAGGTAGAATTACCGGGAGATGGCATTCCAAGTACATGTATCAGCCTTTCCAAAGAGGTAGTTCTTTGGAAAAGGAAGGGGATGGGAGTGTCATCATGGGGACAGCAGCATGGCATCGCCCCAGAGCTAGTTAGAAGCGCACATTCCTGGCCTTCTCCCAGAGGGGCTGGCTCCGCCAATTGGGGGTGGGCATGTTTTACAAACTGTCCAGGGTATTCTGATAGCTGGCTATATGTAGCTATAGCACCTGCAAAAGCGAGTGATAAAAACAGGCAGGGAGGCTGGTGGTGGCATCATGGTGAAGGCCTTCAGAGTTATCCGGTTACGGGAGAATATCACCTATTCATTTTCTGTGTTTAAAAGAGTTTTGGACTTTTTAGTGGTCATCAGCAACCACTCTTGTGGCATTAGCAAAGAACCAATCCTATTAGGAGTGAATGCCCCAGGGGAGTCTGGGTAGGGCATCAGTTATCTGTCCCAGAAGGATTACTTAGCTCCCCATCAACCCTCTACCGATATGACAGAATGCATTAGCGACGCTGGGTGAAATCCATCAGAGCAGCTATTAAAGCCTTTTCTATACCCCAAAACTAGACTTTGCCTCCAACAAGGGCAAAACCTGATTATATGTAAATGGTAAACTCTCGAATACTGCTTCTCTGAGGCATGAAAAGCAGGTGTCTCTTTTAGTGTACTCGGAAGCCTGGTCCCACTCCGAGGGGCGGAGCTTACCCACACTGGGCAGCCGGCCAGCTGAGCCAGGCGGTGGAAGCTGGTGGTCTACCTTTCCAAGGTGGCCTCTCCTTGCCTTTTGTCTGCTTATAAAGTGATGTTTACTAAAAACTGTCCTTAGAGATGATATTAGTTATTGCTTTTTTTTTGAAACGCAGATTTTTACCTTATGAAGGTGAAGAATTAATTAGCTCATTGTACATACTCAAGTCAGGACTAGTTATTTCCTGGGTCAGGAATTACTAGAAGAGTGCATGAAGGATGCATTATCTCAGGTTCTGAATAGAATAACGGGGAAAATGTGGACAAAGTCATCTGGTCCTAGGTTTTCTTCTTTGTTTCTTTGATAATGACGACGATGATGATGATGAAGAAGAAGGTTGCCTTTTATTGAATGGTTTATTTCTAATTCTGCCGCACTGCCTGGGGAATCCATGAGAAGAGCGAATAGAGGACTTACAGAGAAGTCGAGCATGTGGGAGATACTTGGGCAACCTCTACTTCCTGGTCTCTGCCCCCTGAACTACTGATTTCCCCCCACATTTAAAATTATTTATAATTGTGGGAAAATACACATAACAAAATTTTCCCTCTTAACTATTTGTACTGTTCAGTGGTACTAAGTACATTCACATCGTTGTGCAACTATCACCACCATCCATCTCAGAACTGTTTTCACCTTGCAAAAGTAACATGGTAATTATTAAACAATAGCTCCCCATTTCTTCCTCCCCCCAGCCCCTGGCAACCACTGTTCTACTTTGTGACTCTATGAATTTGACTACTCTAGGTACCTCATATATGTGGAATCAATAGTGTTTGCCTTTTTGTACCTGACTTATGTCACTTAGTATACAAATGTCTTTAAGGTTCATCCATGTTGTACCATGTCTGATTTTTTCCCTTTTGAATGCAGATTACGATTCTATGTATACCATATTTTTAATTCATTGATCAATAGATGAAATAATAGTTTACCATTTAAATATAATCTTTTTTTTAAAAAAAAAAATGGGCACTGTGGGTTGCTTCCAGTTTTGGGGTATTGTGAGTAATGCTACTGTGGGTGTACAAACATCTCTAGAAGACCCTGCATATATTTGGGTATATGCCTGGAAGTGGAATTGCTAGGTCATATGGTAATTCTACTTTAATTTTTTTATTGTTTTCCATAACAGCTGCACCATTTTACATGCCTACCAACATATGGATTTCTCCATATCCTCACCAACATGTGTTATTTTCTTTTAAGAAAATGGATAGTTTTAATCAAACAAAAATGATAAGCAGGTTTGAGGAAGAACTAACTAAAGCTCTTAGAAACAAAAACTGTAATTATTAAAATGAAAAAAGCTGAGTGTTTGGGATAAATAGCATTTAAGATACAGATTAAGAGATACTTAATGAACTAGAAGATAGATTGAGGAAGTTATTCAGTTTGCAGCAGAAAGAAATAAAGAGATAAAAAATATGAAAACAAGGCTATGAACAGTGGAGGCAAGATTCCAGCGAGGGCCCCAGAGTGGGTGGGAGTGAACTGCTGATTTGACTTGACCTGTTCTGGTTTTGGAATTTGCTGCCTCATAAGGTTTTTGGAAGGATCAACTGTGGTGATATCTGTGAAAATGTGTTGAAATGCTATGAGGTATTGCACAAATTTAAGGAAGTGGAATTTTCTAGAAAATGCGTTTTAAACTAATAAAAACAATGTCTCTTCTGATTTAGAATCTGTACCAAAAGCAAGGACAATGAAAAGTCCTTATTCTGTTATTCATTTGAACTTTATCTTAAGGGACATAAAAAATAGATTTGTAAGCCATCCTTTTGTTGTTGCCACTGTTGTCATTCAAGTGTACACGATAAACTTGTAGATCTGGGAGGCAATAGAGCAGTGAAGGTTATGTGAATCCTTTTAATGGAGTTATTTGTTATGTGATAAATAAGTAATAACTACATCAATTTCATTGCAACCCAAATACTCTTAAATGTTGACGTCTCAAAGTGATAATCCAATTGCAACTGATATCCTTCTTTCAGTTAGCAAAATATCAGAAAAGTACATTGAAATAAGATACTCCCCAAAGAGAGGCTATTTTAGTGAACAGAAAACCAAGGAGAAATGATCCATCTCCATGGATGTGACATGTGATAGGCCAAAGGCAGGCAGAAATGCTGACGAGCAGTGAAGAGAGAGATCACCCCCCAGGTTCCTGGCTCTTCCCAGTTTAGGCAGAATTTAGCTGCTTAATCCTCCGGATGCCACTGATGAATGTTCTGGGTAGGGTGTTTTTTTCCGAAGTGTTGGTCCATTGTCAGTTTTACGAACTGCATAGCCTGTTGTGTTCAGATAGAGGCTGTTTTGCTCAAAGAGCAGCTGTGTGTGCACTTCAGGAACATTTCCATCTCGCATGGGAGTTAGGTGTCTGGGGGGCCTGGGGGGGGGTGCGGAATGCCAGCCAGCCTAAGGGTAGGACAAATAGGAGAAATGTGGCCATACTGTCTTTGAAAATGAAACAATCTTTTCTGAAATTCTTTAACATTGCTTTCTAAATGTTTGCCTAGTGGTCTGTTATTCAGGCCATCATCATCATCCCACAAGAAGCACCTTGCTTACATCATTGTACTGCAGTTTTGTTTGTTTTTATTGTTGATGGAGCAATAGGCAATATGTGTGCTTTGTTATCAACTGGTTGTCATTGAATTGTTTCAGAGGTGATGATGATTTGTTTTAATGAGCGATACCCAGGAAAAGAGAAAATAGACAAAGGGTGCAGAGAGTTGGGGAAAAAATGTAAAGAGGGAGGACAGTTATGGGCAATATATATTTTTCCTGCTATGTTGTGGGATGGCTTTGAGTAATCTGGACTCCTAAAATCAGATATTTATTACTTTGTGATTATATTTGTGAATATATTATATTATTCTGAATTTAAATAAGATAAATCAGATATTTATTACTTTGTGATTATATTTATGACTTTCTGAATTTAAATAAGGCTCCTAAACAAAATAAGTAGAGTAAAAATGAAAAAATAGTCTGATGAGAAATACTTATACTAAATTCCTCAGTGACTTTTTGCTACTGACAGCCACTTCATTTTGATATTTGACATTGGGAAGCATCTGACATTTGTTCTCTTTCTTTTTTTAAATTAAAGTATAGTTGGCCAATAATAGTACAATATTATATTAGTTTCAGGTGTACGACATAGTGATTTAACATTTTATATCTTATGATGTGATCACCATACTAGTAACCATCTGTCACTGTTCAAAGTTACTCACTATTATCCCCTTCACCTTGTCACTCATGCCCAAAATGCTCTCCCCTCTGGCAGCCATCAGTTTGTTCTGTGTTTCTATGAGTTTGTTCTGTTTGGTTTGTTTGTTTGTTTATTTGTTTGACTTAAAAAAAATCAACATATAAGTGAGATCCTATGGTATTTGTCTTTCTCCAGTCTGACTTATTTCACTTAGCACAATACCCTCTAGGTCCATCCATGTTGTTACAAATGACAGAATATCATTCTTTTTTATGGCTGAGTAATATTTCATTGTGTTTATGTGCCACATCTTCTTTATTCATTCATTTATCAATGGACACCTAGGTTGCTTCCCTAAGTTGGCTATTGTAAATAATGCTGCAGTGAACGTTCATTTTTGTTTGTTTGTCTGTTTTGTTTTTGTGCGTTTTAAAAAAATTTTTTCTCTATAAATGATGGAAAGGCAGAGAGTCAGTGTACAGTTTTTCTGCCCTTCCCTCTGGAATTAGCCTTCATTATAAAGACACAGTAGAAGTACTGCATTAAATATGAGGGGGTTATTTATTTGAACTGATTTCCCCACTTGTTGTAGAATCTCTCCTTCAACCTACAGGGGACCTTCCTTTATTAATTTACTCAGAAGAAAATTCTTAGTTTCTACTGAAAGCATGTGTTTGCAAAGTTATAAATTCCCAATACCTCTTTATTCTAATATAATTTCAAGCTACACACTGGTTATATTTGATAAGTAGCTTTATTAGGTTTGATCCAGTGTACCATTTTTAAAAATATTTCAACAAAGAGTAGAAATCCATGTTTATCAACTTAAATCATGAAATATGCTTGGTTTGAACACACTTTCTTCTCCCCACAATGTGTTCTAAGGGTGCCAGAAATGATTGCTCAGATTTTCTTGTCTCCATGGTCATGATGATACTAGGATGCTTTTGATCACCAACCAAAAGTGTTTTGTGTGAAATGGGGCCCTCAGTGAGTCCTTGGCTACCATATTTTCTCATAGTCACTCAGGAGAATATGGGAGGAGACTTGTACTATGAAGCGATTCCACTGTCCTTCAGTGCCCACTAGGAGGCAGAGTTCCTGGGATTATATTTCAGAATTATTGAAAGAGGCCCTTTGCTCTGAGAGCACATTGTATTGAGGAGGCAAACACCAAAATGACTTACTAAATACTAGTTCTTTAGTAGAGGTCTGTGAGCATAGCGGAAGAAGATCTGTCTTCTTGGAGTAGGTAGCCTGGAAGCCTTCCTGGAAAAGGTAACACTGAAGCTGGACTTTGTAGGATGACAAGGCATTTGTCATGCAGGGAAAGCACTTTTTGGGTGAAGATCACAGTGGGTGCAGAGCCACAGAGGCAAAGAGGGATAGGATAGCAGCTCCATTAAGAAATGAGGAAGTTTGTGCAGCTTGAATTGTGAAGGCCCTCAAATGCTCTGCATAGGGGGTTGTTCTGTCAGAAGAAAGAAGCTCTTGACAAATTTTAAACAAGAGAGAAAACCCTGGGGGCTGGTGGGATAGATGGATTGAGAGTATGGAGAGGATGGGTCACCCCTGGCCATTAGTCCTGATTATGGCTGAGGAGGTGCTGGTTGGGAACGGAGGTTGCAGAGACTGAATACCACCCTTTGTCATTCCAGGTATCTGATCCCTTGCAACCACATGATGCTGAGTCAGAGGTGGGCTGTGAAGGAGAGAGACTGCTACTCGGTGTCTGCAGCCAAGCTGCTCGCCCTGACCCCGGTCTGCTGCTCCAGCGGGATCACCCTGACGCTTGGGAACCAAGAGAGGGATTATATCCTCTGGTCAAAGTGTACGCACGATAGTTCAGGTAGGAACTTGCTGGTGAGGCTCTTTAAACAAAAGGATACCAGATTCTGTCTCTCCTGGGGATGTGGGTCTCTTTGAGAAGATGGAGAATAAGACGGTGAGCTCTGCGTCTTTTATGAATATTTTGTTGGGGGTCCTTTTCTGCATCGTAAGGAGTTATGATACTTTGTAGTTAGTGTTCATTTTCATGCCCAGCTGTCGCCGATTCCATGCACCCAGACCTTATTTTAACTAGGATTTCTAGTGTCGCCCTCAGAATCCAAATGTAAAGGAAGATGCATACCACTATGTCTTCTCAAACAGAATAGGGGCGAGGGATGTGGAGATGGAAGAGCTAAGATAGAATTAGCTCTTATTTTAATTTCTGAAATGGCCCATTTGTGGGTGCTTGCCTGTCAATAATGTATCACCATAAAACTCAAAATTTGTGATGCGTCTCATGAAGGTCAAAATTTAGGGTACATTAACAGTATCTGAGTCATTTGACTGACCTACAGGCCTGATGTGCTGTTTGCCAGCTGTACTTGATCTTGTACAAGTAAAATGGAAATAGTCACCGATCAGCCTTGGCTCCCTGCAGGCAGCTGGAACGAGGAGGCGTCGTGTGTCTTTAGCGGTCAGAGGGCTGTTTTAGTCCAGGAGAGTTCTGCCTGTCCCGCCACCACCAGCATGTGGCCCAGTCCTGGTGTTGATTTGGATGATCTGATCTGTGTCTGTTCGATTCAGAAAATATCAGCCTATTTGGTATAAATGTAATTTTTAGAAATTAAGGTTGTCATACTGATTTTTGCTCTTTAAATATACAGTGTATGCATGAAAATTAATAATTTTTGTGGTAGTATAACAAGATGGATTTTAGGTATATTTTCCTGTTGGTTAAACTAATGTGGATTTCTTTGATTTTCCTGCCAAGTAATTATTTTTTAAAAACATATTTGAAACTTGATGTCTTTATTTACTAAAAATGTTACTTCAAGAATGATTCTGTGGCTGATATTGCCACAGATTCAAAATTCAAGTTAAACGGACAATTGTGGAGTGTCTGAACCTTTCTTTCCTTGTATTATCATATTTAATTCTTTGGGAAAGGTAGTATGCCCAGGTTAGAGCTGAAGAAACAACTTCAGAGAGAGGGATTAGCTTGTTCAAGGTTATTTAGCAGGTAGGTCCTCTGTTCTTTCCACTATGCTACCTCTGGGGTTCCTTACAGCAGACAAATGCTCTAACGGATGGGTGGTTACATAGAAAGAAAGGTAGTTAGGTGGGTGGGGAGATAGATGCTATAATTATTGTGCAGTGGCTAAGAACTAGGATTCTGAATCTTGGGCTCTGTTACTTTCTTAGGCCAATTACTTAACCTTTTAAACTGTTTTCCTCGTATATAAAGTAGTGCCTGCCTGAAAGTGTTGTTCCAAGGATAAGTGCCCTTGGACATGTAAAGCTTTCAAAGACTACCTGGCATGTAGTAAGTGCTAAATAAATATTGCTAGTATTGTTTTTTTAATGTCTTTTTATTTATAGGGGATAAGAGGTCAACACTAACCTTTTAGCAGTAGAACCATAAGAAGTGAATTATGTCCACCTTGATGGCCTGAAAATGTATATTCCTAAAAGTCCCATTCTGGCCTAGCCTGGAGGAGATTTAGATAATGAGGAGACAAGAAGTTTGCAAAGGTGTGGCATCAAGTGAAATAAGAGCAGGGAGTGACAGGAGACAGCCTGTGCTTGAGCGGTAGCTCTGCCACTGACCAGTTAATTGGGTGATCTTACTAGTATGTCTCAGCCTCAATTTCTTTCTTTCTTTTTGTTAGAAGATCTCTTCGTTTTTTAAAGTATATTTTTTAAAATATATTTTATTGATTTCTTACAGAGAGGAAGGGAGAGGAATAGTTAGAAACATCAATGAGAGAGAAACATCGATCAGCTGCCTCCTGCACACTCCATACTGGGTATGTGCCTGCAACCAAGGTACATGCCGGAATCAAACCTGGGACCCTTCAGTCTGCAGGCCGACACTCTATCCATTGAGCCAAACTGGTTAGGGCATAAAGTATATTTTTATTTTATTTATTTCATAGAGGAAGGGAAAGGGAGAGAGAGAGAGAGAAACATTAATGATGAGAGAGAATCATTGATCGGCTTCCTCCTACATGCTTCCTACTGGGGATCGAGCCCACAACCCAGACACGTGCCCTTGACTGGAATTGTACCTGGGACCCTTCAATCTGTAGGCTGATGCTCTATCCACTGAGCCAAACCAGCTATGACTCAGCCTCAGTTTCTTAATCTATAAATGCAGAAAGTACTATCTACCACATAGGTTGTTGTGAGGATTGAATTAGCACCAATAAAGCACTTGCCACATGGGAGATGTTTAAGGAAACTGCAGAGTATATATGTTTCCTTGTTTGAGTCCTTTTTTCCCCTGGAGTCCCTATTTTTCAGTTCTGCAGTAAAGAACTGGAACATCAAAGGCAGAGTATGGGAACACTTGAAGCAACCCTTGGTGAACAGAACCATTTTGGTAGTGAATAGGACTTTATCATAAAGAGACCGTGTGGTACACATCAACCCCAACAGTTCCCAGGAAGGCAGCACAAGTCAACAGGCTTTCCTAAAAACCCAGGGTTTTCCAGAGAAAATCTGCTCCCCAAATTCATGGATTACAGGCCTTCCATTTTAGAATCAAAGTAAAAATCTTTAAAATCATGACCTACACTGTGGCAGGTACTATATCCGATATGTTACCTAATTCAATCCTCTCAGCAACCTGAGAGGTTGCCACGATCAGCTCTTATTGCTCTGAGGACTGCTACCAAGTAAGTTTTCCTTTGGAGACAGCCAGTATCTGACTGGCCCCTTGGTTCTACATCTCCTTTAGGGTAGACTTTCTGCTCTTATCTTTCCTTCTTAAAATCTAAGCATTTTAAATTATTCAAAAATCATTTAATCAGAAATTATTAGAACCAAAGTAGCTGGTGAAAGAAGGTCTCAGCAGCCGGATAGTCACATCCCTGCCCACGGCCTTTGTCCCCCAACCTCTCTGAAGTGTCCGGGCTCATTCATTTGCCTCTGCCTCCCGCAGGGCCCCTGGAGCAGCCGCTGCCTGAGGCGTCCTCCCCATCGGCCTGCATCGTGGAGTACGGCAAAGCCCTGGACATCAGCTACCTGCAGTACCTCTGGGAGGCCCACGCCAACATCCTCCACTGCATGAGGGACTGCCGGGTCTGGTCCGCCCTCTACGACGGAGACTCCCCGGACCCTGACACCTTCCTCCAGAGTCTGACGGAGGAGAGCACCACCAGCCCCGCCTGCCCCGGGCTCAGGCTCAGGCTTCCCCAGCAGCTCCCCAGGGAGACGGGGCCTCCGCTGCCTCCCAGAAAGGACAGGGGCCACACGGAACTGGAGTGGGACGACAGCTATGACACCGGGATCTCCTCGGGGGCCGACCTGGAGAATCCCGGCCCGCCGGCGCCCATCGAGCCCCCCAAACACATCCAGGAGATGAAGAAGAACGCCATCCTGCGCTTCAAAGGGTCGTACATCGAGGAGTCCGACTTTCAGGACGACGTGATGGTGTACAGGTTGTGTGCGGAGAAGGACGCCGAGGACACCAGAAAGTCACAGGAGGAGCCTGCGAGGCCCCCGGCCCAGGGCCAGACCGAGGGGCAGAGCCCCCCCACGAACAACGGCCCCCTGCCCAGCCCTCAGCCAGAGACAGACTCCGAGGAGCATCACCAGGACAACTCAGAGGTGGTTCCCCATGTGTCCGCGGAGCCACCACCAGCAAAGGGGCCCCCGGCGGACCCGGAATCAAACTCAGAGGCAGCACCCTCTGTCTCCGAGGCAGAGCGCGGTGCGGACCCCACGGCGGTTGACCCGGAGGGTGAAGATTTCATTGCCCGGTACGACCAGATCCTTAAAGAACTGGACTCTGGCACCCAGGGCTTGATGGGGCAGAATTCCTCTTCCCAGGGTCCCGATTCCTTGCTCCTCCCAGAAGAGCAAGAGGGGAAGGAAGAGAGCAAAGGAGAGCAGGAGGAGGAGGGGAAGAAGGACCTGGAGGAGGAGGAGGATGACTTTGACTCTCTGATGGCGGAAGCTCCTGCCGAAGAGACCGTGCCCTCCCCCTTCGGGGTGAGAGAGGAGGCTGACTGTGCCAGTCGCCGTCCCGTGAGGACTCAGAGCGCCCCGTTCACAGGTGACCGGCTTAGCTTGCTTTGTGATTTCTGCTTTTGAAAGCACTTGTGCATATTACACAGGAGAGTAAGGTAGGTGGGGGCGAGGGGCATTAGCCATTTACCTAACGGAGGGGCGTAAGTATTTTTATGAAGAGTGGAGAAGGGGTGGTTTCATTTTTATTTTATTTTGTTAGTCTTGCCATGATTGATGTATTTTTTTTCCCAACAGCAAGTTAGAGGTTAAATTTTACTGTCATGCCTGTGATAGTAATAGGGCTGCTGAAACCACATAAGAAATCCAGTCTCGTTACTGAATAGCCTCGTTTCCTTTAGTCTAATTTATTTTTCTCCTTAGCGTTTATTTCATGTGAATTTCTTAAAAGCACATTCCCCCCTCCCCCCCATTAGAGTGTATGTTCCATGAGGGCCCAGGTGTTGACTTGTTCTCTGCTCTGTCCCAGCCCCTGCACACTGACCAGAGCAGGTGGTCCGCACCCCGAACACTTGCTGTGGACACATCGGGCCATTGGTTAGTTGGGCCTTTGCCTGGGAGCTCATTTCAGATAATCACAAAGCTCATTTCAGAGTGGGGGTCCCAGTGATACACCCTCCCGACAGGTAGACTCACGGGAGAGGCAAAGTGATAGGGGAGGATATCAGGTAAGTGGGTTGGATGAGAAATTATGGTGCAGAAGGTCATTAAATATTGGCCAGTAACATCCAAACCTGCACATGGTGAGGCAGAGGGTCAGGCACAGAGGGTTCGTCAAGCTCAGGGCCCCCGACGGTGTTCGGGTAGCAAGGAGAGGCCCTCAAGGCGCTGGCATCACCGCGGGACAGACAGTGGCCTTGGAGTCCAGCCTCCCCGGGAATCCTGGCGCTGGCACTTTCAGCCACGTGACCTGGTGTCCCTGACCCGCCCTTCTCCCCCGTGAGGACTGAATGTAATACTGGGGGGCCATTATTAAGGTTGTTGGCAGCCCCAGCAGCCTCAGCTGAGGCTGGTCCTTCCCTGCAAGTAGCGGGCAGCATGGGGAGAAGTGACCTACTCCCACCTCCTCGAGTCAACCAACACAGAGGGAGTCACATCACCTGCTGGTCCGGCCAGGTAGGCTTCCTGCGGGTTCATGATCCTCCTCCAATACTTATTCTTCTATTTACTGAGGCCTAAATGGGGAGAAAGCTTTTAATTCCACAATTAAAGGCTGGAGGTTCTAGTTGAGATAACATTTCAGTGTGAATGGGTTTTAATTAAAATTCAATCAGTCAGTCAATCATAAATAAAAAGGATTAAATGAGCTTAATTTTCCCAGTCGATGGGGAGGGAAGGCCCCAGACCAACTGAAGGAAGGGCAGAGAGCTCAGTGCAAGGAAAGGGGCAGAGGGACCGCAGGAGTCGCAGTGTTTCCTGAAGCAGGTCCCTTTGACTCTCACCTAGCAGGAACTCCCAACGGTTCTCCAGAGCCCCGGGCGAAGGGCGAATGACCAGCCTTCCTCAGAATGACAGCCTTCTATCAAGGAGTCTCATCCCTGGGAAATATGTAAATTGAGGAAACCGAGTACCTATAGCTTAGGGCAAAAAAACCTCAAAAGCTAATACAATACCATATTAAATAACATCAATATTTTGCTTATGATACACCTGAGAGCCAACAAAACGTAGTTTTTTGACATATATAGGTCATTTTAACACATACACAATTCAGGAGACTTTACTCTTCCCGCGTATATGAACTTCGTCCTCGTGTGTTCTGCAGCATTAGGCTGAACGTCCATCTCTGCATAGGATCCTGGTTTCCGCCGAAATGAGTTTGCCTCTCAGCAAAACCAAAGTAGTTTCCCTTTCATTTATCTAATTGATTTTGTTAGAGACCTTTATGTGGCAGGTCCTATGCTAGGTACTAAAGACACAAAAATGAAGGAGTTTGCGGACGTTTAGAGGAGACATCAACAAAGAACTGAACTCTTTTAGTGAGAAATGCATTGGCAGTCGCTATGTGCCAAGTCCTGTGGGGGCCCAGGGCAGGGAGTGGAGGAGGCTTCTCGGAGGAGGCCCACAGGGGGCACAGAACTGATGGCAGCTCCATTCGTTGGAGCCAGGAAATACAGGAGAGGGAGGGGTCATATTGAGGCAGGGGAAGGGGCACTTGAGGACAGGGGGGTGAGTGACAGGGAAGGGCAGTAGAGATTGCAGTAGTTGTTCTGAAAAATTGCATATCTTATGGCTGCGGAGTTTATCTGTCCTTCTAGAAGAAGAGGGGGATGAACTCTGGATTGCAACCCCATTTGAAAGCAACTTGATGGGGTTCCATCCAGAACCTCAGAAATGCCACCAGTCACTCTTCCTCAGGCATCACCCCCATACACACCTGTGGCTTTCTGAATTGTAGCTGAGTTTTCTGCTTTTCAGCTGCTTACCAATCCCCCCACCCCCGGAACTGCTTTTAAAGTGCTAGAAATCAACTAAGAATAAAACAGGAGTTTGAAAGGGTTTAATGTCTATTTCTTATTGCGCATGGCTAAGAAGTTGTAACTAATGTCATTAGTGGCTCATAATGACCGTCTTCTGGCTTTGAACTAATATCCTGTCATTCAGGTGAGACAGTGATGGCCTGCTCCCAGGGTGCGATTACGCTGGTTTTCTCTCTGCCCTTGCAGTGGTGTTGGACTACAGATGGTGTGCCCTGGTCACTGCCTGGACAGCCACCTTCATGTCTGTGGGATGGCCGGCTGAGGCCAAGTGTAGTCGGGGATGTGCCAGGGAAACTGAGGGTTCACACTAAGGCCATGTGTGTTACCGGAGACGCTCCCCCCCTACACACGGTTTAATTCACCTGTCTGCTCCCTCCGGAAGGAAGCAGGTGCGGAGCCTGGCACTGTACAGGGGTGGGCAAGAGGGGATGTGAAAGACTGGGCCCGGGTTGAGGAGGGTGAGGACAGCAGCCTCTTGTGAATCCACCTGGAAAGCTAGAACTGCATTGTGATGCCTGAGGACACTTCTGGGGTTCTTGAAGGAAGTCCATCAAGATGCTTCAAATTGGGGTTTCAACCCAAGCATATTAGTTTTCCTGAATATGTTTGGCAAACACTGCCAGGGTTGTTTTGCAAGCAAGGGCTCTCCAAAGGCTCTCTGTGTGAAGAGTCCATTGACCTTCTGGGCCATCGACTGTGACTGAGGAGCTCAACCCCCCTCCCAAGGCTGGGACGTCGAAGCTCAGTTCGGTTCACGAGGGGATGGTGCCTTCTCTGTGTTTTGAGGCCCCTTAGAGACATGCTTTGTGTTCCTGGCAGCGGAACCATTGCCCTGCTACTCGCCCGCATAGGAAAGAGGTTTGTGTTTGGTGCGCTCATTTCTCACCACCATGGCTTCTGAACGAAGCTTCTTGTGGTGAAGTTAAACTCATATTGATGTTAGTGACGTCTTCATAAGGCACGTTTATCCATCAAAGGATATGTGCTTTGTTATAAATATGCTATGGTTTCATGGCATCATCAATAGCTCCACTGGGGGAAATACAAAATTCTCATTGATTTTGCTTAATGGACCATTTTTATGGTAAAACTAGGAAATATCTTCCGGTAATTTTATTACTGCCAGATTAATTTTCTGGATTTTTCCCCTGTCTTCAATGAACTCAAAGCATATTAATTTTCTGGTGACCCAAATTAGTGGAAGCTTCTTTTTTTCTTAATTTTCTTAGGAACTGCTTTTTAATGAAATGTAGATTTTCTTTTTTTAAGGACGCTATGACATACCAAACTGTCTCTCTCCAGATGAAGTCCTTTCTCTCCCTTCCTCCCATCTGAAAATTGAAGGGTGGTTACCAAGTTGCTCGGGGCTACCTGCCTCATTTACCTTGTCTTTCTCTCCTTGTCCTTCTGAACTGTGACATTTGACAAGACAATCTTTCTCACAGTGCTTGTTGGGGACAGACTGCCCCCGTTCACAGTGTACCTATCTGATAAACACAGTTCATATGTGTGTGCTATTCTTTAATAGCACAAAGATTTTTTTTTGTTCCCCAAACTTGTGGCCTCTCATGTTTGCATGAAGCCCTACAACATGCTGGGTCATGAGCTGAAAAACGTCATGGCTTTGAGCATAGGCAGCACTGAGTACAGAAACAGTGTGGAAAAGCATACCTTAAGTTGAAAAATTAAATTATCTGTCAAGGTCTATGATAGTTTCCCAAGTGTTAAAAGTGCTCATGGAGTCAAGAGAGTAGCTCCCATGCCCATTTGCCTGCTCTCCTTTTTTGGCGGTGGTTTGTTGTGTGCTTGGGTTTGAGGCAGGGGAAGACCCAGCTGCCTTTCCTGGGTCTGCACTGGACTTGGACCTGGCGGGGCTGTGGTTTGGGAGCTGTGGCCCCTGTGGCTGCCCTGTGCCCACCAGCCCTGAAGCCCGTGTCTCTCCCTCAGGCCCGTTCATCAGCGTGGTCCTGTCGAAGCTGGAGAACATGCTGGAGAACTCTTTGCACGTTAATTTGCTGCTCATCGGGATCATCACGCAGCTGGCCAGCTACCCGCAGCCACTCCTGCGCTCCTTTCTGCTCAACACCAACATGGTCTTCCAGCCAAGCGTCCGCTCTCTCTACCAGGTGCGCTAGCTGAGCCCACATCCACCCTTGTTGATTTTATGGGTGCTGATGAGCAGGGCTTCTCCCCTCCTTCCCTTGTTATTTTGTGGGTTTTTTTTTTTTAAAAAAATTCCTCTGTTCTCATTCATTTGCTCTCCCTCCTCATCCTGTTTTGCTAGTTGTGTGTAGATTATTCTAGCAAATAGCAAAACTTCATTTAGTTTGGTGTTTAGAGGGAGCCCTACTACAACACCCTGGTGGGTCAGTTAAAAGTGAGCAAATGCAGAACGGAACAGTTCCTGCACCGAGGGCCGCCCCTGAGAGAGAGATTGACAACTGGGGCCAGCATTCCATTTGAAGCAGTAACATCATTAACGCCCTTTTGACAGGTCCTCGCATCTGTGAAAAACAAGATCGAACAGTTTGCTTCTATG
The DNA here is from genome assembly GCF_000327345.1 of Myotis davidii. Classification (NCBI taxonomy): domain Eukaryota; kingdom Metazoa; phylum Chordata; class Mammalia; order Chiroptera; family Vespertilionidae; genus Myotis; species Myotis davidii. The sequence continues at coordinate 2,458,272 of NW_006295491.1, read as the reverse complement.
GAGAGAGACTTCCCAGGGCTCCTCATACAAGCCCAGCAATACCTGATCTTCCGAGTGGACATATCCAACGTGACAGCTGAGTCGCTAACCAAAGGTGAGCCGGGCTTCTCCCCTGCATCTCTCCTTCTCCTGCTCCTCCATTTCCCCGCCTCCCCATCTGGGTTCAAAGATGCTGCATAGGCTCTTGGGCTCTAAAGCATCTAAACTGTATTTTCTTTTTTATGCAACTGCGAGGAGTTTCCTGTTAGTGTTCTTAAGTCTAAAGAAAGGTCTGCCAGCCCACACCCGGCCCATTTGCCTGTTTGGAGGGTCTAGTGGGCATTTGCTCCCGTAGGGAAGGAGTGATGTGTGGGTTGTCCTGGGCCTAGAATAAATAACACAGTGCCTCGGGGCGGGAGGCATTCCTTGCACACCCTGAACCAGCCCTACCCTGCGGAGGGCATTGTTCTCTTCATTATGTTTTTAGAGACTCTTGGGCCCCAAATAAATGTGCTTCAGGGCTCTAGAAGGTACAAACTAATCATTTGGACTGGGAGAAGGAAAGTTTATGCTCCGCTTAAAGTTCCTGAAGGTGACTTTTCATCAGCTCACGGGGCCTGCCTGGCAAGGTGGGCAGGGAGGGTGGAAGGTGGGTGCCCTGCAGAACTGAGGTCATCCTGCTGGCCGGCCAGCCTGGGGAGCACCGCGCTTTGCTTGGCTTAAGCTCAGCTCGGACAGATTGAATGGCCGGTTGTCCTCCTGGCTATCACTGTGGCCTGGGGTGTGCAGACCAGGAAATGCCCGTTTTCCTTGGATCCGAAAAGCTGCAACCCGGCATTTTAAAGACTGAGACTAGTGGTGAGAGTGGGGTTCTCAGTCGTGGGCTAAAGGCTTGTGGTCAGATACTGGCTCCCAAAGGCAGAAATCTACCTCAGGGCAATTTTTAACCCTTTAAGGCAGGGGTCCTCAAACTACGGCCCGCGGGCCACATGCAAATACAAATATTGTATTTGTTCCCGTTTTGTTTTTTTACTTCAAAATAAGATATGTGCAGTGTGCATAGGAATTTGTTCATAGTTGTTTTTTTTTAAACTATAGTCCGGCCCTCCAACGGTCTGAGGGACAGTGAACTGGCCCCCTGTTTAAAAAGTTTGAGGACCCCTACTTTAAGGGAAACTCCGAAGGCTGACCTCGCCTCTGTGCAGCTCTTTGATCTTAATCACATAGCCTCACCAAGGCCTCTGGTTCCTTGCCTCTTAAGTGAAGAATTTGTTTTCCTTCTCTGACTTCCTCTGTGGCTGTAGAACTCTGGGTGTGAAGAGCCCTTAGGGCATGGCAAGGCAGATTTTGCAAGAAAGGTGGGCCTTGTGCCACGGGGAGGGGCTTCAGGCTTTGGCCTAGAGGACAGCAGGCAGGCCATTCATGGAGGGAAAGGAGCCTGTGGGAAGGAGGACTGCAGGCCCATGCGGCCTCTGCTAGTCACCTGCACAGCCGGTGACTGTTAGCTGTGTTCCCCCTGAATGGGGAGGGTGTTACCACATCTCACCCTGTGAGAGAGGGTGCGTCAGTTAGCTCCTGTGCATACCAAGCCTTTGCACAAACAGCGGGTTAATAGAAAGTCACTCATGAGGACTCAGAGTCTACATGGTCGCCTGGGCCGGGCTTGGCTGAGTTTGGCTCGTGGGCTGCTGTCTGCAGGTGGCTGGTGTCTGGGATGGCCTCAGTCACATGGGTGGCTGCTGGCTGCGCTATGGGGATGGCAGGGGTGTGTGTTTCTCCTCATCCAGCAGGTTAGCCCTGCTGGTCAAATGTCACAGCCACGGGGCTGCAGTGAGAGCAGGAACACAGAAAATCTTTTGAGGCTCTGGAATCCTGCATGCTGTTGGCCAAAGTCCCCGGGGAAGCCCCGGTCCAAGAGCAGCAAACCCCACCCACCTCTTGATGGGAAGAGCTGCAAAAAGGCTGGCCAGTCTTTCAGTCTACCATGCAGGAGGTGATGTCAGTTCCTTACATTACACTCCAGACTTGGTCTTCCTTTGTATTTTGTAGTTTGTAAAGTGCTTTCCCAGATGGTCAATTTTTATTTTCAAACAGCACTGCGAAATGGGCAAGAAAGGCACTGCGAGGTTCATTTTCATATAAGGAAGCTGAAAGTGGGGGCCCGGGGTAGTCAGGCGGGATCAGGAGGCCCAGGTGCCTGCGACTGTCTGCCTCGTTCATGGGCTGAGTGCACACACGCTGACTGACGTCAGAGGTGCGTGTTCTGCTGAAGGATGGGGTCACTCACACCTGGTGCTTTGTCCTGGCTTCGGACCAATGGCTGTGGCCACCAGAGAATGTGTCCAGGGGAGCTTGTTCCCACATGATGCTGTCAAATTAATCAGCTGTGGCTGATGCTTTTCCAAGCCTGTGACACTTGGGACTTTGCTTAGTGGGGCTTCTCTTGGGATCTAAGACTTTCCTTTCGTGGAGTTTCTCCACATTAACTTCTCTCAGGTTAGCCAAGTGGCAGCCTCCGCTCCACTTGAAAAAACTCAGACTCCCAGGAGGAAGGCCCTGGCCCCGTGCATAGCAGACTTCTGAAGCAGGTGCTGCCGAGGAGCTGGGTCCAGGAGCGCTCCCCCTGGGCACACAACGTGTAATGAGGAATCCCGGGAAGAGGTCAAACGCTGGGCTTCCCATGTCCGTGTCTGTGCTCTGACACTGCTGACCAGGAGCAGAGCGGTAACGATTGCTCTCCTAACTTCTGAAAGCTTTCCAGGGTTAGTCTTGAAAATGCTGGGTTGCAGCTTTTCAGACCCAAGTCAACGTTTCTGAAAACCACACCTGACCCCGGCATTGATCTGTGCTTCCCTCCCTCCGGCCTCTGTGCACGTGCTTTCTGAGGGTTTGGTCAGGCGCTGGCAGCCAGAGCTGCTCCGTCAGGCAGGCCATGTTCCCTCAGCCTCTTGGCAGCCCCGAGAGAAAAAGAGCCTCCTCACTACCCTTTAAATAGGTTGTGTGACCGAAACCGGTTTGGCTCAGTGGATATAAGTGTGCAGGAGGCAGCTGGTCGATGTTTCTCTCTCATCGATGTTTCTAACTATCTCTCCTTTCCTCTCTGTAAAAACTCAATAAAAAATATATATATAAAAAAATAGGTTGTGTGACCCCCGCTGCAGATCCCATGGACTTCCCGGGTAGCCATCCCATCCCGGGTAGCCATCCCATTGTTGCCTTGTCTCTGAGGCTCAGCCATTTCCCAGGCTTTTCATTTCCCCCTCAAATACTTTCTAAAGCACAGGAGCCGTGTCTACTTATATTCGGAGTCCTCTCCCTGGTCTCTCGTTCTGGGAGGGAGGTGAGGTAGACATTAGTCCCATTTTACAGAAGAGAAAACCGAGACATTATATAAGCTACTTGCCAGGGAGGGACCACACCTCTGGCTTTCTTGCTTTGAGTTGAGAGCCCGATGGGGCTGTGACCTATTGGAAGGCTGGTCCCGTACTGATAGGACAGAGCTCCCATAAGGCTTCCCTGCCAGACCCGGTCCCCCTCAGTGGGGGCCACCTGCCTTCTATAGTGAAGACAGTTTGGAGTCTCAGATTCAAGCTGGGTAAAAGAGCCTTAGCGATGACACTTTTTTTCAATTCATGGATTAAGCTACATAAATGAGCCACAAAACCCCCTTTTTTTTGGGGGGGGGTCGGGGGAAGAAGAGTGATTTTGAGAGAGAAAGATGGAGATCAGGAATATGAACCAGCTCCAGGGAGATCAATAGTTCCAGGTAGGGAAGACCTGATGTTGGTCAGTTTCTTCCCTCATTCATCCAGCAAATGTTCATTAGCTTCTACTATGAGTAAGGAAGTGTGTGGGGCCAGGAAGGACACATTGAGTAGGGGCTCAGCTCTCAGAAATCTCAGAGTCTCCCAGAGGAAGAAAAACATAACAGCAATGCAGGTGCTATTTGGTAAATAAGATGGGGTGGGAGGCTAATCAGAGAATTCCTCCCAGGGGCAGGAAACAGGAAGTGCTTTGTAAAGTCAGTGGTAGCTTAATTAATGACGACACATGGCTGATACCTATCAAGAGGCCCCCATGTACATTATACCTATTGACTCATTTCATCCTTACAACTCTGAGCTTTACACAGATGAGGACATTACAGTGCGGAGAGGTAAAGAAAGTTGCCTGATGTTACTCAGCCAGCAGGTGGCAGAGTCTGCTCTCCACCGCAGTACTGGAGTCTCTTAAGGCTAGTGATAGAAGTGTGGGGGTGGGAATTCCAGGTGGGGAGCCAGTCTGAGAAGAGGTCTTGGTCTGGGATTAGTGCCTATGTGTCCCATTCCCCACACCATCCTTCGTGAGCCTCATGGAACCCTTAGAGAGATACAGTGCTGGGAGTTGGGGTGGGGCTGCCGAGTGGGTGTCTCCATGGTTGGTGAGAGGACCCCCGTGACATCAACTCTTCGGACATCACTCTGATGTCAGGACACGCTGTGGGCTTCTGCTGAAAGGTACCACGGATTCTCTTCCAGTTTTTCACGGCACGAACTGTGATAAGCTTTAATCAAAAAGGATATTTAAAGCAGTAAAGCGAAGGATTTTTTTTTAACACTAAAGATGATAGTAGTGAGATATGGAAAGTACTATAAATGTCAAGAATTTTTAGTACTGTAGTTAAGCGACACTCTTCTCAGAGTGTTAAAAATGGGACTGGAATTCTGAAAAGCAGCCAAAATAATGAAGAGCTTGAATATAATGATTTATGAGGAGTAATGAGACTGTTTGAGTAGGGGGCAGAAGAAGGCATAAATAACTCCAATAACTATATGAAGGCTGGAGATGTTCAGGAATTAAATAGTCTGGAAAGTTGAACCATTTTAATTAGTGAAACTGCTTTGATATGAAAATTCAAATCACTTGAATATGTTCAAGGTTGGGCTCATTATCATCTGAGACCTATGTTACTGAAACGGAGATAGAAACCCCTGGAAACCTTCCTTTAAGGGAGGCTCCCTAGCCACTTGTCACCAGATGCCCACAGTTATGGGAAGTGCCCAGTCTGGTCTTCCCAGCACCCAGCTTCCTCTCCATCATCTCCAACATTTCAGTGGCTTTTTCAACCTATCCTCCACTGAAGGCTGGAGGTCCCAGCCAGAAGGGGCTTGCGGGGGGTGGGGAGGGAGTGTCACCATGGAGCCCCAGAGGTGGGAGCAGGAGCTGCTGAGCTTGCAGTGGTTGTGGCCCCGCCTCCCCCTGTAGCAGTGCCGTGTGGCCCCGCCTCCCTCTACAGCAGTGCTGTGTGGCCCCGCCTCTCTCCTGCAGCAGTGCCATGTGGCCCCGCCTCCCCCTGCAGCAGTGCTGTGTGCTGGGGCTTTGCCGGCACAGGTAGGGCAGTCTCCCAACATGGGAGGTTGGGAGAGCAGGTGGAGCCCCTGGATGTCCTATTACCATCATGGTGAGCTAAGTCGTCACTTGGTTGGTGCAATGGCAGGAGATGCCTTTTTCTGTTTTTTGTTTTTTTTTAAATATATTTTTATTGATTTCAGAGAGGAAGGAAGAGGGAGAGAGAGAGAGAAACATCAATGATGAGAGAGAATCACTGGTCGGCAGGAGATGCCTTTTTCAACCCTTCCCTTTGCCAAGTCCTGGGCATGGGGGTTCCTGATAAACCCACATTCTTGTCATACTCTCTTATACAGGCTTTGGGATTAAAGCCTAATATCTCATGCCCTGTGCTGGAAGTCATCTGCTGGGCACGTGTGTGAACCACCGAGTGGACTAGTGTGTGCTCAGGGCTGTCTTCAGGCTTCAGTCAGTCACAGGAACTGGACCCATCAGACCCACCACTTCCCACCCGCCTCCTTCCCCTCACACACACACTTGCGAGGGGGGAGGTAAAGGGCTCTGGAGGGTCCCATGACCATCTGCTTTCTGATTTCAGATCCCACTCAGGATGCTTCCAGGACGGGAGCTGGCAGGAGCCTTCTGGATGGTGCCCCAAGAGTGCTCCAGCCCTTCCTGACAAGCAGAGCTGCGGTGGCGGGGGTGCCGCCAAGCCTGCCCCTGCCGGTGAGGAACACCATGCTGGCCGCGGCCCTCTTCCCCGAGTTCCTGAAGGAACTGGCTGCCTTGGCCCAGGAACACTCCGTTCTCTGCTACAAGATCCTGGGGGACTTTGAGGACTCCTATTGTTAGCTTTTTTTTCTTTTTTTTTAAATAGAGGTTCTTGTTTTTTAAGGTTTTAGTGTCTTGACTGAATGTTAAATGCAAAGCTGCTTACAAAGATTTCTACTTTGATGTTTCCTGACAATACTTGATTTGTGGGGAGGGACCTTCTGGGCACCTCCTCTCTCTCTCGCTGGGCCTTCCCACCCTGCGTCACACAGAATGTAAGTCTCATAAGCTGGCTGCTCCTTGGGCGGGTTTTCTTTGCTCAGTTTTTCCTCCTCAAATATTTTGGTTGTTATTCTCTCATCCCTTTGAGTCGACTCATCTTGCAGCGTAGAGCACACCAAGCGAATATGGGGGCTCAGTGACTTCTGGAAGTGCCCCTTGTCAGGTCGGCTCTTCAATGGCACGTGAAGAAAGCACACCCGTTCCTGTTGCCTTCTGCATTTTGGCTTCCATTTCATCAAAGGGAAGAATAAAAATGGAGCCTCCATCACGTAAGCACGTATCATCTGTCCCTTTGCATTTTATGTCCAAGGCTCGCTTTCTGCCCAACATAGATTGCTTATGGTACAGGCAAATCCATTGGTCTCAGCTGTCTCCTGGGAGGCTGATGCGGTTGGAGAGAATTTGGGATGCAGGGAAATGTTCTTGTTGCTGGAGAGATTATTTGGCGTGCCACCTAAACACTAGCCTTATCTTAGTCAGATTTGCACAAAATGAAATACACCTATGCAAACTGTTTCTTTGGTTTTTTAGGATTTTGCTCAGAAGAAAGCATGCTATTGTGTACTTACATAAGACAGCCATCATTATTTTTTGAAGTGTTTTATGAAAATCAGATTAATTTGTGGAGCTCTTTCATAGCAGGATTTTTTGTGGTTTTTTGATGTGTGTGTGTGGGGAATATGGAGGGAAAAGATTAACTAAATGCAGCCTGTAGAATCACTGCTAATTATTTAAATTCTGTTTGCTTTTCCTAATGTGCTGCACTTTGTAGAGAACCAGGAACTGTACACCTGCTTTGGGAATTGGGATGCAAATGCAAACAGGTCGCAGGGAGCCCTGCAAAGCCAAGTGCCTGCCAGTGACTCACTCCACGCGGAATCACTGCCTCCTGAATAATGGGGTTCACTGGAAGACCCCAGTGTGATGTGTTAGTGCCTCTCTGCTGCTTTTCAGCTTGCTCCGAGAGGAGTAATTATAACTAGAGCTACAGTCTCCTTCAACCATCACCAAGAGTGGGAAACACAAAATAATTGTGGGCTAAAAATGAGACCCTAAACGACTGGTATTGATGGATATTCAATTCTGCTTCTCTCGATTAGGGGCAGGTGAGAAGCACCTATAAGGATGAGCCTCCTGTGTGGAGGGACGTCCGAAGCCCCAGGTCTCTCTGTGTCTGTGGGGTGACTGCTGAGCCCCGGGGG